>NC_089497.1:0-339166 GCF_036850765.1 Saccopteryx bilineata | reverse complement strand
CGTACATGTTAAATGGGGTGAATTTTATGGAATGTGAGTTATATCTCAATAAAACAGCCTTTTTATAAATAATAATAAATTTAAAAAAAGCAAAAACAGGCCTGTCAGAGAAGGTGGCGTTGAGTTGAGAGTCACAGGAAGGTGTGATCCCAGCCAGCCCTGGGGAGGGCGCGCCAGGCAAGGCGACCTGCAGGTGCAAAGGCCCTGGGGCAGGAGGTGCCCGGAGAACGTGGGAAGGCTTGGCAGGGCTGGAAAGGAATGTGCAGTTGGCACAGTGTCCTGGGGGGCGGGGGGAGACAGGGAGGGATCGTGCAGGATGATGACATGATGTGCATTCTCTTTTAAAACAATTGCTCAGGGAGCTGTGAGGAAGTCAGACTGTGGAGAGGGCGGGGCAGAGACTGGGGGATGGAGAGACAGTCAGGAGGCATGGCCGCTGAGAGAGAGGTGGTGATTGATACCCAAAGGAGACGGACTGGCAGACAGGCAGACTGGAGGGGAACTCAGAGCGGAGGCTTCCTGGAGGAGGGGCCCGGCCTGTCCTCCGTGGTGGGACTGAGCCTGGCAGGGGCAGTGAGGAGAGGGCTCTCGGTGGGGCCGGGGGTGGGGAGCTGAATGCACGAGGCCCCTGAGCCCAGCGGGGCCAGGCTGCTGGCCCCACCCTGTCTCCCCGAACCCCATTGGGCCAGAGCTGCTTTCAGAGTAAGTAGGGCAGCCTTTCTGCTGCTTTTGTCCCGAGTGCTCAGTCAGGCTGGCCCTCAGTGAGAGTGTCAGCACCACTCGGCCAGAGACCCTGTGTGGCCTGGGGCCCTGAACAAAGAGGCCTCGGGAAACCGGAGTGGCCCGAAACACGATCGGCCGCGAGGGACAGCCAGGGACGGAGCTGTATTATTTATTGACCAGAGCCTCTGGGGCCTGCCTGCTGAGGCCGTTTGGACTGGCCAGACCTTGGGGGAGGCCCTGGGCAGTGTCCGGGACCCAGAGGGAGGGCGGGCAGGGGCCCCAGGGTGCCCGGCACCCTCTCCCCGGGGTGTGGTTTCCTGGATGCTGGCCTGGCTGAGCAGAGAGGAAGTCAGACGTCAGGCCCGGCAGTGGGGAGGGCCCACAGCTCGTCCCCAGGGGCCGCGGAGGGCAGGCAGGGTGCTGGGGCTCCAGGAAGACCTCCACCCCGTCCCCTGTGACACTGTGAGTACCTGCCACCTGGTCTCGGGCAGGGAGGGGGTCTCGGCCGCCTGAGGAACCTGCGAGGGGCTGCTGGTTGTCAGGGCAGCTTCTCCGGGCTCTTGTCTGGGTTTCCGCGATTTCTCGGAACTGTTGTTTTCTGTGACCTCTTCTAACTACCGGATGGCACACAGGCCCAGGAACCTCTGGTCTTTCCCCGTGGCTGCCGAGAAGGGCAGCCGCAGTGGCCTGAGGGATGCTCCTTCACGCCCCTGGGTGTCAGACCAGCCCCTGGCCCTGGTTGGTTCTTTGCCTAGGACCTCACAACCACCCTAAGAAAGATGGACTCTTGACAACCCCATCTCACAGCTGAGTGAACTGAGGCCCACAGAGGTCCTGCCATAGCCAGGGCCCTGGGGGTGTGGTTGGCAGTTTGACCCTGGACTGCGACCCCTGCTGGCCGGAGCACCGGCTTTGAGCACACAGGGTTCAGGCAGAGGGAGCAGAAGGCTTCCCCGGGCTCCAGGGCCGCGGGCCGGCCTCCGTCAGTCCACCAGGATGGACTGGGTGCAGAGAGGACGCCGGCTCGGACAAGTCTCTGCCTGGGAGTTCCCAGGGCCACTTCCCCACGTGTGCGGTGCACCCCGGAGCCCCCGTGACCCCCGACAACCTCAGCTTCTCTCCGACATGACCCAGAGTAGCACCTTGAAGACGTGCAGATCCCGAGGCAGGGAGGGACTTGGGGGAGGGTCCCCAGTGGCTGGGCAGCTTTGGACACACAGAGTGAGAGATTTCTTTGGTGCTCTCCGTTGGGAAGTCCCCTTTGATGGGATGGGAGACCTGGGGCCACCTGTCTTCAGGGAGATTCCCCACTGAGTCCTGCTTCTCCATCGAACCCTCACAACACCCCGAGAAGAAGCGTGGCTACCACGGTAGCTTGTGGGGAGGTGTTGGGGTGTCCGTGCGATGTCCCACAGCGGGTGTGGGTTGGGGGTCTGGGGTTTGAATCTGGAGGGACTCCAAGCCCCTCCGTGCATCTTGTGGCCTCTGTCTTGGGGGCAGGGGCGGGGGTGAGAGGTCTCCTGGCTTCCCTGTCACGTGGCCTCTTTTTCCATCAGTAGCGTATTGGACTCCAGTAGTAAGGAAGGGGCTCACTGCCCCACTGGCCCCCAGGAACTGGGGTGGGAGGAGGGGATACTCGGCTTCATGTGTGACAGCTCCCAGGGCCCCTGTCTGAGCTCAGTCAGCAAAGGCTCCTCTGATCCGTCCGGAGAGCCCCTGGTGACTCCAGTTAGCCAGGGACCGCGTGGGCGTGAGAGATGGCCCAGCCGCAGGGCAGGGAGGGCCAGAAGGGATGAGCCAGTCGTGAGCACCTATGTGTGCACGGAACTTTGCTTATGACGCCTCGGTCCAGCCACACAGTGGCCCCTGGAGGTCTGCTCTGCAGAGAGTGAACTGTGCTGGAACGGGCCTTTTCTGAATGAGTCTATCAGGGGTATTTACTTCCTCATAAACTTAGGATTGGGGCCTCACCACTGACCAGATCCAGCGGCTTCCGATCTGCCCTCCAGAGGCTGCTGTGACGCCAGCCATGGGTGGGGTGCGTGCGGAAGTCACTGTGTTCGCAACAGCGATGTGTTGAAACACCTTCCCAGCAGACTGACCACCAGGCTCTGGTCACAGTGGCAGCCAGGAACACACACAGCGAATCTGAAACCCAGTGGCTGCAAAGCAGGCTTGTCATCGCCCGAAGCTGGGCCTGAGCTTGAGCCAGGAAGCCGGAGACCCCTGTACAGAAGTGGGGTGCACACCACCTGCTCCTGAGCAGCCAGACACACCAGCTGGGCTCTGAGCTTTAAGTGGTATTTTTTTTTATTAAGTGAGAGGCGGGGAGGCAGACAGACAGACTCTCACATGCGCCCTGACCACCTGGATCCACCTGGAAAGCCCCCTACAGGGCAATGCTCTGCCCATCTGGGGCCAATGCTCTGTTGCTTGGCAATTGAACTATTTTTAGCACCTGAGGTGAGGCTATCCTCAGTTCCCAGGGCAAACTTGCTCGAACCATTCGAGCCATGGCTATGGGAGCAGAGGAGAGAGAAAGAGAAGGGGAGGGGGAAGGGTGGAGAAGCAGATGGTTGCTTCTCTTGTGTGCCCTGACTGGGAATTGAACCCGGGACTTCCGCTCGCTGGGTTGACACTTTACCGCTAAGCCAACCGGCCAGGGCTTTAAGTGCTGTTAAACCACTTCCAAGCTGCCCCAAGCAGTGTGTCTGTTCACTGCTGGGATCTGCCATAGAAGGACAGCAGGGGTGGAGCAGGGAGGTGGAGGTCAGACCACAGCACCCCCTTGGGGGTGCCTCCCCTCGGTTTCCTCGTCTGTAAAGTGGGGATAGTATTTCACAGGGTAAGGATTAAATAACATGCGTGCACATCCTGTATTCAAGTGATAAACGTCAGTGATTATTATCCCCGAGTAAAATTAATGTTCTTGGTTTGATTATAACATTTTAACACCTGTCATCTTTGCAATCCTGGACATGAGCCAAATGGGAAATAGTTTTGGTTCAGACTGTAAGCCCCTGAGGGCAAGTACCAGCCCGTTTAGCCCTGTGTGCCCCACAAGCCTGGGGGCCAGGAAATGCCCTTGGGGAGTTAAAACCACATTTTAATTGGTCAAATCCCAAATCCAACCCAAGATGTTCATTGCTCAGCTGATACAGTGAGACAATGATTTTTGAAGAGGAAAAAGAAGAAACTGGAGATTTCCCCCAGGGATACAATTAGAGTGTGGTGGCACTCTAATTAGAGGGGAGGCCACCGTCGGCCTTCAGGGTGGTGGAGTGACGTTTAAGGGGAGGTTTCCGGGGTGGGCAGCATCTGAGCTGGGTCCAGGCTGTGAGTAGGAACCGACTCTGTGGAGAGAGTGGGGGGACTTTGCCGGAGCCTGGGGTTACGTCCCCTGCTGTGTTCGGGGGACACTGTCAGACTAGGGTGGCGTGGGGCCAGCCAGACTTGAAGCCCCAAATGAAGGCAGGTAGAGGGGCCCAGAGCTGAGTGCTGGACGCTGTGGACACAGAGGCGCCATCCGAGGGGTGAGCAGGGAGGCTGTATTAACTAGTACTTTTCTAGTTGCAAGTGATAATAAAAGAGAGAGAGAGAGAGAAAGGGAGGGAGGAGGGGAGGCAGGACACCCAGCCTGGGTTCAGCCGAGGCTGAAGGTAACTGCACCTTCTGTCTCTGAGGTGGACGGGACTTCGGGACAGTCTGTCTGGTTCAGGGACTGAGCTGTCCCTCCAGGCACCAGCGTCCTGTCTCGACCTTCGTGCTCGTGACATCAGTCCCCGGAGCAGCGCCAGGTGCCTTACGCTCACCAGTCTTCCAGCTAAGAATCCCTGAGAAACAGTCTCAGCAGAACTTTCGGGACTGGCGCCCAGCGGTCTGTTTCGGCTTTGGTCACGTGCCCGTCCCCCGGATTAATAACTTTGATGAGGGGGCAGTTAGGGACGGACTGGGAGTGGAGGAGGGGTTCCCCAGAGGGAAGTGGGCGTGGCAGGTGCGCCCAGCCCTGTGAGTGGACGAGACACGCGGACCCCAGAGGGAAGTGGGCGTGGCAGGTGCGCCCAGCCCTGTGAGTGGACGAGACACGCGGACCCCAGAGGGAAGTGGGCGTGGCAGGCGCACCCAGCCTTGTGAGTGGACGAGACACGGGACCCCAGAGGGAAGTGGGCGTGGCAGGTGCGCCCAGCCCTGTGAGTGGACGAGACACGCGGACCCCAGAGGGAAGTGGGCGTGGCAGGCGCACCCAGCCTTGTGAGTGGACGAGACACGGGACCCCAGAGGGAAGTGGGCGTGGCAGGTGCGCCCAGCCCTGTGAGTGGACGAGACACGCGGACCCCAGAGGGAAGTGGGCGTGGCAGGCGCACCCAGCCTTGTGAGTGGACGAGACACGCGGACCCCAGAGGGAAGTGGGCGTGGCAGGTGCGCCCAGCCCTGTGAGTGGACGAGACACACGGACCCCAGAGGGAAGTGGGCGTGGCAGGCGCACCCAGCCTTGTGAGTGGACGAGACACGGGACCCCAGAGGGAAGTGGGCGTGGCAGGCGCACCCAGCCTTGTGAGTGGACGAGACACGGGACCCTAGAGGGAAGTGGGCGTGGCAGGTGCACCCAGCCCTGTGAGTGGACGAGACACGCCGGGCCGGCACTGGGTGACTGGACCTGCGTCGCCCCTGTCAGTCCCACCAGGTGGCGTTCTGATGATTTCATTCCTGCGGGGAGGAAACGGAGGCTCAAGGTCACACACACCGTTAGCAGATGGCCTCAGACTCCAAATCTGCTTGACCCCAAAGCCCAGGCCCTTAGCCACCTGCCCTCGTGCCCTTTGGTCATCAGATCTGGGTCTGAAGAGGGTGCCTCCGGAGACTGGACGGAGGACGGAGCGCAGGGGGGAGACTGAGGCAGAGGATGGGCGGGCGGCTGGGGCCACCCCTGTGGAGAGGAAGGGCCCTGGGGGGGCAGGGCAGTGATACCCTGCAGCCCCTTCCTCCACACACGGTCAACCGGGCTTCCGTTGTTTTCTGATGGAGATAAAGGTATTTGTGACCAGGTTAGCAATGTATGCACATGTGCACACACGCAGCAGTGTGGACATATACACGAACACCGTGCACACACAAACATATACACATACCAGTTATTGCACCTGCTGGTTTCTGACGGGAGCTCTCAGGAAGAGGGTGTGAAACGTGAGGCTCCTGGGCCTGCAGCTGGACTGACGCTCAGGCCACAGGCACGGGCGTTTCCGAGGGGATTTCTGGAGGAAGTGCTCGCGGGGAAGTACCACCCACCTGGCCCAGGGCTTGGCGGGGGTGGGCTGGATGGGGAAGCGGCCACTTCTAACTTCCTCTTCCGCCCCAGGACTTCCCAGGCGAGAGTCCCACCTCCCTGATGACATTACATCACGTCAGAGGGCGCCCCTCGTTCCCCAGAGGGGAAACTGAGGCAGTGAGAGCATAGCCTGTCACCACGTGGGGAGGCCTGGGGGCCTGAGCGCCAGTCCTGGACAGGCTGGTGCCTTGTTGTACGACTGGGACAAGTCACAGGGATGAGCTGGGCCTCAGGTTTACTTCTGCAAAATGGATCCCTAATTCCCTCACCGAGGGGACAAATGAACTAACTTGGAAAGTGTCCAGCCCCGTGCCTGGACCCTCTTACGATTCCTGCCTGTGTGTGGTGAACTCGTAGAAGGCGTGAATGGCTGTAGGTGGCCAGAGAGCTGTGTGGCCTTGGGCAGTTCACTTCCCTTCTCTGGGCCTCTGTTACTTTACCTGGGTGATGGCTTACGGGTCATCACCTCGAGGGTCACTGAGAGGATTGCCGGAACGCCCAGCCCATGGGTGGGGATTCTCTGGCCATGTGACATTCCCACTACAGAGGTGGACAGCCCCTTTTGTCCATGGCCCCCCTTCCTGCCCGGGGAGTGTGTCAGGGTTATCCATTAAACCATGTAGCTGATACCTAGTGTGCACCTGTGGTGTGCCCAGCACTGTGCAGGGCAGTGAGGATGTCAGACCAAGGTCCTCCCTTATCGGCACGGACATTGGTGCCACGGGAGACAGACGGGAAACACTCAAACAATGGAGCCAGATGTCCACAGGGCGAGGAAGACGTCCACGGGGCGAGGAAGACGTCCACGGGGCGAGGAAGACGTCCACGGGGCGAGGAAGACGTCCACGGGGCGAGGAAGACGTCCACAGGGGAGACAGACGTCCACAGGGCGAGGAAGACGTCCACGGGGCGAGGAAGAGGTCCACGGGGCGAGGAAGAGGTCCACAGGGGAGACAGACGTCCACAGGGGAGACAGACGTCCACGGGGCGAGGAAGACGTCCACGGGGCGAGGAAGACGTCCACGGGGCGAGGAAGACGTCCACAGGGGAGACAGACGTCCACAGGGCGAGGAAGACGTCCACGGGGCGAGGAAGAGGTCCACGGGGCGAGGAAGAGGTCCACGGGGCGAGGAAGACGTCCACAGGGGAGACAGACGTCCACAGGGCGAGGAAGACGTCCACAGGGCGAGGAAGACGTCCACGGGGCGAGGAAGATGTCCACGGGGTGAGGAAGAGGTCCACAGGGGAGACAGACGTCCACAGGGGAGACAGACGTCCACGGGGCGAGGAAGACGTCCACGGGGCGAGGAAGACGTCCACGGGGCGAGGAAGACGTCCACAGGGGAGACAGACGTCCACAGGGCGAGGAAGACGTCCACAGGGCGAGGAAGAGGTCCACGGGGCGAGGAAGAGGTCCACGGGGCGAGGAAGAGGTCCACAGGGGAGACAGACGTCCACAGGGGAGACAGACGTCCACAGGGGAGACAGACGTCCACGGGGCGAGGAAGACGTCCACGGGGCGAGGAAGACGTCCACGGGGGGAGGAAGACGTCCACGGGGGGAGGAAGACGTCCACGGGGTGAGGAAGAGGTCCACAGGGCGAGGAAGACGTCCATGGTGGGAGTGACTTGGTGGAGGCCGTGTCAGCAGGAGGCCAGCAGAATGGGGGGCGTGCAGCAGAGGTAGGGGACCCTGAGCCTCAGCTGAGAATGAGTGGGGGCCTAAACCAGCAGCCCCCCTCCACTGCTGCTCCCTCCTGTGTCCCACCAAGCCAGACAGTAGCACTGCCCAGATGAAGCCACTGCAAGTAGGGGTATTTAAATTTTAGCTAGTTAAAATTAAATAATATCTCATTTAAAAATTCAGTTCTCCATTTGCATTGACCGTGTTCTGAGTGCTCAGTGGCCTCCCAGCTAAGCAGTGAGGAGCCAAGGGTCAGCCGGCCTGAGCCCCCCTCCCATGCAGCCACCCACCTTCACAGTCACCCAGGCCTGCGCAGGCTGCTGGGACCGGAGAGCCTACACCCCGTCTCAGACACTGCCCGTGCTGGGGGCAAGCCGGCTGCTAGCCCGTGGTGCCAGGGTGTGAATGGGGCCAGGGGACCCACCCTGCCCTCACACAGACAGGTCCAGGGACGCCTGCTGCAGCCTGTTCCAGCTCCCCAGAAAGGTGCCTCGTCATCACCAACATCCCCGAGCAGTTTCCCCAGCGACACCCACTACACACCCGAGGGTTAATACCCGTGGACAGAAAACTGTAAAAAGCCACCAGGAGCCCATTTCAGATGAGCTTGAAATCTGTGAATTCTATTCATTGCAGCAGCATCTGTTTTGGTTGGAAAGAGGTTCATGTGTGAAACGTGGTAATTGTTTGGTCTGTCGGTCACGTCGGGTGCGCATATGGGACAATCGGTTCCCTAAGATGATTCAGAGCTCCTGGCTGGGGGGTCTCTGCAGCCCCCAAGGGGTTGGGGTGGGGTGGAGGGAGCTGTGGGGGCCCGGAGGCCGCCTCATGGGTCTCCTGGGGCCAGCCCTCTGGTAGCGTCCACTGGTCTCTAGGTGAGAGGGAGGGAGGCCCCTCCCTGCAACCCTCCGCATGCACAGCCCACTCTGCTGCTTGAGCTCTGAGCTCCGCGGATCCCAGGGGCCCAGCGGCTCTGCCTGTCTCCTCCAGGCTGTGGGCCCAGAGAGGGACACTGGGACCCCCTTTGCAGTGTGGGGACAGAGCTTGACTTCTCTGTGACCCAAGGGGACAGAGATGGTTCCAGCAGGACAACGTGTCCGGTGGGAGGTGGACCCAGGCTCCCTGTCCTGTCGTACTTCTGGCTCAGCTGAGCCCTTGCACATGTGAGCCCCCGGTCAGTGTTTGCTGGCTGAATGAATGAACGCTGTGGGCACAAAGCCCTGTGTCCCAGCCCTGCCCTCTGGCACCTGGCTCTCTTCTCTCTGTGTGTCCCACGCACACGAGATGAGGGGGAGCTGTGTTCACAACTAAATCGTGCTTTTTCTCCTTGTGGGGCCCATGGCTTTTTTTTTTAATGTATGGATTCTTGTAGAGTTGAAAGAGGCTCTGGCCGATTGGCTCAGTGGTAGAGCGTTGGCCTGGCGTGCAGGAGTCCTGGGTTTGATTCCCGGCCAGGGCACACAGGAGAGGCGCCCATCTGCTTCTCCACCCCTCCCCCTCTCCTTCCTCTCTGTCTCTCTCTTCACCTCCCACAGCCAAGGCTCCATCGGAGCAAAGATGGCCCGGGCGCTGGGGATGGCTCCTTGGCCTCTGCCCCAGGCGCTAGAGTGGCTCTGGTTGCAACAGAGCGATGCCCCGGATGGGCAGAGCATCGTCCCCTGGTGGGCATGCCGGGTGGATCCCAGTCGGGCGCATGCGGGAGTCTGTCTGACTGCCTCCCCGTTTCCAGCTTCAGAAAAATACAAAAAAAAAAAAAAAAAAGAGTTGAAAGAGTTATTTTATTTTTGATTTTATTTATTGATTTGAGAGAGAGAGAGAAGGGAGGGGAGGAGTGGGAAGCATTCACTCATGGTTGCTTCCTGTATGTGCCTTGAGCGGTCAAGCCCGAGGTTTCAAACCTGGCGAGCTCACCATTCCAGGTCCACCCTTTACTGTGCCACCCCAGGTCAGGCTGTAAGTTACTTCATAGTAATTTCAGTCTTCAGCAAGACTAATACAAAACAAACCTCCCGTGCGACCTTCACCCAGATTCGCCACCAGTAACGTTTCACCCGACTCTGCTGTCTCCTTTCTTCTCCGAGAGGTGGGTGCCCCCTGCAGCGTGCTGACGGGGGCCTCTGAGCAACAATACTTCAGCCCCTGGTTCTTGAGAGGACGGACATTCTTTCATATAGCCGTGTCCAACAGCCAAACTCAGGAAGTTCAACATCGCCACGATACTAGAATTGATACACAATTTCTGGTCAGATTTCACCAGTTGTCCCAATAATGTCCTTTATGTCAGGTATTTACCCCAGACTAGGATCTTGCATTATGTTTAGTCATCATGTGTTTTCTTAAAAGCTTTATTAAGGCACAATTTATCTGCCATAAAATTCACTCATTCTAAGTATATAGTTTCACGATGACTAGTATATCACTACCAGAAACGTTGACTTTTCTTGCTTTTCTTATTCATTCCGTCACTGGTTGTTTCTTGTATGTGCCCTGACTGGGGATCGAACCCACAAACTCTCATGTGGAGACAGCACCTGCCTGAGCCAAATGCTTCCCTATCTTGTCTATTGTAAATGATGTTGCGTTGACCATGGGGTGAATGTATCCTTTTGAATTCGTGCTTTGGGTTTCTTCTGATAAACACTCAAAGTAGAATTGCTGGGTCATACGTCAGTTCCATTTTTCGTTTTTTGAGGAACCTCCACCGTGTTGTTCGTAGTGATTGCACCAGCTGCTTTCCCACCACCAGTCTCCGAGGGTTCCCTTTTCTCCGCACCCTCGAGAGCACTTGTTTGTTGGTTTGTTGATGGCAGTCATTCTGAGGGGTGTCAGGTGATATCTCACTGTGGTTTTAATTTGCATTTCTGTGATTGTTAGGACGTTGAGCGTCGTTTCATAGTCTATTGGCCGTCGGGAAGACCTTTTTGGAGAAGTGTCTATTCAGGTCCTCTGCACACTTTTAATTGAATCATTTGGGTTTTTTGGTATTGAGTTATCTGAGTTATTTATAAATTTTGGATATGAACCCAGTATTGAATGTATCTTTGGTAAATATCTCTTTCCATGTGGTAGGCTGTCTTTCTGTTTTGTGGATGGTTTGCTTTGCCATGCAAAACCTTTTTAGTTTGATATGTAGTCTCATTTGTTTTTGTTTTTTTCTTTCCCTTATCCAAGGAGATATCTCAGAAAAATAAGTTGCTAAGAGCAGTCAGTGTTAAAGAGTTTGCTGCCTGTTTTCTTCTGCTAGGAGTTTTATGGCTTCAGGCCTTCCATTCGTGTCTTTAATTCATTTTGAGTTTATTCTTGTATATGGTGTAAGAAGGTGGTCTAGTTTCATTTTTTGGCATGGATCCATTCAACTTTTCCAACACCATTCTTTACATTTTTACCTCATTGTTTGTTCTTGCTTCCTTTGTCACGGATTAATGGACTGTATAGACAGGGATTTATTTCTGGACTCTACTTGTTTCCATTGATCTGTGTTTTGTTTTTGTGCTAGGACCATGCTTGTTTGATGACTGTGGCCTTGGAGTATTGTTTGATATCAGGTAGTGTGATATCTCTCACTCTGGTCTTTTTTAAAATTGCTGTCACTATTTTGGGTCTTTTGTGTTTCCAAACAAATTTTTGGATTACTTGTTCTAATTCTGTGAAATACACCATTGGTACTTTGATAGAAATTGTGTTGAATCTGTCTATAGATTGCTTTGGGTAGTATGGACATTTTAATGATATTAATCCTTCCTATCCATGAACAAGGTATATGCTTCCACTAATTTGTATCTTCTTCAGTTTTTTTCTTCAATATGTCATCATTTTCCAGGTACAGATCTTTTATTTTACCACCTTTGTTAAGTTTATTTGTGGGTATTATTTTCGTACAATTGTAAATGAGATTGCTTTCTTAGTTTTTTCTTCTTCTTGTCTCACTGCTGTGGCTGGGACTTCAAAGTGGAGAAAATGGGCATCACTGTCTTGTTCCTGATTTTAAGGGAAATGCTTTTAGTTTTTCATCTCTTTCAGTCTGTATATGTTTTTCGATCTGAAATAGATCTTTACTTGTAGACAGCATATCTATGGGTCCTGTTTTCTTATCCATGCAGCCACCCTTTGTCTTTGATTGGAGCATTTAATCCATTACACTTAAAGTGATTATTAATAGGTACATATATATATTTATTTTATATGTGTTTAAAATACTTATTGCCATTTTATTCTCTATAATTATGTTCCTTTGTTGTTTCTTCTTCTTGAAGAAGACCCTTTACCATGTTGTGTAACACTGTTCTGTGGGGATGAGCTCCTTTAGTTTTTTTTTTGTCTGAGAAGCTCTTTATTTCTCCTTCTATTCTAAATCATGGCTTTGCTGAGTAATCTTGGTTGTAGGTCCTTGCTTTTCATAATGTTGACTATTTCGTGCCACTCTCTCCTGGACTGCACAGTTTGTGTTTAGAAATCAGCTGATAATCTTTTTTTTTCTTTTTTGTATTTCTCTAAAGTTGGAAACAGGGAGGTAGTCAGACAGTCTCCTGCATGCGCCCTACAGGGATCCACCTGGCACGCCCACCAGGGGGCGTCGCTCTGTCACAACCAGAGCCATTCTAGTGCCTGAGGCAGAGGCCATGGAGCCATCCTCAGCACCCGGGCCAACTTTGCTCCAATGGAGCCTCGGCTGCGGGAGGGGAAGAGAGAGACAGAGAGGAAGGAGAGGGGGAGGGGTGGAGAAGCAGATGGGCGCTTCTCCTGTGTGCCCTGGCCGGGAATCGAACCTGGGACTCCTGCACTCCAGGTCAACGCTCTACCACTGAGCCAACCGGCCAGGGCCCAGCTGATAATCTTATGGGAGTTCCTTTATAGGTAACTGTCTTTCTCTCGCTGCTTTTAAGACTCTCTCTTCATCTTAAACCTCTGCTATTTTAATGATGATGTGTCTTGGTGTGGGTCTCTCTGGGTCCATCTTGTTTGGGACTCTCTACACTAGTTGAGCTTGTGTGTCTTTTTCCTTCACCAGGTTAGGGAAGTTTTCCATCATTATTATTATTGTTGTTATTATTATTATTATTATTTTAGCGAGGGGGGGGACAGACAGACAGACAGGAAGAGAGAGATATAAGAAGCATCAACTCATTGTTACGGCACCTCAGTTGTTCATTGATTGCTGTCTCCTACGTGCCTTGACCGGGGGCTCCAGCTGAGCCAGTGATACCTTGCTCAAGCCAGCAACCTTGGACTTCAAACCAGCGACCTCTGGGCTCAAGCCAGCAACCATTGAGTCATGTCTATGATGCCATGTTTAAGCCAGCGACCCCACGTTCAAGCTGGTGAGCCCACGCTCAAGCCGGATGAGCCTGTGCTCAAACCGGCAACCTTGGGGTTTCGAACCTGGGTCCTCACAGTTCCAGGCCAAGGCTCTATCCACTGCACCACTGCCTGGTCAGGCTCCATCATTATTTCTTCAAATAAGTTCTGGATCCCTTGCTCCCTCCCTTCTCCTCTGGTCCCCTGTGCTACAGCGGTTGTTATGCTTGATCTTGTTCCAGAAGTCCCTCAAACTGTCCTCTTTTTTTTTAAAGGTTTTATTTATTCATTTTAGAGAAGGGGAGAGGGGGGGGAGGAGCAGGAAGCATCAACTCCCATATGTGCCTTGACTGAGCAAGCCCAGGGTTTCGAACCGGCGACCTCAGCGTTCCAGGTCGACGTTTTATCCACTGCGCCACCACAGGTCAGGCAAACTGTCCTCATTTTTTTTAATTCTATTTTTTTTTTCTGCTTTGTTTGGGTCTTTTCTACTTACTTTGTCTTTCCAATTGCTGATTCAGTCCTCTGCTTCACCTGATGTACTGTTGATGCCTTCTAATGTATTCTTCATTTCAGATACTATATTCTTCATTTATAACCGGTTCTTTTCCATGCTGTTGAAGTTCTCCCCACGTTCCCTGAGCATAATTATAACCCGTGTTCTGAGCTCTGTCTCTGCTGAATTGCTTGCCTCCTTGTCATTGAGTTCTTTATCTCCTGTTCTTCCGTTTGGGGCGTGCTCTGTCTCCCCACTCTGGCTGCCTCTCTGTTCCTGTCTCTGGGTATTAGATTCGCAGTGTCTTCCTGTCTTGGTGGAGTGGCCTTGTGTAGAAGATGTCCTTTGCCGCTCAGTGGCACAGTCTCCCTGATCTCTGTGCTGGGTGCTTCTGTTGTACTTGAGCCCTGGTGGTTGTGTCCCCCTCCCCCCCGTGTGTGGTGTTGACCCTCAGGCTGGCTGACTGTCGTCTCCAATCACAGTGTACAAGCTGCTGTGTAGGGGCTGACCCCCTGAGGTGGACGCACCCCTGGAGGGTCTGGTGCCTGCCAAGATCTGCCTTTGGATGTGCCGCTAGTGGGAACAGTGGGCCGTGCACTGCTGTGGTTGAAACCCTGCCACTGGGTGTGTTGGTCCCGGGACCCTTTGGGGGGGGTCTCCAGGGCAGGTCAAAGTTAAATGCTGCCTGTGAATGGCACCTCGGCCACTGTCTGGAGCCATCAAGTCATTCGCATGGGTGGTGGCCTCTGCTAGGCCTTGGTGCATGCGGGAGGAGCCAGGTTGTACAGGGAGGCCTGCTTTCATCAGCACCAAGCCCAGGGGCCAGTCAACAAAGGCCCGAATCACCCCGATCTGCCTCTGCCGGCCGACTCCTGAGACTCAGTCACTGGGACAGCCCCTGATGCCCACAAGGTGCTAGTTGTAAGAACTGGGTTCCCGGTGAATCGCCAGGCAGGGACAAGCGGTGTTCCCCCTGCTGATAGAGATTCAGGTGGGTGCCAGTGCTGGGTCTGCATGTCTCAGGGTACCACGGCCAGCTGCATCACCACCATTTTAAATTAGTTCCATCCATGAAAAAGAAACCCTTATTTTCTGTCACTCTCTTGCACCCTCCCCCAACAAACACATCTACTTTCTCTCTATATATGTTTGCATTTCTGAGCATTTCATATAAATGGAATTACACAGTATAGGGCCCTTGTGATCGGCTCTGCCACTCGGCACAATGCTTCCAAGGCGTGTCCCTGTGATAGCGCGTGTCAGGACCTCCTTCCTCTGTGCTGCTGAGTAATGTTCCATCATGGACTAGACCACATTTTGTTATCTGTTGTCCCCAGTTAATGGACATTTCGGTTGTTCCTCTAGTTGGTGTACATGTTGGCTACTAGGAACAATAATATGCTGTGCATATTACATGTAAGCTTTTCTGTGGACATATGGCTCCATTTCTCTTGACTAATACCTAACAGTAGAGTCACAGTCATGTAGAAAGTCTATGTTTAACTTTTTAAAACACACTGAACTGTTCCCGCAGCAACTGCACTAATTTACATTCTCACCAGCGATGGATGAGGCTCTAATTTCTCCACATTTTCACCTACACTTGCCGTTCCTTGTCTCTTTGGTTCTAGCCGTCCTAGTGCGTGTGAAGTGGTGTCTCACTGGGTTCTGCTTTGCATCTCCCTGATGGACAGCAGTGTTGAGCCTCTTTTCATGTGCTTGTCGGCTATTCATATATCTCCTTTGGTGAAATGTCTGTTCAAACCTTTTGCCCATTTTTTTAATTGTGTTGATCTCTTTGTTGTTGTTGTTGTTGATGATCTCTTATTATTGAGTCATATGGTTCCTATTTATATTCTAGAGGCGAGTCCTTTTTTGCTCCTATGTTTTACAAATATTTTCTCCCAGGATGTGGCTCACCTTTTCACTTTCTTACTGGTGTCTTTTGAAGTGCAGAAGTTTTGAATTCTGATAAAGTCCAACATGTCCATTTTCTCTTTTACTGCTTTGCTTGGACGTTTTATGTCATAACTAAGAAATCATTGAGGCCCTGGCTGGTTGGCTCAGTGGTAGAGCGTTGACCTGGTGTGCAAGAGGTCCCGGGTTCGATTCCCGGCCAGGGCATACAGGAGAAGCGCCCATCTGCTTCTCCACCCCTCCCCCTGTCCTTCCTCTCTGTCTCTCTCTTCCCCTCCCACAGCCGAGGCTCCATTGGAGCAAAGATGGCCCGGGCGCTGGGGATGGCTCCTCGGCCTCTGCCCCAGGCGCTAGAGTGGCTCTGGTCGCAGCAGAGCGATGCCCCGGAGGGGCAGAGCGTCGCCCCCTGGTGGGCGTGCCGGGTGGATCCCGGTCGGGCACATGCGGGAGTCTGTCTGACTGTCTCTCCCCGTTTCCGGCTTCAGAAAAATACAGAAAAAAAAAAAAAAATGAAAGAAATCATTGAGGTGACCCAAAGATTTACTCCTGTGTTTTCTGCCAAGAGTTACGCTGTTTTAACTCTTACGTTTTGGCCTTTGATGATTTTGAGTTAACTTCCATGGATGATGGGAAACAGAGGTCCAAATGTGTCCTTTTACAAGTGAACGGCCCGCTGACCCAGTGATATTGGATAAAGAAACTCTTATCCAGGGACTTGTCTTGGCATGAGAGACCATTTGTCCACTTGACATTAGACAGTGTTGTGAACGGTCTTTCCAGGAGGATGACAGGAGCCCCACTTGGACAGGAGCAGGTGGGTTGCCTGGATGAGTCTCAGAACCGCTCTGCTGCCTGTCTCCGCTGTCCTTCCTGTTGGGTTTGTGAACACGCAGTGATCGTGGGGTCCTCTGGTGTAGCGGTGTTTAACTTGGGAATCTCATGAGCCTTACAAACCCTACTCTTAGAGGATCACCGGTTCTTCGGTTTGAGAAACGCCGCTGTGGGTGTCGCTAGGCTGGGAGGCAGATGCCAGTTCTGAACGCAAGCCTGAGCAGCTTAGACTTCACCCTCCTAGTCTCGGGTGGCCGCTGAGGGTTCTGAGCAGGGAAGGAAGGTGATGAATCTGTATTTTGAAAAATGCAGGACAGGACAAGCATGGACGAGGGGGAAGAGCTAGATAGGTAAACTGAGGCCAGAACGTGCAGACCCTTGAGTGTGTAGCTAAAGCGGGTCTACGTGGATTGGTGGGCAGTGGGGAGCCACAGAAGGTTCTAGGTGATGACTGGTGGGGGGTGGGGTGGACCAGAATGGCCATGTGAATGGAGAGCTTCCTGTTGAGGGGAAAGCAGCAGGACTGAGACCTCTGGGTGGGCTGAGCGGCTCCGTTTCCCAACATGAGGCTTTGCTCCCCCCCCCCCCGCCGACACCTCAGCCCCACGTGGGTGCCCAGTGCCCTGTAATCTGTCCCAGCTCCACAAGACAGACCTTTCACCCAGATGATGGGACCGTTGCCACGGGTAACCTGGGGAGGAAATGTGAACCAGGTGTTTCCAGTGGGGGCACTGCTGTGGAGAAGGAAAAAGAGACAAGATATTGGCAAGTCAGGAGGGATCTTAGGAGTTCTGCAAGCCAGCGTCCCCCAGATCAATGACCCTTTGACTCTGTTCCCACAAATCCAAAAATGGGGGCCCCCTGCTACCCAGCCAGGGCCATTACTTAATATTTAAAATGTATATAAAGAAGATTTAATTGACCCATGATCCTGTACCTACACTAGATAGTAACTAGTGACTTTTAAAAAATGAACCAGTTGCCCTGGCTGGATGGCTCAGTTGGTTAGAGCATCATCCCAAAGCGCAGAGGTAGCAGGTTCGATCCCCAGCCAGGGCACCTACAGGAACATATTGAAGTTCCTGTCTCCCTTTCTCTGTCTCTAAAATCAGTAAACATTAAAAAAAAAGAACTAATCCTCAGAAAAGCGTGAAATGAGAAGCGGAAGCCCCTCTCATATGCACCCCACACACCCCAGGTCCTCTCAAAGGCGGCAGCCAACCACAGCCGGTTTTGGTGTGTGTGTACGTGCTGGGGGTGAGGAAGTGCACAAAGGTCATAACATGTGCAGTCTTCCGTTTCCTGCATTTCTCACAACAAACACGTTTCAGAGACCTTCCTGTCCTGGGACCGAGTTGAGTCCTGAGTTGAATCCTGCGCGTGCTTGTGTCACACGAGGTTCCTTCTCCCGTTGTCCGACCCCAGAGGGGTTTCCTCGGTTGGCTTGACTCTCCCGCCGGACGCTGTGTGGACCGTCTCTGGACTTTGACACATGTGGACGTGCTCTGTGGTCGTGCCCCATCACCTTAAGGAAAGCCAGAACCATCTCGCGCCTCACCTACCAGTGCCTTTGAGTGCACTCGTGTCTTCTCACCTTCAACAGCTGAAGTATTATCAAACTCGTTCATTTCTGCCAACTTGGAAGGATTTTTGTTTTTTTTGTAAATGGCAAGCGTGTGGTGCTTTTTTTTTTTTTTTTTTTTTTTTTCATTTTTCTGAAGCTGGAAACAGGGAGAGACAGTCAGACAGACTCCCGCATGCGCCCGACCGATCCACCCGGCACGCCCACCAGGGGCGACGCTTTGCCCACCAGGGGGCGATGCTCTGCCCATCCTGGGCGTCGCCATGTTGCGACCAGAGCCACTCTAGCGCCTGGGGCAGAGGCCACAGAGCCATCCCCAGCGCCCGGGCCATCTTTGCTCCAATGGAGCCTTGGCTGCGGGAGGGGAAGAGAGAGACAGAGAGGAAAGCGCGGCGGAGGGGTGGAGAAGCAAATGGGCGCTTCTCCTGTGTGCCCTGGCCGGGAATCGAACCCGGGTCCTCCGCACGCTAGGCCGACGCTCTACCGCTGAGCCAACCGGCCAGGGCCCGCGTGTGGTGCTTTGATTTGTATTTCTTGGATGTGCATTTAAGTACAAGTGAGATAGAATCTTTCCATGAACTGCTTGTTCATATACTCTGCCCGTTTTTCTAATGGATTAGTCATCTTTTTCCTATTGCTTTGAAAGAGCTCCTTATTTATCAGGAAATTTAACTTTCTGCTTCTTTTCCTCAACTAACTTCAGTGCTGCAGACATTTCTTAAGTTTACCGTTTGCTTTTAAAATTGTTTGTGTCATTTTCATTCCATTTAGGAATTTTGACTGTTACCTAGTTAAATTAATATTTTCCTTCATGACTTCTGGGAATAAACATATCTCCACAGTGCATGTTACACAACCTCCTTACACATCACAGAGGGTCCTCACCACAGCTAGAGGGAGGCAAGGGGGTTCTCTATGACAGGTTCTGTTTCATGGATGAATGCAGTGAGGCTGAGCACCACGGTGGGACTCCCCCAGGCTGAACAGACTCTAAACCCTTGCTGTTTGGTCTAAATTCCCTCACCCACCTCCCAGCAGCCAAGTTCACAAAGGGATGTGGCTTGTCCTAGTAGAACATTTCTTCAAATTTGTCTAGTGGAACATTTTTGACTATTAAAAAACTACAAGCATCTTTTTTTCTTCTAAGTTCTCTTTTAAAAAATATTTATGAAATTATAATATTTATAGTTCTCCAAAACAAAAGCTGCAACACGGGGTGTGGTATGGGGTGGGGACTCTGGCTGCCAAAGCCCATGGCAGCTGCTTTCAGGGTCTGGTGTGAGCACCAGCAGGACCGCTCACTCTTCTCGCCCGCAGGTGAGGAAGACCTGTCCGGGGCTGGGCATCCCTTTTTCTTTCCAGAGCCTTGCATCTTCCAGCAGCATCTCAGGTGCTTCATAACTGCTTCAAGACCGGGGCCTGCGGTGGTCAGACCATCCTTGGCCTCTGCAGCCTCAGAGGCGTGTGTTCGAATCCCAGCTGCGTGTGCCCAGCGGGAGACTCCCCTCTGTGTTACAGTGCCCTCGTCTGTGGAATTGCTATCACAGTTTCTACCTCCGTCAATGAAATAAGCCTAAATTAAGTCCATTACTAGATCCACTGTCCACTCCGACCTGTCCCGGATGTCCAGGGTCAGGAGCTATCAGAGCTGAAAATCGAGCTGCCCCCTTCCCTAAAGCCCAAGGTCACACGGCCCCTCCGCGCCAAGGCCCACGGGGACTCCCGCCTCTTGATTCATGACATCACTTGCCCAGTGTCCTCTCCGCAGGGCCACTGCAGCGCTCCTCTGGCCTCTGCCGTGCCCGCTCCGGCCGCCCGGGGGCGCGCCGCACACAACCCAGCGACCGAAGCTCCGGGTCCGCCCGGTCGGCGGCCCCGCTGCGGACGAAGGGGAGCCGCGGCGGTGGAGGCCCCAGCCCCCCGCCCACCCGGCAGTACGCATCCCCGTCCTCGGCTCCGCACTAGGTACACGCCGGTCCTTGCGCACCCTGCCCCCCGGCCAGCCCGCCGCCTCCGTCTCCGCCTCCTCCGCCCTGGCCGGTCTCTGAGCGCGCTGCCGCCTAGGACCCGGGTCCCGGGACCCAGGACCCAGAACCGCGGCCCGGCCCCGGGGGTGCTGAGTCAGTGCTCGCTGCGGCACAAGGAGCCTTTGGCGCGGTGCGGTGCGGTGCGCGCGCGTCCTGGAGAGGACCCGTGGGACCGACAGGTGCACGCGCGCGCACCGCCCGCCCCGGCTTCAGTGTCCCGTCCGCGGGCTGGGAGCCGGGGGTTCGGCCTGCGGCCTCGGTTGCTGGGTGCTGTTCGGGATCCCGGGGAGCCCGAGGGGATGTCGGGGCCGCGGGGCTGCCTCCGCGCGCCGGGGTTGTGCGCGCCCTGGCCGCAGACTGCGCGGGCCCGGCTGACGTCCACCGCGGGGCGGCGCCGACCTCCCGCCCCGCCCCCCGCCGTAGGGGTAAACCGAGGCAGGACGCTGCGCGGCCACGGCCGAGGGGACGCGCGCAGCGGCGGAGTGGGCGGGAGGGCCGGGCGCGGGCTGGGCAGCCGAGCCCCCGGCCCCCCTCGGCCGGCCCGACGCGCTGGGGCGCGCCCGGTGCGGGGACTGCGCGACCTCGGTGGCTGCAGGCGAACCGCGAGGAAGGAGGTGGGCCGGCGGCGCGGCGCGGTGCGGGCGGTGCGGGAACGCGGGCCACTCTCGGCCGCCGGGCGGGGAGGGGTCGCAGGCGCGTCGCCGGGAGGTGTCAAGGCCGCAGTCAGGGCTCAGAGGCCGAGACGGGGTCGGGGCTACGCCGGCCCTGGGGCGCAGATTCCGCGGCTCCCGCACTGGGGCTCCGCGGGGCGGCTCCGCGGCCGTGTGCAGCCTACGGGCGCTGGAAACGCGGTCCCGGGGAGGGGGTCGGGTTCCGTCTCCGTGTCCACGCAGCTGACTGCCTCCCGGGGAGGGAAGACCCGGAGGGCGAACCCCCCCCCCGTGCGGGCGCTGTGTCCGCTCCCCCTGCGCCCGCCTCCCCGCGGAGAAATCCCGCCGCCCCTCCCGGGGCTGGATCCTGCGGACAGGACGTGGAGGCATCTCAGGAATTCGCAGGGAGCCGGGTTAGACGCTGCAGGGAGGGACTCGGAGCTTCGTCTGGGCTGGGAGAGCATGATCCGAGTCAGACCAACCCTGAACCCCTGTGTGACCTTGGGCAGTCCCTCCTCCTGCTCAGGTGGGCCAGAGGTTGGTACTTAGCTTGGGGGGGGGGGCGCTCCGGGTCAGACCCCTACCAGGCGAAATCGGTTTAGGAAATGGTGCTGGGCTGAAACTTCCGTGGCATCTCCCCACCCTATGATAACGGGCGGGCGGGAGGCAGGGTGGTCTGAGTGAGGGCTACTTCAGGTGCCAGGGATGTCTCACCTGCCAGCTTTGAGTTGAGATCCTCCCGTGCCAGGGGCTTAGACTATGGGAAACCCCTCCCCTGCCCGGAGCTGGCTATTCTTGGGCGGTGATGGGCTGGCAGAAGTGAGTCAGGGCTCTGCCCCCACCCAGCTCTGGGGAAAGCCCTGCTCTGTGTTTCTGCCAGGCAGTTGCCACTTTAAATTGCCAAGCTGTCAACTGTCATCACCGCTGATCTGTCCCTGAAGCAAACCAAGCAGACAGCACAGTGTCCCCTCTCCTGCGTCTGTCCACAGAACGAGGTTCCCAGGGCAGGCCGCTCTGCCTGGTCAGCTTGTTCCCTGAGCACACTCCACGCTTGGTTGGGGCGGGCCCTTGTGCTGCAGGAGAAGCAAGAGTCTGCTTGTGCACTTTGCTGAGCCACTGCTCCACTCTGGGGTCAGTCCCCACCAGGGAGTGCCCGTGCCGGCCTGTCCCACCCCTCAGAGCAACTCTGAAGTGAAGTGACACAGTCGTGGCCCCCTGGTCACCTTTCCCTGCACCCGACATTATGCCTGGCTTCTCAGCGGGCTGGCAAAGTGGCCAAGCCTGTTAACCCATGTGTGGCCAGAGCCTTCCAGTTGGGTTGGGAAGGAGAGAAGAGGAGCAGTCCTGGACCACCCAGGAAGCAAGACAGGATGAGCTAAGAGGTGCTTAGGGTGCCAGAATGCCCACAGCTCAGAGGGAGTCTCCTGCAGCCCCTGCCCTGTTAGAGATAGGGAAACTGAGGCGTGAGAGAGGCGGGGACGGACCCAAGGTCACACAGCATCTGACTGTGTTCAGCTGCCCCACAGTCCAACCATCCCCGGGAGTTACTGCCTGGGGAATGGAGGACCTAGTGTCCCCCACAGATGTCCCTGCAGTGGAGGGGCCAGGAGGAGGACTGGCACCTTCCTCTGCCAGGGATTCTAGCTCCTGCACAGTTTGCAAACATCAAGTAATTTTGGGTCTTATGACCAGAGCTGCTGCCCTCTCTGAAGGATGCTGAAAGGGGGTCATGGCTGCCTGCCCTTCCAGCCACTGCTCTGACCAGCCCACCCCGCCTGGCTCACCCCATTCCTGCTGACCACGCCACAGCCCTCATGGTTTTAGCCATGCCCCTGCCCCGTGGTGCAGAGGGAATGCCAAGGCAGCCCAGAGCTGGGACCCATTACGTCCTGAGCTTCCCTCCACACCAGTGCCCTGATTACTGGGGTGGGGCGTGAGCTAAGCACCTAAGCATCCCTGGACCTGAAGAGCACAGCTGTCCTGTCCTTGTGGTAAGCTCCCTGGCACCGGGGTGTGCCAGTCGGAGCTGGTGGATCTGGGAGGTTGACCATGTGTCTTGTCACTCCCCAGTGGTCTTTCATAGTTAGGGGCTAGGGAGCTGGGTTGCTCCTCTGGTCAGGAGGGTTTCCTTAGATGAAAGAGGCTGGGAGAAGGCCTGTCCTGCTGGTGAGGTCTGTGTACTGCGGTCCCCCACACTGCCACACTCAGCCGTGGCGTTGTGCCTCCAACCCGAGTCTGGGAGCAGTGTGTCATGTGCCCACTGCCTCCCCACTGCACCCAGCCTTGCCCTGCGTTGGCTCCTGCCCCCTGGAAACCCCCGTTCTCCCTCATCGCTCTCATCCCGCATCTTTCCCTGGGTACCGCCCTCACTGAGCAGAGAGCAGTGTGCAGGGACACAGTGCACAGCCGCCACGGCAGTGCCCGGCTGGAGAAGCAGGGTGCAGCAGCTGAGAGCTCGGTGACAGTTTGAGGGACAGTGTGCGTGTCTCCTGCTCTAGCACGTGTGCCGTTCTAACCCAGCAAACATGCTCTGAAGCGTGTACTCCTCTTTGCCGAACAATGTCCTCACATACATTAGCTCATTTCAGCAAAACCACAAACCCCCCACCCCCTCCCAGTAACATATATGAAGGTTCTAGAAACAATATTTCAACAGTGATGCCAGCCCGGCAAGCCTGCTGTGCACCTTCCACCCACCGCCGTGGACATCCTCTCAGGGCTGCTGGTTGCCCCGGGCCCCGCCAGCTCTGAGTGTGTGAGCGTTTGTGTACACAGACACTCTTGGGGCCCGTCCTCTGGGAGGAGTGCTCAGACTCGAGTGAGCGTGGCCTGCAGGCTGCCCCACACCCATCCCGGGTGCTGCAGTGGGGTTTGCAATCCTGTGCGGGAGCTCGGCCTCTCGCACTGCCGCGTGGGCGGGTAATCCCTGCCGCGCCGCGTCCCTTCCTGTTGGGGCGCACGGTCTCCTCTGCAGGACCGTCCCTTCCTGTTGGGGTCCACGGTCTCCTCTGCAGGACCGCCCCTTCCTATTGGGGCGCACGGTCTCCTCTGCAGGACCGCCCCTTCCTATTGGGGCGCACGGTCTCCTCTGCACGACCGCCCCTTCCTATTGGGGCGCACGGTCTCCTCTGCACGACCGCCCCTTCCTATTGGGGCGCACGGTCTCCTCTGCAGGACCGCCCCTTCCTGCTGGGGCGCACGGTCTCCTCTGCAGGACCGCCCCTTCCTGTTGGGGTGCACGGTCTCCTCTGCAGGACCGCCCCTTCCTTCTGGGGTGCACGGTCTCCTCTGCAGGACCGTCCCTTCCTGTTGGGGTGCACGGTCTCCTCTGCAGGACCGCCCCTTCCTTCTGGGGTGCACGGTCTCCTCTGCAGGACCGTCCCTTCCTGTTGGGGTGCACGGTCTCCTCTGCAGGACCGCCCCTTCCTGTTGGGGTGCACGGTCTCCTCTGCAGGACCGAGACCTCCCTGAGGGGAGAGAGGTGGCTGAGGCACCTCCTGGTCCCCAGCATCAGGGGCTGGCAGGAGTTTCTGTTGGACTTGACTTAGCTGAACCCAACCAGAAATCAGCTGCCCTCCCATGTTGTGAGTTCCCTGCAGACCGAGGCTGGAGAGAGGGTTTGTGTACCTATTGATGTAGGGTAGCTATAAGTCGGAGGATCTTTTTAGCTCCAAGACTACCAGAGCTAATTTATATTTTATTTTATTTTTTTTAAATGAATTTTTAAGAATTATTATCTGAGGACTTAGTGAAAGCTATCAGGCTGGTAATGTCAGTTCTTTTAAATTTTTTATTTTCATTTTTCAAATACAATGTACATTCACTATTATTCTGTGTTAGTTTCAGATGCCCCACACAGTAGTCAGACAGTCCTGTACTCACAGAGTGCCCCCAGCATCTCCAGTGCCCACCTGGCCCCGGCCGTAGTTGTTACAATACGGTTGACTCTGTTCCCTGTGCTGCACTTGACGTCCCCTGACTGTTCTGTGACCATCACCTGGTACTGAACCCTCCCCTTTTTCACCCAGCCCCCCCCCCCCCCCCCCCCCCCCGTCAGTGGTCGGTCTGTTCTCCGTATCTTTGAATCCGTTTCTGTTTTGTTGATTTTGTTCTTTAGAGTCCACGTGTAAATGAAATCACATGATATTTGTCTTTCCCTGTCTGGCTTACAGGGTGATGATACAGTTTCTTTAAAACGCTGAGTGTCAGCACATTACAATAATAAAGCCATTTGCCTGTGAGCATTGTGGAACCATCTCATTATTCAGCTCATACCAGGGCTGAACGGAGACCACGTTTTGGACTTGGCCGAGAGTCCTGAGGATTTGGTAGGAAGTGGAGTGGGAAGGAGGTTTAGTGTCCAGTGGCAAATCCAATACTCACCAACTTGGGGAGTTGGGAGGTCAGAGAGCTGAACTTGGTGTTACTCCGAGAGACCCCTGTCTCTCCCTGAGCCGAATGAGTGTGGAAGAGACCAGGAAGCTCTTTGGATGGTGTGATCAGCGCCCGGGAGAGCTGGGGTGGGGGGTGGAGACAGGAAAGGTGGCTCTGTGCAGGTCCTGATCAGCTCCAGTGTGTGGGTCGGCTGGGAGCCAGCTTGCCTCTGGGACCAGGTTCAATCTCGGCTCCCAGCTTCCTGGCTTTGTGACCTCGGACAAGATAATAGACCTCCCTGACCCTCAGTTTTCTCCTCTTTAAAATGGGGGTGATGATAAGGCCCATCTCCTAAGATGGTTATGAAGACAATTCCATGAAAGTGTGTCAGTGTCATACAGTTATTCCTTTTCCCTCCCTTGGGGATGTTGTAGAAGCCACGGAGTATTTCTAGGACCCCTAAGTCCAAATAGAAAGGTCAGCTCTATTCATTTGCTCACAACAAGTACTTACGGAGTACCGATAATAATACCACAGGAGCAAAACGGACAGAAGCCCTCCTCTTCAGGAGCGTTTATTCCAGCGGGGGGGGGGGGGGGGGGGGGGGGCGGACTCACAACAAGTAAGGGAGCCAATAAGAGAATTTCAGAGAGTGTTAGGTGCTAAAAAGAAGTTAGCACTGCTTGGTGTTGAGGTAATTAGCAATGAAAGAATTTGAGAGAAGCCTGGTTTTAGCTCCGTGAGACCAAAGTTTTCATCCTGCCCCTGCCGGCTTCTGACTTGCTGTTCAGCTTTGGGCAAGTTCCTTTCCATCTCTGAGCCTCTGTTCTTGGCTGTGAGGTGAGAGAGTGGAAGGAGTCCTCGCAGCTCAGAAACCTGTGTGGCTGGGGTGGCTCTCCTGTTGACAGGACACCCCCTGGGGGTGTTATCGGCATAGCCCCGGGCCCCTGCTGTTCTCTTCCCCACCCATGCACATACCTAGTGGGATACAGATCCTGTCCCACAGAGATGGGGAGACACGCTGTCCCGTTCTCACTGTCTTACCCCTATCTGAACAACATTTTAAAATATATATTTTTTATAATATATATATATATATATATATATATATATATATTTTGTATTTTTCTGAAGTAAGAAGCGGGGAGGCAGAGTGACAGACTCCCGCATGCACCCTACCAGGATCCACCCGGCAGGCCCATCTGGGGCGTTGCTCTGTTGCAACCAGAGCCATTCTAGCGCCTGAGGCAGAGGCCACAGAGCCATCCTCAGTGCCCCGGGCCAACTTGGCTCCAATGGAGCCTTGGCTGCAGGAGGGGAAGAGAGAGACAGAGAGGAAGGAGGGGGTGGGGGGTGGAGAAGCAGATGGGCGCTTCTCCTGTGTGCCCTGGCTGGGAATCGAACCTGGGACTTCTACACGCTGGGCTGATGCTTTACCGTTGAGCCATATCTTTCCCTTGATTATTAATGCTTTATATCTTTTAAGAAAATTTTTTTCTGCCTTGTGGTCATGAAGAATCTACTGTCTATTCCTCTTTTCCATTAGGTTTCTGACCTGGAATTGATATTCATTTATGGTGTGAGAGAAGGGACCCAACACACGCATCTCTCTCTCTCTCTCTCACACACACACACACACACACTCACACACACACACACACACACACACGCACACACATGCGCGTGCACGCGCACACACACACACACACACACACACACCCCGTTATCCAGGCAGCCCAGCTCTGTTTGGGGAGAAGTGTGACCTTTTCCCTTACTGCCCCCTCCCCACAGGCCCACCCCCATCACTGCCAGGTCTCGACCTCTCCAGGGCAGGCCGGAGCCCAGGGCTGGGCAGGAGTTTGGTCATCACACAGCCCCTGAGGGCAGGGCGGACAGCCCTCCCCCACTGGCCCAGCTGCTGCTCCGGCCAAACAGGTCTGTGGGGCTGTGGTCTGTCACATGTCTGGCTGGTGCTGACTTGGACTGTGGCGGATTAAGCAGGGGCTCAGGGTTGATGACCTGAACTGACTATCGCACAGGCCAGGGCGGTGGACAGAGGAAGCTCTGTGTGAGCCACACAGGAGGCCACCAGAGGCCAGCAAGGCGGCAGGCCCCTGCCAGGACACTGGACCGAGGTAAGGGAGGACCAGGATGGTCCCCGGCCGTGTCTTCCCTGACCAGCTCCGTCTGGAATATAAAGTGTCCCCTCCCAGCTCTTCTTTCCATCTGGGTGTTTGGGGCAGCCAGGAGGCGGAGGTGGCCCTCTGGGGAGGCCCCAGTCTGTGCAACAAGGACACGCCAGGTCTCCGGCCTCCATGGGAGCCCTTGGGGGCTCACACACACAGACGTGCTGCCCATCTGTCTCCCAAGGGCCTTTGTGTTCATCTCAGTGTCCAGGGCCTACCTACTGGGCGGGGAGGGTCTCTGCCAGCCTCGGGCCTGACTTCCAGACCCTGGTGCCTTTCCCCAGGCTGTGGGCAGTGTCTGGCCTGGCAGGACACAGCCTTCCTGCTGCCGGAGTCACCAGGGCAGGGAAGGGAGGAGGACGTGGGTGTGTGCTGAGCGCCTTCCTAATGCGGGGCACCTCCCCTGGGGCCATCCTCACTGCTGCCTCGCAAGGTAGGAAAGAGTCACCCACTTAGTAGATGAGCAGACTGAGGCTCAGGGCAGGGCCGTGTCCAGCTGGCCTGGCCCAGGAAGGTGGGATGGACCCCTAGGATCTCAGCTGGCCTGGCCCAGGAAGGTGGGATGGACCCCTAGGATCTCAGTGGCCTGCCTCCATGACCCCTCGAGGTGGCAGGCTCTGACACCTCACCCCATTCCTTCCAGAGCAGTGTGCTGCTCCCTAAGGCTCTCTGAGAACTATGGGCCTGTGGGGCCAGCAGCAGGAGCCAGGGCTTAGGACCTGGGCTCTGTCTCCTCATTTGTACGTGTGTGTGTGTGGGGGGGGGGGGGATAGCAGTGTCCCCCGCTCAGATCACTCTGAGGCTGAAACTCAGCCTGCCCAAAGGGCCGCACGCCTGGCCAGCTCCCTCGGGAAGTCTTGGCCTTTGTTTTTCTAGGAAGGTCAATACCTGGGCTCCCTCCCCCTCTGAAATTCCAGGCTCCTGCTGCTCTGTTTTCTGTCTTCCTGGCCTTTTTGTGTGTGTGTATTTATTTCTGTGAGTTTCATATTTACTTAGGAAATACAGGCACATGGCAAAAATGTTCACTGTTGTAAGAGTATACAATGAAAACTGCGTCTGCCCCTCCTCTCCCCAGAGCAAACACAAAGAGCACGTTTTGGACACTTGGTCAGAAATATTCAGGGGGTATAGCTGCCCCTCCCCCACCCTCTGGGCTCACGCCCGGCTGCCCCTCCCTCCAGAAGGCACACATATTTGTGGACGCGGACGCCAGACCTTTCTTGTCGGCAGGACGGGAGGGAGGCTGCAGCCTGCACGGGACAAATAGGGGGACTGTTGAGCAGCAAAGAACAGTCCCTCTGTGCCCAGCGGAGGCCCAGGTTGGAGAGCAGCTCCCTCCTCCCCACTCCAGCAGAGCTGGTTCTGGATTGGGGGTGGGGCCTGGGACCTGGTTCCAGCTGGCCATTGGGTGACCTTGAGCCAGCCCTGGCTTCCTCCTGGCTCCTGACTCTGTGCAGAGCCCAGGGCATGTGGCGACCTCCGTGAGAGGACTGAGGGTCTGTCTCCTTGGGTACCCCAACAAGACACACGTCACCTCTCCCGCCCGGGCTAAAACCCATGACGTGGGCTGGGGTTCTCACTGCCTCCCTCTGGAGTGCCAGGGGTTCTCCGTGAGGCCGCTGAAGTCAGTGCTGAGTTCTGCTGACGGTTTCCTCGTCGGCCTCGTGACTCCCAGACCTGCGGGTGTCTTATCTCTGCCACAGAAATCTCTCAAGGGGTCGAGCGCAGGACGTTATCTCCCCCAGGTTCTGAGCAAAGAAAGTGGCAAGTCGCTACATGTGGCCACATGTCCTGCCTGCATGACGACAGGCCACACCGGGAAGGCTCCCAGCCCCCTCGAAGGAAGAGCAGAGTCCACTGTTGGTGTTGGGAGGATGGCTAGGACCAAGGGTCACAGGCCCTCAGGGGCAGAGCTCCAGGCTCGCAGTGGACAGCTGTTCGGGCTGCTGCTGGACCAGAGCTGTGGGAGGGAGGGAGGTGCTCAGGCCCAGCTGGGGGCTGAAGCGCTGTGTTCACCAGAAGAGGGTGCCCTTTTCAAAGTCACAAGCACGGTCTTCTGTGCTGGTGGTGGAGCCCACCTTGCCTGCCCTCTGGTGAAGGGGGTGCTCAGGCCCAGCTGGGGGCTGAAGCGCTGTGTTCACCAGAAGAGGGTGCCCTTTTCAAAGTCACAAGCACGGTCTTCTGTGCTGGTGGTGGAGCCCATCTTGCCTGCCCTCTGGTGAAGGGGAGGTGCCCAGCATAGGGGTGTCCTTCCCACGGGCGTGGTCCCTGCTGGTAATCCCCAGGGGGAAGGGACTCGCACACCCTCCTCCGTCTGTGTGAGGGACGTAAGGGGACCCAGCCAGGTCACACTCAAAAGGGCCGAGGCAGCATGCTTGGCCTGGGGGTCCACAGAGTGGCCTGGCTCAGCTCATCCGGGCCCACACCTCATCTCGGCCCCAGCGCTTCCTGGCTGCCCACTGGCCAGGGTTAGTATCCCCCAGAGCTCGGGTATGAAGGACTTACCTCGGTGCCTGGTCGCTTGGGACGTGGACATTGTGTTTGTGAAGGTATACTGGTTTTAGGACAGGGGTTCCCATGAAGGATACATCATTCATTTCACCCATAAATATTTCTTGAACACCTAGTATGTGCCAGGCACTACATGAGGCTGGACATGGGTGGTGAGGACAACAGATGTGGTCCTTATCCTTGTTCGTGGGCTGTTGGGAGAAGGAGGGAAGCGCTTCCGTGACAGAGCCAGCCGTTACCAGGAGGAAGTGCGCAGTAGTGCCTGCGAAGGTCAGGCAAGGCATCCCCAAAGGAGCTGAGGCGTGAAGGTGAAGTCAGGGTTAAGTAGGTGAAAAGAGAGAGAGAGGCGTATCAGGCACGGGGGAACAGCACGTGCAAAGGTCCAGGGGCAGGAGTCAACCTGCTGGGTGAGAGCCCAGAGCACAGTTGGGGGTGGAGAGAACAGACAGGCAGAAGCCAGATCCACAGGGGCAGGTGTGGCGTGGAGTTCCCTGCTTATTTCTGAAGAGTGAGGAGCCAGGGTTTGAAGCAGGGCAGTTGACAGGGTGTTAGATTGGCATGTCCGTGAAGCTGGGTCTGAGTCCCAGCTCTGGCTCTCTCTGCACCACCGGGAGGGTGGGGGAGCGGGCGTCTTGGGTTGTGCAGCCAGGAAGAAGGAAGTCGAACGAGGAAGCGTAGGGTGGGATCCCGAGGCTGGCTCAGGCACCGCCCTCTGGGCACGTTCGCGGGTGGAGCACCGCCCAGTCATGGGCTCCGTCTTGGGCCAGGAAACCAGACTGCAGTTCTCCAAGGGGGCTGCAGGTGGCGCCAACACCCCACTGGCGGCAGGTGGGCCGGACCACGGGGGACCAGCCCATGGAGAGCTGGGGTTCGGGGACAGCTCCGCTGAGGCCCAGGCGGTGCTAAGTCTCCCCGCATTCTCCACCCGCACCGGAGCCGGCGCCCGGACTGCTGGTCCGGGGTCTCCAGCCGGCAGTTGCCCATCACCACGCATTTCGTCCCCGCCAAGTGCCCTTCCATCAGCTGTGGCCTGAGCCGTGGGCCTGGGGACAGCTGAGTGAAACCAGACTTCGCAGGGGAGCTTGGGCCCAGCTCTCCCTCTGCAGCCTCAGGTCACTGAGCTGCAGCTAGTGAAGCCTCAGCTCCCAGGACCGGCAGGGGGTCAGCGAGTTATGCATACAGTGAGTGCCTGACACACAGGAGCCTCACCAGGGCAGGCACTCAGGGGCCAGCACTGCTCGGCAGCCCCTTCTCTCACCCCACGGTGGCCCCTGCCCCGGGCACCAGAGCTGGCGCGCAGAGACGCCAGCGTGTGTGAATGGAGAAGTGCCTGCCCTGCCACGGCTGGGCCCCGGCTTGAGCCAGCTGTTGGTGTCAGAGTCCAGCTCCCTGCATTGTGGTGCTGCAGCCTTGCATCTCAGCAAGTGGTCTGGCTCTTCTGAACCCCATCCCTCCTGTAAGATGTGGGCATGCCATCTCTGGAGTTGGGAGCGTGGCAGGCACCCTGTGTGAGCCTCACAGAGCCCCTGGCACCAGACCGGTGCCCTGGAAGTGGCACTCATGGCCAATGCTGGACGGTTAGCAGCTAACCGTTCCGGCCACGGGACTGAGGGAGGCCAGGGAGCAGAAGAGCAGTGAGCAGCAGGAGGAAGTGACTAGAGAGGCAGCGTTGTCCCCAGACTGGGGGAGATGGGGAGCAAGCCTAGAACAGGGCCCCCCTAGGCCAGGAGGCAGGATCCACTAGGAATGCCTCCCAGGCAGGGACGAGCCCCACTTCGGGGAGAGGCAGGGGATCCTAGAAGGGAAACAAGGAGGGCCCAGTCCAGCACGCCCACTCCTGGGGGTCAGTCCCCACGCTGGGGGGTGGGGTCACATCCGGTTACCTTGAACCAGGGTGACATTCCGGCGGACAGAGCTGACACGCTGAACACATCATTGTGTGCTTTGTAATTACCAATTGTGTTTCTGACACGCCAGGGGTTCCCAAGCTGTGAACACACGAGTAACGGTCATTTACACAGATTGTGGGAGAGACCAAAGCTAGCTGTGTCCGGCTGTTTCTGTGGGTTCCATCCAGGGACCCGGGGCGCAGCCTGGGTCTTGAGTTTACATGTATGTCGTGGGGTCAGGTTATCTCACCAGCCCAAGGCCCACACAGTACAGAGACTCCTACACTGTTCACGGGGGAGCGGGGGGCTCCACGAGTGGGAACCCCAGCTCTGTCAGGACCAGCTGAGTGGCCAGGAGGTACGCCATTCAGCCTGTCTGTGTCACGATTCCTTAGAGAGTAGATAACTGAGTCCATGATGGCCTCAAACACCGCCCGTGTGCAGGAGGGGCTCCCTGGGACCCGTTTTCCCCCTGTTTTCCCCCCATTTTCCCAGGGCAGGAGATGCACAGCCTCGTTTCCCAGAGGAGGGGCAGGGTGTGACCTGCACCCTTCCCCACCCTTCCACCCCTTGACCTCTGGCGCTGTACCAGGGCAGCCCGCCCCAGTCTTAGGTGACAGTGAAGCTGTGGGTGTTTTTACTTGCTGTAGAAAGTGTGTTCTCAGACCCCGGTCACCCACCCAGAAGGGTTTCTGGAAGTATGGGACCCAGGCCATGAGTGGGGTTGAGCGGAGTCCCGGTGAGCATCCACACAGCACTCAGTGACGTGGGGCACAGCACCGGGGACCTGGGAGCGCTCTCAGCCCTTCCCACAACACCCAGACCAAAGTAGCAGTGTTGCTAACGTGGCTTGGATACCTCTCTGTCACTCAAAACAGGCTTAGTTATATTCCCTTACTTTATAGGAAGTGATGTCAGCACATGGTCCAATAGCTAACGATACAGAAGGGCGCACCATGAGCAGGGAGCCTCCCTCCCCGCCCTGCCCCGTTCCCCCAGAGGGAACTACTGTGCAGAGACGTGTACATGTATTACCATGCATGTGTGGCGTGCATGTGCGTGCACTCTCTCCCCTGTTCTTCCACTCGGGTACGGCCTCTTCACCTTACGTTCTTCACTTAGCCACGCGCCGTGCACCTCATTCCTGACGAAGCACCCCTGCCTCCTGCCGCCTGCTGCCGCTGTGGTGTGGGGCCTCCACTCTCTGGGTTAAACCCGCAGGCCCTCCCTCAAGCGTGGCCTTCTGCTGATAATGGAATGCAAGCAGTATTTTACATGTGTTTTGGGTTTGGTGATTATTTATATAGGAAATTTCAGTTCATGCTCAGTGAGACTGGTTTTCCCCTTTGCAGCAACACGAAGTGCCCCCGACGGGAAGAACAGCTCAGGACTCGGTACGCCATGCTCTGGGGTCCCCGGGGGAACTCACCTGGCCCCTTCTGCCAGGTGCCTCTCCCACAGACAACCCCCCCCCTTGGGACGAAGCCCAACTTCATTGCCTGGACTCACTCTTCACACTCTATATATAATAGTTGCAGATCTAGAATTATATTTTTCCAAGCTCCCAAAGCCTTTGCCCAGTGTACCTGGGTTCTAACCCTGGTTGTATCATTAATGGGCTGTGTGTCTTTGGGCAAATTGCTTACCCTCTCTGGGTTTCAGGGCCTCCATGATAAATTGGGAGGCAGACCTGCCATGCAGAACTGCTGTTAGGGTTATGCGAACTCGTTTGGCAACCGGGCTGGCACCGTTGCCTCTGAGTCGCCCGTGTCTGACTTCTCTCTGTGTTCTCTGAGACACCCAGTCCAGGCCTGACGGGTGCGGGGGGGGGGGGGTGATAAACGAGGCAGGAGCTGTTGAACACGTATAGCAGCACACACGTTCTCAGTTGTAGGTTTATTTAAGTCATAAGGCACACGCACCTGCTTCCAGCATTAGTTCTGAATCGGTGGAGTTGGGTCAAGCTGCTGAAGCCTCCCCTCCCACTGGGATGAGAGAAGGGTTCTTTCAAACAATCACATAGAGAGGGTTGCGCGGAGGACGTTTAACCCACTTAAGAGAAGCCGTGATTATACGAGCACTTAGTGGTATCCATTTGTCATAAATGAACGCAACTATTCATTACAGCGGAGGCCGCTGGGGCCTTGGCTGGGCACCCCCGGGTAGCTGGTCTGTGGTGTGAAGGCACCACTTCACGGTCAGCAAGCTCCTTCCCTCAGAGTTCCTGAGGACGCTGACCTGGCCTCCCAGGCACCTGAATTGCTGGCAGCCAAACGGGACCTTCTGCAGCAGGCAAGCCCTTGCAGCTCTCTCCATGTATTTATAGGGTTCCTCAATTTCCTCACTCCCTTTAATGCACACAGGCTCCAGTTTAAGCAAAGCTACTGGGAAAGAAACCCAGATATGTCAAGATGGTTATTCGCTTTGCCGCCGGATGCCTCGTTGTTGTTTTTTTTAATAGAATCTTTAGCTGACAGGCTCCTTTAAGTACCAGGCCTAGTGGAGCTAAGAACTGGTGTTTTGTTTTTTTTGTTTTTTTTTTTAATTTTTTTTTTAGATTTTATTTATTCATTATAGAGAGGAGAGAGAGAGAGAGAGAGAAGGGGGGAGGAGCAGGAAGCATCAACTCCCATATGCGCCTTGACCAGGCAAGCCCAGGGTTTTGAACCGGCAACCTCAGTGTTTCCAGGTTAATGCTATATCCACTGCGCCACCACAGGTCAGGCAGAACTGGTGTTTTTGAAAAACAACAGTCTTGCCTGCCCTTCCAGGGTCTGTGGTATGCAAAGAGAGGTGTTGGCTCAGACTGAGTAAGACGGGGATCTGGAAGAGGGCCTTGCCCCGCCTGTGGCTGTCCCCAAGCCAGAAGGAGCCTGGTTCACCACGATCCGTTCACTCACCTGATGTGACTGAGCCCCTGCTGTGGACCAGCACCGTCCGGATGCTGGGCTGAGTGGTGGACAAAGTCCCCTCCTTCACAGAGCTCTGTCCTGGTGGACGAGACAGACAGTACACGAATCAATAAGTAATTCAATGAGATAAAAACATAGGCTGTGCAGTGGGCTTTAAAGGGATAAAATGAGATTAAGGGAATGGGGGTGTGCCTTCCCTGGGGGGTCCGGGGAGGTCCCTTGGAGGAAGTGACGGGGGAGGGGGATCCGTGCGGTGGAACACGTGTGCAGTGTGTCTCAGGGCTCCAAAGTGTGGGGTCTCTACCCCTCCCGGACTGTAGCCTGGGGGTGGAACCCCAGAACTTCATTCCTTCCTGGTCCCAGGCTCCCAAGCGGTTCCCAGCAAGGGCCTCTGCCAGGTGGGCTCAGCTCTGGGCCTGGTTTGCTGAGGGAGAGGGAGGGAGGTGAAGCAGGTGCAGGCGTCAGGGGAGGAGTGGGCAGAGGCCAGACTGCCCCTGGATTTGAACCACCGGGGCCTCAGGAGCCTCAGCAGAGCTAGCAGAGCCACAGTTCTTCCTCCCGCTTCTCCCTGGCTGTGCTCCATCCCGGGGGGGGGGGGTGTTCCCCGGAAAAGGAATTGGGATTTGTGACCGGGGTGCTGGGAGCTTACTGAGTGTGGGCAGTAGGGGTCAGAGTGCATGCTGAAACCCTCTTCTTTCTCTGGACAATAGGATGAGGGTAATAGTGATGGTACTGACCTTGGAAGGTCATCGTAAGGCTTATGTGAGGTGGGCATGCAAATCATTGAGCGCAGAACTTGCATCCAGTGGGTCCCTCGTGTGGGTGGAGAAGGGACGAGGCCAGCTTGATGGCACAGCACATTCATGGTTTGCAGGCTGAATGGGCCTGGGCACCAGTCCCTGTGTGACCTCTCTCGGGTATGTTACTAAACCCTGAGCCTCAATTTATCGGTAAACAGGAGGGTTTGGAGGATTACACCCAGTCAGTTCTGTAAAGTGCCCAGTGCAGAGTGTGTGCTGTGAGATGACCATGGCTGTGAGAGAGGTGACAGCCCCTGGGGTAACGGCAGAGGAGAGGTGAGAGGGGCTCGGAAAGACAGGTGCAGCCTGACCAGGCGGTGGTGCAGTGGGTAGAGCATCGGACTGGGACGCGGAGGAAGTAGGTTCAAAGCCCAAGGTCTCCGCCAGCTTGAGCCCAAGGTCGTTGGCTTGAGCAAGGGGTCACTCGGTCTGCTGTAGACCTCCCCCCCCCCCGCAGGCACATATGAGAAAGCAATCAATGAACAACTAAAGTGCTGCAACGAAGAATTGATGCTTCTCATCTCCCTCCCTCCCTTCCTGTCTGTCCCTATCTGTCCCTCTCTCTGACTCTGTCACAAAACAAAAAAAGAAAAAGAGAGAGAGAGAGAAAGAGAAAGAGAAAGAGAGAAAGAAAGAAAGGCAAGTGCATTTCGCTAAGATGGACATCCACACCCAGGTATGGGGAGCTGGGATTGGATACCATCCTGGCGGAGCGGCCCACTTCCAGGCAGCACCTGGCTGGGAAAGAAGAGAGGGTCCTCTTCACTCCACACACATTGGCTTTCTTGTGCGTTTGCTCTGATGTGAGGTTCAGGGGTCACCATGGGGCAGGACAGGGGCTGCCAGGCTCTGAGTGCCTGCTGAGTGCCCAGCCCTGGCTCGGCAGTTATGCGTGTCACTGCCAAGCCTCACACCACTGCAGCAAGGAGGGCCTGTGCCCCTGTTGTGGGTGCAGGTGTGGAGACCCCAGGAAGCTGGGTCACTAGCCTGTGGTCACCCGGGGAGGGAAGATACCTGTCCAGGACTGCTAGGCACAGGGCTGCCTCTTCCGTTTGGGGCAGAGAACTGGGGTGGCCTGGGCTGCATGGGAGGCAGAGAGGATGGGCACAGAGGGGCAGGCCTGGCGCTGCTGGGAGCCGGTTTCCAGAGGGAGAGCTGAACCCACTTGGTGCAAGCACCACGTTTCTGCCCCTCCCTCCCCGGGCCCGGCGGTGACTCCCTGTGCCGCCCGCCCATCAGGGAAAGCTGGGTTGAGTATGAGAGGCTTTGATTGAGTCTTGGGGCTGGCAGGGCACCCTGATGGGAAGTGTGATGGACAGAGTGGCAGGGAGGGCAGGGTCAGGGAGGGGCCCTTCGTAGTGAAGCAGCAGCTCAGCCCTTTGCTTCTGCGTCACTCCCTGGAACCCGCAGGACCTGTGAACGACCATCTCCCCTTCACGTTAACAGAGTCACAGCTCATGTAGCCAGCCTTCTAAAGCCAGGCCTGTTCTCTGCAGGCCCCGCCCCCTGGACTCCTAGACCAGCAGTCCAGCTCACCCAGCTGGGTCCAGCAGAGGGAGCAGAGGGTTGGGGTGGACCCACAGGAAGGGTTGCGGTGAGCACATTCGGACCTGTGGCCACCACCATCTTCCTCCACTTGTACAACAAACTGTTACCTTCTATGTGGCAGGGGTTGCAGTGGGCAGTGGGTTCCTGGAAGTGTGGAGTGCGCTGGGGATTTGGTCTAGGAGGTTTTTCTTGGAGGAAGTGGCCATTCCTGGCTCCTAGGTTCACATGGTCAGTCACACGCCGGGTGTTCCAGAGCTCCCACAGAGCCACCGGTACCTGGACCAGGGTGGGGTGTTGTCTCTCCTGGCATCAGACCCTGTGTCCTAACTGTATTCTATTGCAACCTTTCTCTTGAGGGTCGTTCCCATGCTCTCACAGGTGGCATTAATCTGTGTCAGCTGTTGGCATAATGACAACTCCCTCTAATTTTTATTGTTCCTTTAAAGACCACAGGAAAACAGCCTTCTTACTCCTCAAACCATGATGGTGCGCTGGCTCCGTGGCTTCCTTGGTCAGAGCCGTGGGGAAGGAACTGTGGGAAGGAAGTCAGGTGACCAGTTCTTGGCTGCGCCCCAGCGTGACGTGGGGGAGGGCTCCCCACTTTCCTACTCTCGGGTTCCTCATCAGAATAGTGGGACGGCCGCGCTGGGTAACGGTGACTCCTGCCAGCTCTGAAGCTCTCAGATGCACTAATCTTAAGGTCACTATAATCTCACTGTCATGGCCCAGATTTTGGTTGATCCAGGTGCAGTGACAGGTGTCTGGAACCGGGCCAGGTGTGGTGAAGCAGTGTCAGAGCCAGAGCCCCACGCGGGTGTGTGGAGAATGGGTGGAGAGCCGTGATTCCTGCCTCTGGGGTGCAGCAGTCCGAGGGAGGGGCTCCCATGCTGCCTGGGGGGTAGGTAGGGACAGTAGGGGATGCAGCTGAAGAGAAGGTGATGTTTGGGCCAAGCAGACAAAGTGAGCAACTCAGGAACTGGGAATAGCATAAGCAAAGGCACTGGGACAGGAAAGTGCCTGGTGCATTCTGGGAGGAGCGACCTCGTGGGGATGGGAGCCGGGGGTGAGGCTGGAGCGGGTCTGGGGCTGGGTGACAGTCTGGCGGTGCCTGGTGCATTCTGGGAGGAGCGACCTCGTGGGGATGGGAGCCGGGGGTGAGGCTGGAGCGGGTCTGGGGCTGGGTGACAGTCTGGCGGTGCCTGGTGCATTCTGGGAGGAGCGACCTCGTGGGGATGGGAGCCGGGGGTGAGGCTGGAGCGGGTCTGGGGCTGGGTGACAGTCTGGCGGTGCCTGGTGCATTCTGGGAGGAGCGACCTCGTGGGGATGGGAGCCGGGGGTGAGGCTGGAGCGGGTCTGGGGCTGGGTGACAGTCTGGCGGTGCCTGGTGCATTCTGGGAGGAGCGACCTCGTGGGGATGGGAGCCGGGGGTGAGGCTGGAGCGGGTCTGGGGCTGGGTGACAGTCTGGCGGTGCCTGGTGCATTCCGGGAGGAGCGACCTCGTGGGGATGGGAGCCGGGGGTGAGGCTGGAGCGGGTCTGGGGCTGGGTGACAGTCTGGCGGTGCCTGAGCAGAGGACTGACCATGTTGTCTCATTCTGAGTAAACAGCGCTCAACCTCCTAAAGTTATACCAATGCCATTTAGTTCACTTTGTTCAGTGAAAGTCCATGGTGTGCAAGTGGCTTCTGTTAAAATGACTGGAGTTGGAAAAGGAGCTTGGCGCTTCATAAGAACAGCTTTATTTGAACGGATAATTTCTCTTCTGGGGACTGACTGGCTTCCCTGCGACGCCTCTCTAGAGAGAGGCAGCTGTGCAGCTGTCTCTGTTTTAATTTTTTTTTTTTTACGGCATCCAACTTTTACATGTTCGCTGGACTGTCCGTGTTCCTGCTGCACCATCCCAGCCGAGGGGCACTGTGGCCCGGGGGTGGGCAGGTGGGGACGGTCAGTGTTCCTCTCTTCACCTCTCTGGGCCTCACTTTCCCCGTCTGTCACATGAGGCGTTGGACTGGAGGGGTGATCCCAGAGCGGCTGTAGGGATGCTTGTTCCCGTGTTAAGAAGGGCAACATGTTAATGACCCATAGATGCTGAGAGGGAGCTGGACCAGGCTGTAATGCAAAGGTAACTGCTTCTTATGGCCGCTGGTGGGACACGGTCTGCTCGGAAGACAAGGACACAGGAACAGCCAGAGGCGGCTTAAGTGTAGTCTGGAACTGGGGGTCTTTGTGGCCCGGTTCTGGCAGGCTTCAGAGTCTCTTAGAAGATGCTAGAAGACTTCCAGTTCCTTGGATTACTTGTGTCTTTTATTGATTTCTTTATTTCATTGGCCTTTTTCTTATGGTGATAAACACTTACTTAAAAATTTTAAAACTCTGCCAGGGCATAGCGTGGAAAGTCTTCCTTCCTCCTGCCCCCCACTGTCCCAGCTGGATCTGTTACCTAGAGGGCGAAGGCTCATCTCCAGGCATCTCTGGAAGCCCCCGTTCCCTTCCCAGAGGCAACCACTGGTACCCGTGTCCTGGATGTTCTCTAAGAAATAGTCTACGCTTACGTTAGCCCACAGAAGCACATTATCGTGAATGCGTTTCCCATTTTTCCGGACTCCAAATATCCATGTTGTGCCTCAGATCTTTTGCTATGAGTGCGTGTGCCTTCATTTAAACGTAGGGCTCCACGGATGGGGGCACCGTAGCCTCCTTAACCAGTCCCCTTTGAGGGACCCTGTGTGTTCCCTCCTCTGTGTTCTGTTACAAACAGCTTGTATCCTTGGGCCTCTGTCTTTGTGCACATGGGCAGCTGGTCTGTGGGATTCGTTCCTAACGGTGAATCGGCCCCCTCTGGGCCATCTCGTCTGAAGGTCGCCTGGCCTGGCCCTGCCATTTCCATCCCCATCTTCCCCTGTGATGTTTGGATTCTGCTCTCCCAGGGTTTGTCCCTGGGGCCTGAGCCAGGGCGGGGGGCGGGGGGGTCTGGCTAAAAAGGCAAGGCACTCAATGGGGTGCCGGAGCCAATGTGAACCTTCTTTGGGGGAACTTCATTTATTTCGGGGTTGACGACATTTTTCTGTGGGAAGCTAGTTATAGACATCTTAGACTTTGTGAGCCATGCATCTCTGTCGCAACCACTCAACTGTGTTGTAGTGTGAAAGTATCCATATACAGTATGTAGGTGAATGGGGATGAGTCTGTTACAGTTACACTTTATTTTTAAAAAGCAGGCAGTGGGCTAAAGTTGGCTGTCGGGCCTCAGTTTGCCAACCTTTGATTTACTCAGCCGCCAGTGACCCCTGTGTCCCCAGCCTCATAGCAGGCATGGGGGACACTACAGAGGAGGACGCAGGCCCAGCCCAGCTGGTCTGACAATGTAGCTTGTGGGTGTGACGAGGGAGCCACCGTGGGCACACGAGAGTGCGCTGAGCAAGAGGAGTTTCTGTTATGGACCAGGAGCCAGTCAGGGGTTTTCTGGGGGAAGTGACATTGAATGCTGAAACCCACAGTCCTAGCCATGAGCCAGGCACAGGGGGCAGTGTCGGAGTCTGAAAGAAGTTTAGCATTGTGGGGGTGTGGTGCGTGTGGAAGGGCATGGGGAAGGACCCGGCTGGAGAGATGAGCCAGAACCAGGCCTCACAGGCTGGCCACGTGAAGGGGCCGGCCTTCACTCTGACAGCTCTGGGCAGGGGCACTGCCACTGCCACGGTTGACCTTTCAGGAAGTGCCACATGTCTGGTCCAGGGCAAGCAGGGAGGCTGTGGAAACTGGGAGGCTTTCAGAAGCCAGGGGAGGGGATGAGGTTGGGTTGTGGCAAGTGAAATGAGTCAAGACAAGCAGCTCAGGACTGAAACCCAGGACAGTACAGTCGAGGTGAACACTTCCATGATTCTCTTGCATCCTACAACCCTGTATGTGGGCTCTTGTTCACTCCTTAAGGACCCGTGCTAATGTCCCTTTGTCTCTGGAGCCTCTCGTGGGGCAGAGTTACAGACTCCTTCAGACTATCAGGACATGGAATGGGGGGGGGGGTAGGGGTACACTTGTCACAGCAGTATCTCCCCATAGAGGTCTCAGGAGACAGATGCAGCATAAGCACTAATAAATGCTTGATGAGTGCTCCGCTCATCAGCGGAGAGGTGGCTGATGAGCCACACTTTGTAGCTGAGGAGACTAAGACGCAGGAGTAGCTAAGCAATTTGCCCAGATGGTACATGTACGAATTCTTCCCAGTCTAGTCATTTCAGCAGAAAAACGGGCTTTCTCTGCCTCTCCAGGCTGGAACTTTTCTCGCCCACCTGATAATCTGCTAAATTATTAATCCGTGAGGCATTCGCTGCACAGAAGCCAGAGGCAGACTTGCGGGGAAGGTTAATCCGGGCAGGAGCATGGAGAGAGAGGCATTTGGTTTTCAGGCACTCTGCCCCACGAGAGACTCCATCCTGCGGTGGTCCAGATGCTCATGGGGAAACCCAATCCCCGTCTAAATCCCAGCTGGAACGGTGTCTGGTGGGTGGTGAGACCCTGGGCCGGGAGAAGTGCCTGGGATTCTTAGAGACGTGGGTCTTGAGGCTGTTGGAGCCTGTCTGCACTCTAGCAGCTGGGCCAGGGAATTCTCTTGGCTGTGTTTACAGCAGCCTATTTTTAGAGGGCAGTTAAAGCCGGGGTGGAGTTCCCCCCCACCCCAGCCAACTATTAGCAACTCTGTTTCCTCCCACTCCCTCCACCCCCGCCCCTCCCCACCCCACCCCTACCAGGATGCAGGGTGTGGTCGTGGTCTTTGGACAGTGTGCTCAGTGGTCTTATCCCAGCACTCTGTAGGTCAGGGGTCCCCAAACTTTTTACACAGGGGGCCAGTTCACTGTCTCTCAGACTGTTGGAGGGCCGGACTATAAAAAAAACTATGAACAAATCCCTATGCACACTGCACATACCTTATTTTAAAGTAAAAAAACAAAACGGGGACAAATACAATATTTAAAATAAAGAACAAGTAAATTTAAATCAACAAACTGACCAGTATTTCAATGGGAACTATGCTCCTCTCACTGACCACCAATGAAAGAAGTGCTCCTTCTGGAAGTGCAGGGGGCCGGATAAATGGCCTCAGGGGGCCGCATGCGGGCCCTGCAGGGCCTGGCCCAGGCTGTAGTTTGGGGACCCCTGCTGTAGGTAGTGCTCTTGTCCTTCTTTCTGATTCTAGCTGTCCTAGTGGGTGTGAGGCAACATCTCACTGTGGTTTTGATCTTCATTTCCCTGATGACTAGTGATGTTGACCATCTTTTCATGTGTTAGTGGCCATTCATATATCTTCTATGGAGAAATGTCTATTTGAGATCCTGTGCCCATTTACTTTTTAATTTACTTTTCCTGTGCTCATCTTTTTATTATTATTATTCATTTTAGAGAGGAGAGGGAGAGACAGAGGGAGAGAGAGAGAGGAGAGACAGAGAGAGAGAAGGGGGGAGGAGCTGGAAGCATCAACTCCCGTATGTGCCTTGACGAGGCAAGCCCAGGGTTTCGAACCGGCGACCTCAGCATTTCCAGGTCGACGCTTTATCCACTGCGCCACCACAGGTCAGGCGTGTGCTCATCTTTTTAAAAGATTTTATTTATTGATCTTTTCGTGGAGAGAGCAGAGAGAGAGAAGGGGGAGGGAGCAGAATGGGAGGCATCAACTCAGAGTAGTTGTTTCTCATATATCCCTTGACCGGGCAAGCCCAGGGTTTTGAACTGGCAACATCAGCATTCCAGGTTAATGCTATATCCACTGCACCACCACAGGTCAGGCTCCTGTGCCCATGTTTAAATTGGGTTATTTGCCTTTTATTATGGAGTTGTAAGAGTTCTCTATAGTAGTGATACTAGAGCCTTATCAGATGTATGGTTTGTAAGTATTTGCTCCCATCCTGTGTCTTTACTTTAAACGTAGAAAAGAAGACAAGTGAAGAGGAAGAATACAGAGATGGCAGTGAGGGGCCTCTTGCCCAGGTGCCCTAGTCAGGTGCACTCCTTGGCTCTAGGGATTCCCTCTTCCACACTGCAGGCTGGAAGCTCAGCCCTCTCCCCTCCCTGCGCCCAGCCCAGTTTCCCCACCTGGGAATAACACTCATCTTCAGGCCCTTTGCACTCACTCCTCGTCCCCAATGAAAGATGTGAAAGGACGTTATCACGAGGCCCCCACATTTCCTGATTCCCATAGAATGGCCAGCTGCCTGACGCTCCAGGAAGTGGGCTGGCAGGTGGGGCAGCCCAGGACAGGTAAAGTGGCCAGGACATTTGGGGTTTGGATTGTATCTGTGTCTGCCCGGTATCTCCAAAACACGTCTGGGCAGCCCACAGTGTGGGTGCTGGCACTGTGCGCGCCTTCACGGAGCCCGAGGAGGGTGAGAGTAAACCTGCCCGTGGGAACAGCCAAGCGGCCCGCTCACAGTCGGGAGCTGAGCTGCCTGGAAGAGGAGAGGTCGGGGCGGCGCCTCGGTGAAGCCTGGGAACTCCCCCTCCATCACCGTGTCGTCTCGAGGACAGATGTCGGCCAGGAGCTCTAACTTGCTAGCAAGCTGTCTGCGTGCAGGGAGGCGGGCCTTGTGCGCGCCTGGGAAGGACGAAGTAGCTTCCATTGGATCCTCGACAAATAGTTCCCGGAAGGGTGTCCCTGCCGCAGGCTGGGACCCACGAGCCCCAGAATGACACGCGCGAGGCAGCAAAGGCTCCTGCTACCCGCTGAGGCTGAGGTCGGGATTGGCGGCGACCGCGCCCTCCGCGGAGCAGGCCGAGTGGACTGGCCTGGCCTTTCGTAGTAGCTGCTGTGTTTGCACGGAGGACGGGGACCGATAGCGGGCACCGGCGCTGGAGCGGGTGCCGTCCCAGGGAAGGGCCTCGCCTGCGGGCACGGTGCTTCGGCCTGGACCCGCCCCGGCGCGGGCCACCCCCGGCTCCGCTGGCCCCGCCATCTGCGCTCGTGGCCCCGCCCTTCCCGCGGCTCCGCCCCTTCCCGTCGTCTCCGCCCACGGCCCCACCCCTTCCCGTCGTCACCTCCCTCTCCGCCCGAGGCCCCGCCTTCCCGTGGGTCCCGCCCCTCTCGCGGCCCCGCCCTCCGCCGCGGCCCCGCCCCCTCCGGGCACATTCCTCGGGCCCGGCCTTGCGCTGCGCCCCGCGGGCGGCGGGGGAGGAGGGCTTTGCCTGGGCGGCCCTGGTGTCGGGCCTGGGGCGGAGCGGTGGGAGCGGGCGGGCACCGGGGGGCGCCAAGGTGACCGCTCGGCGGTGGTCCGGTCCCCAGCGGGTGGGCACAGGCCCCGGGACCGGCAGGCCCTGCGGGCTTCGGCGGCGCTCTGCTGGGCCTGGGCCCGGTGGCCGGCCCCCCCTCGGCCGCAGCCATGTGGTGTCTGCACTGCAACTCGGAGCGGACCCAGTCGCTGCTGGAGCTGGAGCTGGACTGCGGGTGAGGCCCGGCGGGGCGGGCGGCGGGGTGCTGGGCGGGAGGGGGTGCGGGTTCGCCGGCAGGAGGGGCAGGAGGGCCGGGAGCGCTCGGGGTCGGTGTGTGCGCCGCGCACAGGACCCGATGCTGCCGGGCGGCGGGCTCTTGCCGGGGGTGGGGGGGCTCGTCAGAGGGCGGTGCCGGGTCCGTGTGTTCTGGACGCGGGACCTCCGGCCCGTGTGTGGGGTTGTGTCCCGCTGTCAGGGAGCGTGTGCGAGGCGGAGGGACCCGTTCAGGTGCTGTCTGTGCACAGGTGGCTCGGGTGTGCTCCAGGCGGGGCCCCCTGGGCGTGCACCTGGGCCTGCAGCCCAGGGAGGTTAGTTCTGTGTGGCTGCTGCCGTGACTGTCGGGGAACTGCCGGTGGAACTCGGGGTGTTTGTGTACGCCCAGTGTGGTCGGAGTGGAGGGCTGTGTCCCAGAGGCCGCCCTTTTCTGCTTCTGGGCCTGGGGGTGGCCGTCTGCGCATCCAGGGGCCCATATTTATGGCGAGAGAGGGAGAAAAGAGGGTGTGTATGTGCCGAGAATATCGATTTACTCACTCTGCTCGCCAGCACAGCTGCCCCTCCTCGAGCAGGACTTGGGATGAGGGGATTTGTTGACTAGCTCACTTGGCTGCTGTCAGGCCCCCTGGGGGGAGACCTACCTGCAACCAGTTGATCTTTGAGTTAAAAAATTCCGCAGCCTGTGTCTGGCAGTTGCACTGAGAACCGTCACAGGTTCTCCGCCGCCCCTCCCCACCCCAAGGGCCGGGCTTCGTGTGAGGTGGTGGGGTGCAGTTCCCAAGGATCCATCTCCCTTGCATCTGGGGTGGAGGCTGAGCAAGCCGCAGCTGCAGCGCCAGCTGTCTGGAATCCGTCGGTCTGAGAATGAGGGTCCTGGTATTCATATCCCACACGTGCTACTGCCTTAAGCAGCTGTCCCACCCTGGTATTGCGTTTGGATCTTTGTCCTTGTGGTCCTACCGTCCCTGTATTGCAGGACAGAACACTGAGTGTGAGTGGTCAGGTTTGTCAGCACCGAGGCTCTGGTTTGCTGAGTGCCTCCTGTGTGCAGTCTGTGCTGGGGACCCACCTTCAGCCTCAGAGCAAGTGGGTTGCATTTGCCCCCCAGTGCCTGTGATGTGCTTCTGAAGGAAGCTTGAAGGAGGGCCAGAGAGCATGAGCCCAGCTCCTGGCCAGCTTGCCCCTACCCAGACCCCTTCCAGCTGGCCACTCCCCCTCTCTAAACCCCAAAAAGACCCAGCGTGCTGCGGAGACCTTGGGAGAACCTCAGTCTGTAACAGCCCGCGTGTGCCTGGCTGCAGCCCCGGCCCCTCCCCACACTCCCCTTTCTAAACAGGCATGGTGAGGTAGGGAGTCAGTGACTTGAGCAGAGCATTACAAGGGGAACCTGGAGTAAAACCCAGATGTTCTGATGTCGGCCTCTGGAGAGGCCCCGCCAGCCCTGCTGGGGTTGTCAGGCTTTTTGCTCAGAGAAGTCAGACTATGAACCAGTTGTACTAATATTGACACAGCTTCAGTTCAGAAACATGGACAGGGCTGACATCTGCACAGTCAGACAGTGAGGTGACTGGACAAAGAGGTGTTTCTGGAAGGGATTGGACAGGGCCCCCTGGGCTGCTGTGTGTGTGTGTGTGTGTGCACAGCATGGATGTTATCTGTCTGGACTCTGGGACAGGGGATCGTGGTGTGAGAGGAGAATCTAAGGCAGCTCACAAACGGACTCTGTTCAAATCCCAGCTCAGCTTTGTGAGTTTGTGCAAGTTAGCGCACCCCGTGAGCCTCAGTCTCCCCTCCGTGGAAGGGCATGATGGGACTGCATGCATCACAGAGGTTTCTGAGAAAGCGGGTATCTGAAAGCCCTTGCCCAGCTGGCCGCCCGGGCCTGCAGTCAGCTGCCGGCCCATTCAGGTCAGCACTCTGCTCTTCCCACCCGCTGCCCCTGACCCCTAGGAGTTTCTTCCTTCCTCTTTTGTAAATTTCCTCTGAAAGAGGAGGGAGGAGTGTCCTCGCAGTAAGCAGGGTGGTGAGAGGACAGCACAGCTCTGTGGGCTGGGATCCTGCTAGGGTCTGGGGAGTTCCGCAGACTTAGCCCAGGTCCCCTGTGGACGTGTGTGTGTGTGCTGGAGAAGAGGCTCAGAGGCTGTGGAGTATGATTTATTATTTGTCCTCAAAAGCACATCGCAATGAGTTTATAAAGGCCATTAAGGCTCTTGAAGAATTAATTGGTGCAGCCTTGCAGAATCTGGCTGCTTCCGCTGCGTGAGCCGCTGCTGAGGAGCGATATGGTCCTACCTGGACCTGCCACTTTTCTGGCTGCTGTGGCTGCACCCGAGTTGGGCGAGGGCCCCTCCAAGCCCTGGGCCCCCGGGGCAGGCACCTCCGTGGGGAGTGAGTGCAGGAGCCGTGGATGCAGGCATTGCCCTTCTGAGCGTGGAGGGGTGCTCGTTCCCCGGGGAGCTGTGTGCGACCCAAGAGCACCCGGCTGTGCTTTCCTGTGTCTTCATTCTCTCAGCAAACACTGGCTGCACACCTCATCCGTGCGGGTCCCTGGGCTAGGTGCAGAGGGACCAGGGCTCGTCATGTGACTGTCTCTCTCAGGGCACGGGCCAGGGGGCACTCAGCAAACACTGGTGGCACACCTCGTCCGTGCGGGTCCCTGGGCTAGGTGCAGAGGGATCAGGGCTCGTCATGTGACTGTCTCTCTCAGGGCACGGGCCAGGGGGCACACAGAACCCTGGCTCCGCTCCTCCCAGCTGGCTTCAGCTGTGCTGCCTCCCCCCCACCCTCCACCCTGCCTGGGCCCTGATTTTGTCATCCTTGAAATGGGACCACAGTGACCTCCTGGGGGAATGTGACTCTGTTTCTGGTGACTGGCACATCTTAGATGCCCCAAAATGGCAGGTGTCACCACCATCACCATGACCATCTTTCCGCGTTTGTGACATCACTGCTGAGTGAAACGGTTCCTGACGGGTTTCTGACGTGGCTCTCGGTGAATTCCCTCCCGGAGGGGCTGTGCCTGAACTTGATCATACGCTTTGCTGGTACATGGCTGTGGCTTCCATGTCCTCGCTGGTGAAAAGGGTGATTTTTTTCCATTTTATTATTTTCTTGGTTTGCGGCTTCCTAATGCGGTGACAGCTTGATTTGAATCTACGGCACGGATGTGGAGCTGCAGCCGGAGTTCCTCCTGGTGCACACACGCGGGAAGCTGTGCTGGCTTGTTTTTTCCTCTCTGTTCAAAGGTCACGGTCGTAGTGATGAGGTTAACGTGGTTGCCATGAGTGAGCTGTGTGAGTTACTGAATCCTCAGAGCATGTTAGGAGCAGGGGCTTCTGCTGTTCCCATTTTTTCAGTTGGGGGACGGTCACATGACTTGCCCAGGGTCCCCAACCAGTAAGCACTAGAGCTGGGATGCAGACGGCCTTTTTGTGGAGAGAAGACCCCAAGGCCAGGCCTTGGACACTGGTAGGGGACATACATGGACAGTCACCAGCTAGTTAGTGGACAGCCTCCTCATCTGGGTCCCTCAAAATGGCCTACTCCAGGCTGGGTTGGAGTCTGTGTGCCAACGTGAATGCTTTCTCCCCAAGGGATGTTTGCTCTTGTTGCTGGCTGGGAGGTCAGGTGGTGTGAGGGTCACATGTGTTAGTACAGGTGAACCATTTATTTTTTTAAAATTTTTTATTTATTCATTTTAGAGAGGAGAAGGAGAGACAGAGAGAGAGAGAGGAGAGACAGAGAGAGAGAGGTGGGGGAGGAACTGGAAGCATCAACTCCCATATGTGCCTTGACCAGCAAGCCCAGGGTTTCAAACCGGTGACCTCAGCATTTCCAGGTCGATGCTTTATCACGCTTTATCCACTGCGCCACCACAGGTCAGGTTACGTGAACCATTTAAAGCAGTGCTTTATAGTAAGCACTCAGTAAATGTTAGTTGTAATCACTGTAATAGTTCTTACCTATCCTGGTTATTGCTGAGCTTGGAATGGTCTGTCCCTTCAGACAGGAGACCTCAGAGAGGCCCGGACAGAGCTGGCAATGACCAGCTGTTGGTACTCGGCTTCCCCAGAAGTCCTGGAGTCGTCTCCTCATGTCTCCTTTCTGGCCTCAGTTTCCACATCTGTGAGGGTGGGTGAGCTTCACGACCCCTGGTGGTCCTCTGCAGAGGGAGGGAGGATGGTGAAGGGGGTGATTCTGTCGCCAGGCTGCCTAGGACCCTGGCCCCAACTCCGACCCTCACACGCTCTGTGGTCTCGGGCATGCTCCTGAGCCTCTCTGTGCCTGGGGAGCCCCCTCTGTAGCGTGGGGTGCGGTAGTGGCTCATGGAGCTGCTGTGGTGGTTGGGTTCACACGCAGAGCACATAAGTAGCCCCGGAACCCCCTGGTGGGCGGTGGCTGTCGGGTGGCACTGCGGAGCTGAGAGGTTCCTCTGTGCTGCAGCTGGACCGTGTTGCGTGTATAGGAGGGACGTGTTCCCGGATGGGAACGGATAGTTCTCTCTTTAGCCACGGGCACGGCCTGGGTTGAGAGAGGGCAGCGGCAGAGGTGAGGGAAGCAGCTGAAGTGTGTGAGGCAGCGCCGGGCGAGACAGGCAGTGGACGGGCAAGAAGGGGCAGAGCTCGTGCTGCGTGTGTGCGGATGGGCCGCTGTCCCAGCTCTGCCCAGGTTGCACAGCCCACTAAGCGTGGACAGTTAAGAGTGGGTCAGAAAAATGTCAGCTTAGCTTGGCCGAAGGTTTCTGGACAGGAGAGGACGGGCAAGCAGCCTGCACCGTGGTAGCATCTGACATGTAGGCGGCCTTTGAGTTTTTTGGGGGGTTTTTAATTTTTTTTATTTTTCTGAAGTTGGAAACAGGGAGGCAGAGACAGACTCCCACATGCACCCGACCGGGATCCACCCGGCACACCCACCAGGGGGCGATCCTCTGCCCATCCGGGGCGTTGTTCTATTGCAACCAGAACCATTCTAGCACCTGAGACAGAGGCCATAGAGCCATCCCCAGCGCCCAGGCCAACTTTGTTCCAATGGAGCCTTGGCTGCAGGAGGGGAAGAGAGAGACAGAGAGGAAGGAGAGGGGTGGAGAAGCAGATGGGCGCTTCTCCTGTGTGCCCTGGCCGGGAATCAAACCCGGGACTCCTGTACGCCAGGCTGACACTCTACCACTGAGCCAACTGGCCAGGGCTTGGGTGGCCTTTGAATTTTAAACAGACTTATTTTATTTCAACCTCCCAAGAGTCCTATGAAGTAGCTGGCATCATTCCTATTTTATTTTATTTTATTTATTTATATATTTTTTTGTATCATTTCTATTTTATAGACAAGGAGGCTGAGGTGAAGAAATGAAGATCACATACCCACACTTTGTGGAACATAGACTGGGCGTCTGGGTTACTACAGAGCTTTCCCCTTCCCGGCAGGGCTGTGGTGGTCTGCTCCCCAGAACAGGGGATGGGGTGTGGGGAGATGGGAGCCTGCAGGGCCTTCACGGGGCCTGGCCCTCATGGATGGGCACAAGGGTGCACCTTGGTTTAGAGCCACAGGCCTTGAATCTCAAAAACCTGTTTGCAGCCCCAGGAGGTCACCTGAGGGTGGGAACCGGCCCCAGCCTCCCTGTGGGCACCAGACGACTCTGAATGGGGGACCGTTCCCCAGCCTCCCTGTGGGCACCAGACGACTCTGAATGGGGGACCGTTCCCCAGCCTCCCTGTGGGCACCAGACGACTCTGAATGGGGGACCGTTCCCCAGCCTCCCTGTGGGCACCAGATGACTCTGAATGGGGGACCGTTCCCCAGCCTCCCTGTGGGCACCAGACGACTCTGAATGGGGGACCGTTCCCCAGCCTCCCTGTGGGCACCAGACGACTCTGAATGGGGGACCGTGGGAGAGAAGGGGCTAGCAGCCGGCAGGTCCATGGCAGGTGCTCAGTCAGCACCAGACACGCTGGGTCCTTGCAGACTGGCATGGCTGCTGCAGTCACGGTTCTGACCGCTTTTCTTCTGCGCGCCCTGGGGAGGGACCCCGCGGTGCAGTTAGTCCTGGGCACAGGTGGACAGGAAGTGTTTGGGGAAGTAGCTCTTCTCTGCTGTGAGTGGAGGGGAGATGCATGCGTGCGAACGTGAGTTCTCTGTTCCCTCTGAGGCCCTTGACCTTTCTCTGAGTCATAATTTAAATGTGCAGAGCTTTTTTTCTGTGTGTCCCCCCCCCCCCCCGCCCGCCTACTATACATGGCACAGCGGCTGAGGAAGGTCACAGGCCTGCCCGTGGATAGCGTAGTCTCAGCACTGCCTTGAACTTTTTCTTACAGAAAACTTGAAGCACACAGCAGTAGAGAATGGCATCATGACCCCCATGGGCGATGTTATTGTATCGCCCCCAGATTATTTTAAAGCAAATACCAGACTTGTCGTTTTGTTGACATCAAGGGCCTGCCCCGTGGGGGGCCTCCCTGCTGGCCTGGGGTGTTGTATTGCTGGAGTGAGCCTGGGAGCAGCTTCCCTCCACAGCCTGGGCGGGTCAGCTGCCGGGGCCCATTTCCCAGCTGGGAAGACAAGCGATCCTGCCCCTCTGGGGACGTCTGTGTGGGAGGCCCTGTGTCTGGAATCTGAGGGAGCCGGCCGGTGCGTCCGCAGCAAACAGGGCTTCTGGGGGGAAGATGCAGGGCGTACTGGCCTCCATGCTCCGCCTTCCCGGGCAAGACTGGGGCTCTTGCTGAGTGTCCCCACTGTCCCTGACGCCTGCCCCTGGGCTGCCCCTTGGCAGGGGGTAGAGTTGGACGCAGGGCCTGCCTGCTGCCCCACCCGCAGGCGCACTGGCCCCTCACCTGGCGTGGCCTCTGGCCGCTGACACTGCCTTCAGTCACCTTTCTCTCTGACCTAAGAGCTCGACCTCGGGTTTCCTCCCACCACACTGCGGCTCCTCCCAGCCCAGGGGGCGGCTCCTCCCACCACACTGCGGCTCCTCCCAGCCCAGGGGGCGGCTCCTCCCACCACACTGCGGCTCCTCCCAGCCCAGGGGGCGGCTCCTCCCACCACACTGCGGCTCCTCCCCAGTCCACAGGGCGGCTCCTCCCCAGTCCACGGGGCGGCTCCTCCCTAGCCCAGGGGGCAGCTCCTCCCACCACACTGCGGCTTCTCCCCAGCCCACAGGGCGGCTCCTCCCACCACACTGCGGCTTCTCCCCAGCCCACAGGGCGGCTCCTCCCACCACACTGCGGCTCCTCCCAGCCCACGGGGCGGCTCCTCCCACCACACTGCGGCTCCTCCCAGCCCACGGGGCGGCTCCTCCCACCACACTGCAGCTCCTCCCAGCCCACGGGGCGGCTCCTCCCCAGCCCAGGGGGCAGCTCCTCCCACCACACTGCGGCTCCTCCCAGCCCACGGGGCGGCTCCTCCCCAGCCCAGGGGGCAGCTCCTCCCACCACACTGCGGCTCCTCCCCAGCCCACAGGGCGGCTCCTCCCACCACACTGCGGCTCCTCCCCAGCCCACGGGGCGGCTCCTCTCCAGCCCACGGGAAGGGCTCCTCCCCAGCCCACGGGGCAGCTCCTCCCCAGCCCACGGGAAGGGCTCCTCCCCAGCCCACGGGGCGGCTCCTCCCCAGCCCACGGGGCGGCTCCTCTCCAGCCCACGGGGCAGCTCCTCCCCAGCCCACGGGGCAGCTCCTCTCCAGCCCACAGGATGGGCTCCTCCCCAGCCCACGGGGCAGCTCCTCCCCAGCCCACGGGAAGGGCTCCTCCCCAGCCCACGGGGTGGCTCCTCCCCAGCCCACGGGGCGGCTCCTCTCCAGCCCACGGGGCAGCTCCTCTCCAGCCCACAGGATGGGCTCCTCCCCAGCCCACGGGAAGGGCTCCTCCCCAGCCCACGGGGTGGCTCCTCCCCAGCCCACGGGGCGGCTCCTCCCCAGCCCACGGGGCAGCTCCTCTCCAGCCCACAGGATGGGCTCCTCCCCAGCCCACGGGAAGGGCTCCTCCCCAGCCCACGGGGTGGCTCCTCCCCAGCCCACGGGGCAGCTCCTCTCCAGCCCACAGGATGGGCTCCTCCCCAGCCCATGGGAAGGGCTCCTCCCCAGCCTATGGGGCAGCTCCTCCCCAGCCCACACTGCGGCTCCTCCCCAGCCCACGGGCTGCTCCTCTCCCACCTGGTGCTGGTGTCTGGTGTGGGCTGGGGTTCCCCGGACCTCCCAGGCCCCCTTCTCCTCGCCACACAGTCTCTCCTGTCCTGTGGCTACCAACCTGGCTCCTTACTACCTGTCGCTCCTCACTCTGCTTCTCCTCCATGTCTTCGTCCACCGCCCCCTGGCCCAGAAAGCCGGAGTCCCCTGAACCCTTTCTCACCTGTGCCCAGGGCGTCCACTGTCGCTCAGTGTCGGGCCCTCCTGTGGTGCTGAGCTGGGAGCCTGGCCCTTTCAGTTGCTGTCATTCTTGTGAGTATATTGTTGTCAGTGCCCCTGGTGTCTAACCCAGTGCTTGGTTGCATGGAGGGTCCTCAGTCGAGTTTAGGTAGTAAACCAACAGTGGCCCCCGTCCTGCTTGGTCCCAGTGACCACTCCCGGTCCGTTCACCCCTTGCTCTCAGGTGTGGACGCTGGTGTTGCCCAGTGGTCTGGTGCCTGTTTCTGAGCTAAGGCCGCTCCTGGAGGCTCTTCCACGGTTGCGGCCACAACCTGATAGTCCCCACTCCACCCCGTGACGTCCCTGGGGACAGTGCTGGCAGTTCTAGCTTGTGACGTTGCTGCAGGCGTTGCTGTCAGTGTTGCAGTTGCAGGAGGTGGAGGGGGACGGCATGCCCTGCCCTGAGCTTTCAGTCTCCCTCCCCCCAGGTTCCGTCTGCACACCTGCCATGGACACCACATGCCACCCGGTGCTGGTCGGGGCCCACGTGCTGTGTCGCCTTGGGGCGCCAGGCCCTGCCTCGCCTTGGGGCAGGCGAGGCGGGGGGGCTTCTCCCAGGGAGGGCCGTGGCGAAGGCGGGTCAGCAGCTGGCTTCTCCTCCGACGGGCCGGTGCCTCGGCCAGCCTCGGCCTCCTGGCCTCTGTGTGAGTCGTGCAGCCTCTCCCTGCCTCAGTGTCTCCACCTACAAAACGGGCAGAGGGCAGCAGCTACCGGAGATTGCTTTGTACCAGAATCAGCCCCACGTGAACTGCAGCCGCTGGGTGGTGATGCGTGATGGACGTTCACAGCTGTCGGGGTTGGAAGTGGGGACGTCACGAGCTGGTTCTGTGTGATGTGCCCAGAGAACCCTGGCCTGGCAGCCGTCACCGGATGTCATGGCCTTCTTTCCCCCGTCCGTCTGTCTGTGTATTCATCCTGTGACCTGCTCTCTGACCACGTGTGGCAGTGGGGACACAGACACACAGAACCTGCCCAGGGTCTGCTCAGAGGCGTCTGGTGCACTCACAGGCTGTGCTCCCTGTGCCGAGGGGTGCTGAGTGTCGGGAAGGGGAGCAGCACCCCTGAACTGGGGCTGCCAGCCTGCAGACAGCACGAGGAGGGGGCCTCAGGAGCGGTGGTCTCCCTCCCGGCACCAAACATGGCACTTCCTGCCCGGGAGACCAGGGAGTGCACCACACGGGGTGAGCAGGCGTCCCCGATACACTCCCCAGGCTGGAGGCCGGCGGGGCGCGTGTTGCTGCCACACGGAGGGTTTGGGACCGTGACAGAGACCTGGGCGATTTGCATTTTATGGAGTGCTTCCTGGCAGTGGAGGGCTGGCAGGTTCGGGAGCCTTGGTGGTCGTGGCAGTCTGGGTGGGGCTGGGGAGCTGGGGTCAGGGTTGTCCTGGGCTCTCACAGGGCCCCGTGCCTGCTCTCGCTGACTGGGTGGGCATGAGGCAGAGAGGCCTGTACCACGGGCACTTTCCCCCCCTCCCTGCCCAGCGCCGGAGAGCCAGCCTCCCCGCCCGGGCCTCCCTCCCAGCACCCCCGGGGCGGCCCTGGGGCCTGGTCCAGCCCTGTCTGCTGGAGCCTTCCACAGAGGGCTGCTTTATTCGAGCCCGTTGTGTGCATATGGAAATAACTAGAGGCCTCTGTATTTAATTTGGCTCGGCAGAGAAGGTTTTTGGCTCTGTGTGCACGCTGAAAGTCTTTCCGAGTGAGCCCAGGGGCCGGAGGCTCCGTCATGGCTGTGCAGTCAGAACCAACAAGCCCTGCCCTGGCTGAGCGGGTGAGGGTCTGGCAGAGGGCAGGCCACCGGAAGCGGCCGGTAGGAACGCAGGGAGGGCGGAGGGGGACACGGCGAGGGAGGGGGACACGGCGCGGGAGGGGGGCACGGCGAGGGAGGGGGACACGGCGAGGGAGGGGGCACGGCGAGGGAGGGGGGCACGGCGAGGGAGGCCGTGCTGTGGCTGTGGCTCCAGACCAGGTGAGCGGTGGGCACAGGGAGGGGAAGGCTGTTCAGGCCAAGCGCCCGAGGACATACCAGAGATGCTTCTGGTCTCCGGGCAGGCAGGAAGTGCCGCGTTTGGTGCCGGGAGGGAGGCTGCTGCTCCTGAGGCCCCTCCTCCTGGCCTCGTGGCCCAGGCAAGCCCCTCACTGGGGCCCTCTGCCCTGGTTAGCGGTGCAGAGCTGAACCAGCCCCACGTGTTTGCCCAGGGCCATGCAGATGGCAAAGCATGGCCTTGCCTGGCCTCCTCACTCCTGTTGGGTAAGTGGGGCAGGAATGATGCCCACGGAGGCCCGGTGAGGTGCAGGGGAAGCCACCCTGACCTGGTCTGGGCTCCGTGCAGAGCTCCCGTCCTGTGGTGCATCGGGGCCACAGGGATGTCGTTCTGCACGCTGGTGGGCAGAGGGTGGCCGACGGCAGGCCCGCGCTGGGGTTCACACCCCAGAACATTGCCTGAGAGTCTAGTTTCTGGTGTCTGTACAGAGCTCCCCGTCCTGTGGTGCGTCGGGGCCATAGGGATGTTGTTCTACACGCTGGTGGGCAGAGGGTGGCCGACGGCAGGCCCGCGCTGGGGTTCACACCCCAGGACATTGCCTGAGAGTCTAGTTTTTGGATAAAAGGTGTCAGGTGCCTTTTAAGTTATGTCTTGACCCTGTGACTCTGAGGAAGGGGACGCTGGGCGCACTGAGCTTGTTGGCTCTGCCCACTGTGTGGCTGCGGTCATGGTGGGTGTGGTCATTCTTGCAAACGTCAGCTGCTCAGGGGACATGCAGAGGAGGAGGCCTTGGGTTCGCGCCAGCTGGGAGCGCAGAGGGGACGCTGGAGCCCCGTCCCTTGGGACTCAGTTCTAAATCAGGCTCCTTGGGAGTGATGGGCCCCAGAGCTGTAGGTCTGACTTCCGCTCTCTGAGTTGGGTCTTGAATTTTGGGGTTTTTTGCAAGCATTGCAGCAGATGCAGGTGCTCTCGACAGAAAAGGGGGCGTGTGGGCGAGGAGCAGGCCAGCTGTGGTCAGGACTGGGGTGAGGACTGCATGTGACGATGGGCGTGGCGGCCTCCATGCCCTCTGACGGTGACAGCGGAATGTGGCCCAGTGTGGCCAGACCCCTACTGCCCCCCACCCTGTTCCCAGCTCCCGACTTCTCTTTGGCAGGGGTGGGGGTTTTGTATAAAATCTCTAGATGGTGAAATATTGGTGATTCGTTTGGTTTTGTTTGTTACCCAGAGGCTTCTGGCCGGGGAGCCCGCCGGAGCTCTGTGTGAGACCAGGGAGCTCTGTGTGAGACCAGGGAGCCCCTGCACAGAGACCTGCCTCCCCCCGATAGCCCTGTGTTGTCTGAAGTGTCCGTAGCAGGACAGGCAGGGTGGGCGCTGGGCCTGACTCTGCAGTGGCTCCAGGCCTTCCAGCGGCCGTCCCAGGGGTGAGGCCCTGTGTCCTGGGTGGTGGACCTTTGCCACAGTCTCAGCTTGAACAGCCCAGGAAGAATAGCGGGCTCTCTCATGGCCTCCCTGGAAGGGCCGCAGGACCAGCAGTCGGGGCCTGGTTCTCCTCTAGGGTGAGGCCTGTCCCCAGATTTGGTGACTCAGCCCCAGGATGTGGCACGGTGAGGTCCTCAGCAGGCTGGGGCCCTCAGTAGCGATGCCACTGTGGGCAGGCAGAGGTCCCGGCTGGGCTCGAGGGTGGGATGCTTGCCTAGGCCCCAGGCTCCTGGCAGCTGGCGTTGGGCCCCAGTGGAAGCGCAGGCTTGCCTGCCTGTCTCGGTTCCTGCTTCCTGTCAGAGGCTGAGCCAGGCTGGCCCGGCCCACGGGCCTCCAGGGGTTGGGGAGACGGGCGTGGAGCCGAGGTGGGTCCAGGGAAGCTGAGCCGGGGCGTCCCTGAAGGGGGGACTGCGTGCGTTCCCCGTTCCTCTGGGGCTGGAGGCCTGAGTGCGGAACGTGGGTCTGTACCTTAGAGAAATTTGCCAGTTCCGGCACCTGTTGAGAAGTTCCAAGGCCCAGCTGTGGAGCGAAGGAGCCGTGTGACCCTCAGAACTGCACTCGAGTGTCACGTCACGGCCTGGTCAGGAAAGGAGTGAGCTTTGCTCTCGGCGGCTGGGGGCTGAGTGAGGCGGCCCTCCCCCAGGCCTCAGAGGAAGAAGAGAGGGTTGGGGTCCTCGAGGCTCCTGGCCAGGCAGAGAGCTGAGGCCTGCGGTGCCGTTGGAGAGATGCACTGAGCCCGGAGCTCTGCAGCGCCCGGGCCTGACTGTCCATTGGGCACAGCCGTCCTCCCTCTGTGCTGGTTGACTGAATCAGTGAGGCCACTTTCCGGGCTGGTGCAAGCTCCTTATCACCAGTATCATGGCTCACTCACTCACTCATTCATTCATTCAACAAACACTGAGCACCTGCTGTGTGGAGCCCGGTTCTGTCGCTGGGGGTGCTGAGAGCGGAGCCGGCCACGTGGCAGCTACCCCGTCTGCCATCGGAGCTGACTCTGAGGCGAGGGACAGACTTGTCCATCAGAGTGACAAGGAGGAGGTGGTCAGAATGTGGCATGCGTGCAGGAACCCTGGAGGTCCTTGTGGTGGAGATGGGGCGGGGTGGGGGAGGCGACAGTGCTTGGACATCCAAGGCCCCCTTTCTCTCTCTGCCCGGACACCCCTCTCCACCTGTGCCCTGCACTGGGTGCTGGGCTTGCACACAGCCGAGACCCTCGTCCCCCTGATGGGACCCCCAAAGCTGGAAACGGACCTGATGGCAGGGTTCAGGGCTGACCTCTGACCCCTCCTTGTCTCTAGGACCCTGATTTCTGATGTCAGAGCCCGTGCTGGTCTGTAGACTGTTCTAATGAGTGACTCGGTCGTGGGAAGGTCTAGCCTGGCTCCCAAGCAGACAGACAGACAGACGGATGTTCTCTCTGTTTGTGAGTGAGGCCCGGCCGAGGAGGCTGGAGCGAGCCCCCCGGGGCCTGGAGGCTGACCTTGGTGAACATGTTGCTGACAGGACAGGGCCCCGGCCCGCTGTGTGGGTGGGGTGCACAGGACAGGAGGCATCCTCCTTTCCGTAGATGAGGACGAGCCCATCTGAGGAAGGGCGCCGCGCACCCTCCTGGGATCACCCCTTCTGATCAGGTTCAGTGTCTGGGGATCACCCCTTCTGATCAGGTTCAGTGTCTGGGGATCACCCCTTCTGATCAGGTTCAGTGTCTGTGGGGATCACCCCTTCTGATCAGGCTCAGTGTCTGTGGGGATCACCCCTTCTGATCAGGTTCAGTGTCTGTGGGGATCACCCTTTCTGATCAGGCTCAGTGTCTGGGGATCACCCCTTCTGATCAGGTTCAGTGTCTGGGGATCACCCCTTCTGATCAGGTTCAGTGTCTGGGGATCACCCCTTCTGATCAGGCTCAGTGTCTGGGGATCACCCCTTCTGATCAGGTTCAGTGTCTGTGGGGATCACCCCTTCTGATCAGGTTCAGTGTCTGGGGATCACCCCTCTGATCAGGTTCAGTGTCTGGGCTAGCCCACACCATCCCCTGACTCCATCATGATGCCCAGCACAGCCTGGCCCCACCATGCCAGTGAGAAGTGAGAGGTTGGGGTAGAACCAGGTGTCAGAACCCAGCACACACCTCGCTTCTGCTCCCAGCCCTGCAGCACGGGGTGGTGAGCGCCTCCCAGAGCCCTACCGTGAGCCAGGACCAGCCCCCCTCCAGCTCCGTGTCCAGGGAAGCCCCCTTTCCCGTGGGCTCGAGTGGACTGGGAAGACCCCGCAGCCCCTCAGCTGCCCCCCTCCTCCCCTCCTGTGGCTCCCACCGTCCAGCAGCAGCTGACAGACGGGAGATTCTGAGTGTTGGTCAGTGAGCAATGCTCTAAAAATAGCCGGGGAAGTGCATTGTCTGAAGTCCTGTGTTTGTAGGTAAATAGCTACTTCTGCAGGACCAGGGCCTGGAGTTAGCGGCAGTCCCCTGGGAGGGACAGGGCAGCTTGGAGGGTCAGCAAGACCCTGTCCCCCAGAGGTGGGGAGCAGTCAGTCATCTGAGAGGCCGGAGGGCTATGGAGGCCAAGAGCCGTGGGGATGGGGACAGTGGCCAGAGGTAGGGTCTGTGGGCCCACTCTCTCTGACTGGACACAGGATTGACATGAACCCCTTTCTCCGTTTGCTCTGTTCAAACCTTGGGCTTCTGGAACTGGCCCTGCCTGAGCCCCAACTTGCTGAGCAAGGATGTCAGCCCACTGACCCCCTCCCTGCCCCTCAGAGACAGTCGAGGCCCCCAGAGGACTCCCCCTCGGCCACATCCCTGCCCGGAGCTTACCCTTCATCCCTGTCCAGGGCCCTTTCCTCTGTTACCCCCCCCCTTCCCTGTGACCATTGGGGAGTGCCCAGGTGTCTTCCCGCCTTAGAGCTCTGGGAGCACCCACTGCGCTCTCTCCCCGCTGCAGACCTGTAGAGATGCCCTCCGCCCCCGGCTTCTGCCCAGCGCCCTCTCTCACCCCACATGGCCCCTCCTGCCCCAGCCCCTGGCCAGCCCTGTGTGACCCTGCCACGGCCCTTTGCTTCCTCAACTTCTTGGGGACGTCCAGCGTCACCAGGACTCCCGTCCTTCCTTCTGCTGTCCCCAGAGCGGTCTCGCTGCTCAAGGCTGCCACCGTCCCTGCGGGTGTCCCTTCCCCGCCCCGCTGGTACTGCTGGGTGCCGGCCCTGCTCCCAGTCCCTGCTGCAGCTCCCTCCATTGCTCCCTGCTGGTCCCGCACTCGGCGGTTAGTTACTGTTCTAGAACCCCCCTGCTCTTCTGTTGTTTTATTTTTATTTTAGCAAGAGAGACAGACAGACAGATAGACAGGAGTCGACAAAAAGGGAGAGAGATGAGAAGCATCAACTCATAGTTGCAGCAACTTGGTTCATTGATTGCTTTCTCACATGTGCCTTGACCGGGGACTCCAGCTGAGCCAGTGACCCAGCGCTCAAGCCGGTGAGCCCACACTCAGGCTGGCGACCTCATGGTTTCAAACTGGGTCCTCAGCGTCCCAGGCTGATGTTCTGTCCACTGCACCACTGCCTGGTCAGGCGTGTTCCAGCCCATTGAAACCCTGGACCCTTCCTCAAACTGGCCCCACTCTGGAGTCAAGTGCAAACTCTCTGACAGGCCTTACAGGGTCCTGAAAACTCTGCTCTGCCCCCCCACGTGTGCCTGCCAGTGAGCATCTCTGACCCAGTACATACCCCCACCTCTGCCCACTCAGCCTTCACAGCCAGGTGCTCTCAGCTGGAAGCACCCCGCACTGCCACATGGCAGCTTCTCCTTGGTCCTGGCTGATGGTGAGCACCTCTTCCAGGAAGCCCTCCTACCTCAGGCACTGGGGCTCTGCTTGCCTCCTTCAGGGCCTGCTGCTTCCCAGTTACTGTTCCTGACAGAAGCCACCGTCATTATCTAACTGGGTCCCCACGAGGATGGGGCCGTGTCTGTGTGTTCATCCCCACATCCCCAGTGCCTGGCACAGGCCTGGCACATGGCATTTGGTAAATGCTCACGGAATGAAGTGACTGGCCAGGGAAGAGAGGGGTCAGCCTCCCCGGTGAGGGTCCTGGGTGAGGACCGACCTCCCAGTGGGTGGCTTGCTTTGTGTCCCCATTTAGCACCCTGGCTGCCCTGCCCACGACTTCGTGAATGAGACTTTCCAGGTCCTGAGAAAATCTCAAGACAGATGAAAGCCCATGAGGTTTTTAAATCACCTTCCTTACAGAAAACAAAGCTGCAGCAAGTTTTCTTGTCAGCTGTGCTCTAAGCCTCAGCACGGGAGCTGGGTAGAGTCAACCCCCTCACCCCCCGGCTTTGGCCAGCTGTCACCGTCACTCACGCTCTTTCCAAAGGGCTACTTCTGGGGCCGCCGTGACTGGCCCGTGGAGTCCTCGAGAGCCCTCGGGCTTGAGCAGGGACAGGCTGCAGAGTCTCCCCAGTGGGTACAGGGAGTGTCTCCCCAGTGGGCGCCACGGTCCTGAGCCTTCCGAGGGTCTGGTCCTGGGTCGTCTCCTGTTGGGTGACCACCATCCTAACCCCATCCTGAAGGCGGGGTGTCCGCGCCTGGCCTTTGTGCCTTTCAAGCCCCACCGTGGGGGGCGGGGGTAGAAAAACGTGTCGTGTTCCTTTTAAACACCTGTTCCTAGACAATCCCAACTCCCGTCTGTGTGGATTTTCTGCGTGGAGATGTTAACTTCAGGTGTGTTTTGTGTGTCCCCCCAGGGGTTGAAACGTCAGTGGATGGTCTGTCTGTGGGTGTCCCCCCCGGCCAGGGATTCCTGCTCCCACAGACCCCGTGGCAGACAGAGCAGCCTTGGGAGTCCGGGTTGTTAAAAAAAGAGGCTTCCCTGGAGTAGACCCGTGTGTGCCCGTGTGTGTGCCGGACGCTGGTCTGCAGCCCTGGCTCTCAGGATGGATGTCCTCGTGGGGAAGCCACGCAGTCACATTCCCACTTGTAGTGAGTGACATGGTGGTGGGGTCAGCACTGTGGAGAGAAGTGGAGCAGAGAGGGGGGAGACATGTAGTTGGAGGTTGCAGAAAGCGGCCCTGAGTCTCAGGTGACCATTGAGCAGAGACCTGAAGGGGGAAAGGGAGCCAGCTGGGTGGCTATCCGGGGGGAGAGACCCCAGGCGGCAGGACCAGCATGTTCAAAGGTCCTGAGGTAGGAATGTGTCAGCAGTGTAGAGGGCCAGCCACGGGTGATGGGCTGAGGGTTAGGATTAGGTCACTGTGAAAACTGGGGCTTTCAGTCCCAGCCAGGTGGGGGCAGAGGAGGGACCTGCCCAAGGTTGTCTTTTAACAGGATGGGTGGAGGTGTGGGGGGAGAGACCAGCAGAGCCCCCTGGGAGGCTGCGGCAGGGAGGCAGGGAGGGGTGAGGGCGGTGCAGACCGGGTTGGTGGGCTGAGGGGAGGCCGAGTGGTCTGATGCCACTAGAGGGCTCGGTGCTCTCAGCCAGAAGTGGGGTGCACTTCTGGGGCACGGCTTGGACCTGGGCGCCAGGACAGGGCTCAGTCTTGGCCTGTGTTCGATGTGTCTGCCAGTGAATTCAAGTGTCCGGGCATTCGGGTGTTGGGTTTGCTTCCTTGTGATGACTGTGTGTCCTCCTTAAAGCAAATGTGGAAACCCCCCAACTCCTGACCCCCCCCCCCGGCTGTACAGGGGCCTCTGGATCTTGCGGAAGGCTTGCCCCTCCCTTGTTTGGGGTCTGATGCTCCTTCGTGTTAACCCAGTCAAAAGTCACTCTTGAGTGTTCAGGTTGGTGCCTCCCCTAGACTCACACCCTAAATCTTTCCATTTTACCAGGTGGCAGCCTCCCTGCCCCTCGGACCTAGGCCTTGGCAGCATCTGGAGGCTCTACATTGTGCCCAGGCCTGTGTGCCCGGGGGCACGCCCTCACTGCCCCTCTGCCAGCCTGCGCTAGCCCTGCTCTGGGCCCTGCAGGCTAGCCTGTGCTCTCTTCTCACCTCCTCCCTCTGGGCCACATTCATTCTCACCCTGCCCATCGGGGGACACCAGCGTTATGGAGCCTCAGTCTGGGAGGTCCTCAGCTCCTGCTCCCGGAGAGGGATTGAGCTTGGAGTGTTCCTGCAGTCCGAGAGGCCCTCATCAGCGGTGCTCCAAGCTGGACGGCTCAGGCATCCTTGGAGATGAGGCCTCCCTGAGAGGCGGCGAGGATGGACAGCCTGCGCAGGGACAGCCTCCCCGAGTCCCCTGCTGGGCGCACGTCCGTGTCCCTCATACCCTCCGCCTTCCCTGGAAACCCACCCTGTGCCCTGTGCTCTGCTCCTTGGAGGCTGCCTCCAGGCCAGGAGCTCCTCCCTGAGTGGTCAGGGCTGGGAGAGGGCCACACCCTTGCGCCCTGGCCCTGCTCGAGTGCTGTGATCTTGGGCAGGTCACAGACTGTCTGACGGAGCTGAGCTTGTGCCAGGGCCGCCACGTGGCACCGTGGTGAGTGTGGTGGTGACCCACCTGACCACAGCAGTCCTTGACCACTGGCTTTCCAGACCCTGCTAGACTGTCCATGCAGGGCAGCCCCTCACCCAGCACCCGGAGCAAACGGGACTGTCCCCTGCCCCGTCCTGGGAGAGGAGCCCGGGGCTGCAGAGAGCCCCACGGGAACGAGGGCCAGCGTGACTCACCTTCGGGAGGGCCAGAGACCTGAAGCAGCGGTGGGCGAGGCCGCAGGCCCGAGGCCCAGGGGCACATGCATTTCAAGAGGCTGCCTGGCTCTGGCCGTGAGGACTGCCGGGAAAGTGGACGGAGGCTCCTGGTGTGGGCACGGAGCCACAGGCAGGCTCTCAGGTTCCCTCCCGCCAGCGAGGGGCCCAGCCCACCCTGAGGAGCATGGCTTTTCCTGTGACGGAGCTGCAGCTGGCCCCACACGGCCCAGGCCCATTTACCCCGGGACCCCTGGCTCTGGACCCCAGCGCGTCGACCGCATGCTCTTCCTCTGGGCAGCGACACCGTGTGGGTCGTCCTGGACCATTCTTCCCTACGTGGTGACCTCAGCTTCCCCAGGCCCAGGCTCATGTGCAGAAGGGACAAGGACCCGGCTTCCTCCCAGCTCCCAGGGCTCCCAGGGCGGAGGTGGGGGGAATGGGTTACCAGCTGAGGAATTGAAGCACGCAGCACGGAGCCTGCTCCTGGCAGGTGTGACACGACCCGTGTGTGTGTGTGTGTGTGTGTGTGTGTGTGTGTGTGCGCGGTGTGTGTGTGAGAGAGAGAGAGAGAGAGAGAGAGACGGAGATGCACACCCACCGTGAGTGTGTAGGTTCTGGCCAGTCCCTCTCCAGTTGTGTGACTCGGGAATGGGCTTGACCCTCCGCAGCTGAGCGGCCCGGGTGAGCGCCACATGACGCTTATAGCCCGAGGGCTGTGTACATGTTAGCCATCGTCACAGCACCACCTCATTGGTGTCGGGGTGGGGGTGGGGGAGCCAGCTCCCGGGAGGTCCAAGCCACCGCTGGGCCTTTTCCTGCGCCCTCAGCCACCTCTGACTCACACTCCTCTGGGGGGAGAGTCACTTGTGACGTCACAGGTCACATTTGGAGATATCTGTGGCCTAGGGGATGAGGGCCCCCAGCCCTGGCTCACTCCGCAGCTAGAGCAGGATGTGGTGTCTCTGCCTCGGGCTCGAGGTCCCTGTCTGGGCCTCTCCGGGCCCCCCCCCCCGTCATCCCCCATGTCCATGGTCCATGCCTGGCGGGCGGTGTCCGAGAGGGGCCTGCAGCAGTCAGGGGCAGGGGACCGGCTCCCACACGGGTCCTCTCTGCCCTCCCTTCTCACCATGGGGTGTGTAGGTTGGGCCTTCAGTCAAAGAATTCCGAAAGACAGACATTAGCGCTGTTTATGAGCCAAACAGCCTTTTAAGGGCTTGACCTGTGTCAACTGTGTTAGGCCTCCCAGCAGTCGAGAGAAGTCAGTATCTAAATTCTCCCCTTTTACAGGGAAGGAAACCGAGGCACAGCAATCTTCCTGCCTGTGGTCACACAGCTGCTGAGTGGTGTCACCAGAATTCCAGCCCAGCCGCTGGCCTGGAGGCCGCAGTTAAGCTGCGGAGCCCCCGCTTGTCAGAACGGAGGAGCGGTGTGGGGGGGCGGGCACTTCAGAATGTGTCCTCTATCCAGTGTCGCCATGTCCCGGGGCAGTCGGAAACCGCTGCTGTTCTGTGGCGCTCCCGCCAGCTCCCCACAGAGGAGGACGGCCAGCTCCCCACAGAGGAGGACGGCCACCTCCCCACAGAGGAGGACGCAGACCGCTTCCGCGGAGGAAGGCGTGTTTGGAAAGCGGGAGGGAGCGGAGCAGCGTGGGTCATCGTGCAGTGACTCAGGGCTGGAGTCTGGGGCCACATCCGAGTGCCGCCCCAGGCGTCTGCTCTCTGCCTGTCTCGCTGGTCCCACTCCGGGTCCCCGGTGCCCACACAGGTCTCGTGTCCTGGGAAGGAGCTGGGCTCGGGTCCCCTGTTTGCTGGGGACCGGGGCTATCAGGGCCCGGCCTCACAGAGCAGGACAGCCGTGGGATGGGTGATTTCTCTCCCTCTGTCTCCAGGTAACCTGCACAGTGACGAGGATGTGGGAGTTGGGGAAGGGGCTCATGGGGGAAGGAGGGTTTGAGCTGAGAACTGGGTGTGGCCCCTCAGAGGCCAAGAAACACAAGCAAAGGGCAGTGGGGAGACGGGGTGAGGGGTCCAGAGTTGAGTCCTCTTGCCACACCTCTGCCCGTGTCTGGCCTGCTGCAGCCTGCACACTTCTGGTGACAGAACCCACCACCCCCTACCCTACGCAGCATGGCCATGGGAGTCTGGCAGCCAGGACGACGTGGGTCACAGTCTGTCCGCGGGAGAAACCCCCCTCCTCTGCCTGCCAGCTTGTTGTCATGAGGCTAGATGACAAGACAGGACAGGACAGGTCGTCCTCCTTCGCCTCCTTTCTCTCTGCTCAGCAGCCCCAGTGCTTGTGGGAGGGCCGACCACGCCTCGGGGTTTATTCTTTTTTTTATATATTTTGACAGAGAGTCAAAGAGAGGAACAGACAGACAGGAAGGGAGAGAGATGAGAAGTATCAGTTCTTCATTGCAGCGCCTTAGTTGTTCATTGATTGCTTTCTCATATGTGCCTTGACCGGGGGCTACAGCAGAACGAGTGACTCTTTTGAGCTTCAAGCCAGCAGCCTTTGAGCTCAAGCCAGTAACCATGGGGCCATGTCTATGATCCCATACTCAAGCCAGTGACCCACACTCAAGCCAGATGAGTCTGTACTCAAACTGGTGACCTCGGGGTTTCGAACCTGGGTCCTCTGCATCCTAGTCCGACGTTCTATCCACTGCACCACCAGCTGGTCAGGCCTCAGGGTTTATTCTTGGCCTGGCCTACCGTGGCTGGGGCCGTCCAGCAGCCTTCACCTGACATGCCCTCTGGGCCAGCTGTGCAGGACCCAGGTGGGCGTGCGGGGGCAGCTGTGCAGGACCCAGGTGGGCGTGCGGAGGCAGCTGTGCAGGACCCAGGTGGGCGTGCGGGGGCAGCTGTGCAGGACCCAGGTGGGCGTGCGGGGGCAGCTGTGCAGGACCCAGGTGGGCGTGCGGGGGCAGCTGTGCAGGACCCAGGTGGGCGTGCGGGGGCAGCTGTGCAGGACCCAGGTGGGCGTGCGGGGGCAGCTGTGCAGGACCCAGGTGGGCGTGCGGAGGCAGCTGTGCAGGACCAGGTGGGCGTGCGGAGGCAGCTGTGCAGGACCCAGGTGGGCGTGCGGAGGCAGCTGTGCAGGACCCAGGTGGGCGTGCGGGGGCAGCTGTGCAGGACCCAGGTGGGCGTGCGGGGGCAGCTGTGCAGGACCCAGGTGGGCGTGCGGAGGCAGCTGTGCAGGACCCAGGTGGGCGTGCGGAGGCAGGTGAACAGAGTCCATATCTGCAGCCCCAGTTTCAGGGCTTTGGACAGCTGGTCAGTGCTGCGCCAGCATGGCCTTATGCTGTGACCGGAGCTGGGCTGACCACAGGTTGCTCACGTCTGGCTGCTTCTCCCCGGCCACTGGTTCTCAGCTGCGTGGCACTGTCAGTTCATGTCACACTGTGGGCAGCAGGACATCCATCCCCCAGCCTCCCCATCAGAACAGTCTGCAAACCCGATCTTCCCCCATGGTGATAGTCCCATTCCACAGACTGACTTAATCTGAATCAGCCCCTGTCGACGGGCATCTAGGTGGTTTCCGTGTTTCTGGGCGTAGAAACAGCGTGCAGTGGAGTTGCTGTGTTCACCTCTTGTGTGGCTCTGGTCTCAGCGTGACTCTCGGGAGCACCCTCTGGATTGCAGGCAGCAGCACCTAGTTGTCATGGAATGTTCCAGAAACCCCACGCTGTCAGGGAATGTGAGGGCCTTGGGACAGGTGCCCGCCCCACGCCTCGGTCTCCAAGTGGCCCAGGAGCGTGAGCGGTTGTGAGCCCGTGTGGACTGAGGACTGACTGCAGCATCCAGTCCTGGCAGTGCGCTCTGGCCACGAAAGGAGCTTCCCCAGGGAGCTGATGCGTGGGGAGATGCTGAACTCCACTTGGGGTCTGGAGCGTGGCCGGGCAGGCCTGGGGCTCAGGGAGGAGGAAGCAGGGGTGGGGTGAGGGGGTGTGGGGTCAGCTCCCTGACCCCAGCATCCCAGCCGTGATGTGCTCAGGTCAGAAGCAAAGACCTTTGTCCCTGGGCAATCCGCTGTGGGCGGGGGACTGTCGAGCTCAGGCGCTGCGTCACCGCATGGAAGGGGGAGATATCACGAGCCAGGTCTGCGGCTTGGAGGCCGTCCAGCGGGGGTGAGGTAGGGAAAAACGCCATGTGTCAGGACCCAGCACACAGCAGCCGTGCGGGAACACTTCCCTCCACACGCACTCACTGAGCACTGTTTGTGGGGCACATGTGTGGGCCCTGGGGGTGTCCGTGGACAAAGCAGATGCATCGCCTCGCCCTCCTGGAGCCTGCGTGCTGATGGGGCAGACGGACAGCACAGCAGAGACCATGGTTGGCTGCTTCACGCAGTGCGCTCGCAGTGGACGATCGTCCTGGAGGGCCCGCGGCGTAAGGAGCAGGTGCTGGGGGAGGGGGTGCTGGTTTTACATACATAGGTAATGGGCTCCTTCGGAAGGCAGCCCTGAGTGGAGACCTGATGGACGGGGGGTGAGGGCCATGCAGAAGGCATAGCCAGTGCAAAGTCCCTGTGGCAGGAGTGTGCCTGACTCAAGAAGAGAGGCAGCTAGGGAGCTGGACTAGGATGAGCGAGGGAAGAGGCACCAGGATGAGGTCCACAGGGCGCAGGTCCTGAGGGGCACGGCCAGGACAGTGTCTTCTCCGTGGTGGGGAGTGGAGGAGGCACCAGGATGAGGTCCACAGGACACAGGTCCTGAGGGGCACGGCCAGGACAGTATCTTCTCCCTGGTGGGGAGTGGAGGAGGCACTGACCAAGATGAGGTCCACAGGACGCAGGTCCTGAGGGGCACGGCCAGGACAGTATCTTCTCCCTGGTGGGGAGTGGAGGAGGCACTGGCCAGGATGAGGTCCACAGGACGCAGGTCCTGAGGGGCACGGCCAGGACAGTATCTTCTCCCTGGTGGGGAGTGGGGGAGGCACTGGCCAGGATGAGGTCCACAGGACGCAGGTCCTGAGGGGCACGGCCAGGACAGTATCTTCTCCCTGGTGGGGAGTGGGGGAGGCACTGGCCAGGTGTATGTTTTGTCAGGGTTCCCCTGACCACTGAAGGGAGCAGAGAGGCCAGCCGGTCAGTGAGGAGGCTGTCGTGATAATCCCAGAAGCTGTGTTGGTGGCTGGACCCACTGCGGAGCCGTGGGCAGAGTGTGGGTGTTTGGAAGGTCGGGCTGATTGAGGGAAAGGCCGGGGTTGCCATGCTGAGGGGAAGGCCGGACCCCTTTCCGTGGTCTCGCATGCAGGCCTGTCCCCCGAGCGTGTGCGGGGACATGTAGGAGGCTAGGTGGTGAGCAGAGCGGAGTGCCGGGCCGGCCCAGCTCCACGAGGTTCCTGCTCCCCCCACCTCCACTGCGGGGCTCCTCCTGCCGGGCCCAGGGCCTCCTTCCAGCAGGCACACCCTGCTTGTGACCAGCCTGTGAGGGCAGCCAGACCCTTGCCCAGTGCAGGGCGAGGCAGAGCCCTTAGCTCAACGACCCTCATGCTCTTGGCTTTTCTTAGTCCCCTGTGTCCCCACCCGCAGGCCACTGGGTCTGATGACAGAACTTCACAGATTCACGGGCAGGCCCGGGCCCGCACCCCCTCCCTGCCTGAGGGGTGCCCTGTTTCTCCTGCTCAAGTTTATCTTGGGGCAGATCAACAAGGGCTAGGGAAAGGGTTGGACCCTCGCCGACAGGAGAGGTGGGCATGGCCGCTTCCTCCCAGAGCCGCGTGTCGGGTAGTGCGGGGACGGTGCAGGGCTCTCTCTGCCCGGCAGAGCCGCTGGCAGCTCAGAAGTGCCCGTGAGCATGTGCTGCGTCCGCTCCGGGGGCTGCTCAGAAACCTTCCTCTGTCTCTGCTTCTGCAGACTCGGGGTGGCCAGACTGTTCTAAGTCCATGTGAGCATTTCCAGCATGGCTGTCTGCATCTGCCTGCCCGAGTGTGAGTGTGTGTGTGTGTGTGTGTGTGAGTGTGTGTGTGTGTGACTGTGTGTGTGCATGTGTGTGACTGTGTGTGTGCGCGTGTATGCAGAAAGCTTCCCTGCCAGGTGCTCACAGGCTGCAGAGAAGGCGAGTGGAGGGAGCCGTGCTGGGCTTTCGGCCACACGGCAGGTGGGTAGGGTGTTTGCAGAGACTGTCAGCTCACCTGTCCGTTGGCATCGACCACTGTGGGTCTGATGTGGGGACCCCTTCGTTGTGAGGCACTGCTTGAAGCTTTACCAGAACTGTCGACGTGAGGAATGTCGAAAACTTGTAGAGAGTTTGTATAATATTTGCACCCAACTGACGACATGCTAGGGAGCAAGATCTCAAATGCCCCTGAGAGGGGCAGTTCTGAAGTTTCTTTTACACCTTTGAGATTCAGGAGGGAACTTAAGGAAGGTTCTGTGCAGGTGGGAGAAAGCAAGGCAGGGACTGGCTTCCGGGAGAGTGAAGGCTCTGTGCTCTGTTGAGAGTGGTCCAGGCTTATCTCCCAGGGGTGTTACCTGGCTGCACAGGAACAGAGGACAGGCCTGGATTAAGTTCTGTGCCTGGGGTGTGACCCGCCCAGTTAGGAACTTAGGATCCAATCACCCTGGGAGGTTCCTTCCCATAGAACCCCCTTTTTGTCCACAGTCTCCTTGTTTGGTCGTAAATCAGTCCAGAGGTTGCACTGATAACCAGCCTTCTGGTCAGACAGTGTGGTCTCGGCCCTGGGCAGGCTCAGTCCCAGAAAGCCTCAGCATCAACGTCGTCTGGCTAGAACGGTGGACAACCGGGGAGAGGGTGAGACCGTGACCGTGGGGTGGAGCCGAGGCTGAATTTCCCAGAAGAGAAGAACAGTCAGGCCCAATGGCCTCGTTGTGAAAAACCACTCTGGGTCGTTTCTGTCCCGTGAACTGTCATGGCTCGAATTCTGCCTTCTGTCTCGTTTTCTGTGTTTTGTGTGTGGTGTAACATTCAAACAAGCCGTGAAGAGAGTATTAACAGTTATCTTTGCCATCTTCAGTAATCGTAAGGAGTGGGACTATAGAGAAACCCAGAGAACAAGTGTACCTGTTGTTATGACTGATGTTATCAGCAGCCAGGCACAGACTATCCGAATGGGTTCTGAGTTCGCCATCAGTGTGTTGGTACACAGACCTTGTCAATGTCGTGGGGTAGAGGTCTGCCTCTGCCAGGGGCTCTGGTCCTGGAGGGGTCGTTCGTGTCCCTGGTAGGTGGAGGCAAGTGTCAGGGGCAGCTGGTGGGTGTCCATTAGCAGTTAGGCACCTGAGAGCTCCCCTCCAATGAGGGTGAAGAGTGTCTTTTATTTGATGGTGTTTCTAATCAACAGAATCTCCAGGGCCAGCCAGTGACCTTTAAAGCCTGTGTCTCCTGGGAGCTTGCTGTGTGTGACAGGAAGTGGCTGCCTGCTGGGCATTCTCCTGAAGGGTTTCATTAAGCCTTAGCAATAGTGTAGGACATCTCCTTTCAGTAACATCAGCTCCTGAGTGCCTTCCTCCATGAGGAGCATGGACGAACGAGCGCAGAACCCGGACACTGCGGACCCAGGGGGGCGGGGAAGAGCCAGAGGCCGTCCTGGGCTTCCTGTCCCCCTCCCTGCTCATCTTTTATCACTTATTTTACAGTGCCCCCCCCCCGTGCAATTTAACATCGAAAAACCACCTCTGAGCTTCCAGAGGCCCTTGGGAAGAACCACAGAGTTGTTCCTACACGTACGAGATCTTTAACCCTTAAAACCTCGATTTCTAGTGAAAACTAACAAGTCAAATTTATGAAGATATTTTATAACCTCCACAGACACTATTAACATGGATTATTTTTGTAAAACTGCCTTAATATATAAATACTATATTTAATAGCAGTAATGAAAGACATTTCTGTTCTACCTCATTTACTAAAGATTAACACTAGATCGTGTGAACTTGAATTTGAGTTAGTGTCTACATTTCTGAGAATTGTAGAAGAGCCAATCATGACAAGCACTTGACTTCAAAATCTGTTAATTATAACTCACTAAATTGATTTTAACAATATCATCCAGAGGTAGAACGTTGTCTCCCACTTACAACCTGTGTATTTAGAAATATACACACAGAGGGACCTGTTAGTCATGAGAAAAAGTCACCAAGTCGTAAAAGAACAGTTGGATCCAAATTTTGTTTTGGCTGTTGGGGTAAGAAGACACTTAAACCTTGTATCTGTCCCGGACAAGTCAAATTCCAAGTGACCTTACTCCTCTTAAAATAAGGGCACACGTTTTTAATGCCTCAAGGAATCGGGTCTCCACCAGCACTGCCTCGTGGGTTGACTCGTTTATCTGAGACCTCCTCTTGGCGCTGCGAGGTGCCAGTTAGACGTGTCCCGTTCGCTCTGCCTGGTTTTATGCCCCGCCTTTTCTAATTGTGTGTGGAGGTGAGGAGGGCACAAAGGACCCTGCGGGAGTCTTGATGGGAGGCGGCCGGTTGTGGGGCTCAGAGACACGGTCCCCCCGGTTGATTTTCAGTTTTTCTTTGAGATCTGGAGAGTCTGAGCAGACCTGGGAAGCCAGCCTGTGTGTGCACATCCGGGAGGAGTGAGCGGTGGAGGACTGCGTCGTGCCCCCCAGGGGTGCTTTCTCTGCCCCTCCCACATCCTCTCCTCACCCGGGAACCCCTGAGGTCTGGGCTGGGCAGGCAAGTCCAGTCTCTCATGAACCAGGAGGGATCTTGTTCAGACTTTCAGTAAGCAACGCAATTTTTAAAAAAGTTAAAAGCAGCAGACCATCCCCCCCCTCCTTTCTCAGGGTTATCTCAGCCCTTAGCCACCTGGAGGATTTCCTAAGAAACAGCTCAAAGTCAGGAGGTCAGGCATTTCAGGTTCACCGGTGTGAAGCAGGGAGCAGGCGGGCACACGGGCACCTGCTGGCACCCAGCCCCAGCTACAGGCCTGCAGCGTCGTCCTGGGCGGGCTTCAGAACGCTGCCAACCAGACCCAGTAAACGTTGGTGTAGGAAACGTCCAAACCTGTGGAGAATTTTTGTAGGGTTTTTTTTCTTAGCCATAAAGGTGACATGCTGGGGAGCAGGATCTCAGATCTCCAGAGAACGGTGGCTCTGAAGTTTCCTTCATGCATTGAGGAGTAAGGAGGGAACAGTGGCGATGACATGGGGCTGGGGGAGCAGGTGCAGGAGAGTTAGCAAGATTGCACGCTCCCTGAGGGTGCATGCTTCCGAGGGCCCTGACAAAGGCACTTCCAAGGTGTGTGGTAACCTAGATGCACAGAAGTAATGGGCATCCTGGCCCGGTAGAGTGTCCTCCTGATACGCCAAGGTTGGGAGTTCAATCCCCAGTCAGGGCACATACAAGAATCAATAAATTCATAAATAAGTTGAACTGCGAATGGTAACTCACTCTCTCTCTCTCTCTCTCTCTCTCTCTCTCTCTCCCCCTCCCCGTTTTCCACCTCTCTTCACCTCCTTCTCCCTCTCCCTCTTCACTTCTCTTTCTCTCTAAGAAAAAACAAAGGACCAGGGCTTGATTAAGGCAGAGATGCACCTTTTGTAGGTCTGGGCTGTGACTGCCCACGCTGCCTGCCCAGTTAGGAAGTTAGGATCAGATTACGCTGTGAGGTTACTTTTGGTTGGATGTATTTCAGCACCCCTTCTCCGTCCACAAAACAGGACCAGAGTTTTAAGTTCTGCGTGCCCTCACCCTACCCCACACATACACACGAGGCCCAAAGGAAGCTGCTGTTGGCTGACGGATGTCAGGAGGGCCTTGGGGGGTGGTTCTCCCCAGACCTGGGAGGCCAGCAGGCCAGCACATCTGGGTTACACTCGGGGAAGCAGGCTGTGAATGAGGGCCAGCCCTCCCTGACTCACAGCCCGATCAAGGCAAGCACCTCACCTCAATTTCTAGGCCAAGGCTCTTCCCCGAGGAAGTACTTCCATCACCCTGTGGCCACTGGGGAGCAGAAGGGGATGTCCTTTGTCACAGGAGAGCCACTGCATGTCCCCAGAGGCCAGAGCCAGTGGTGGAGGGAAGTCTTGTCCTGTTCTTGCATGGCAGTTGGGTTTGCAGCCATCTCTGCTCAGGGCAGAATTTGAGTCAAAGGCAGACGGCTCCCTGTTCACCGCAGCTGTCTGCTGCTGGCCCTCGGCTTCAGGGCCACCTCCCTGGGGAGTGGCCCCTCCGAGGAGCCCCAGTGTCTGCACTTCACAGTGAGGCCCTGCCAGCCGGTGACAGGTGCTGGTAGTGGAAGCAGAGCTGGGTGAGTGGACAGCTGGCCCCAGGCTCTCAAATGCAGGGCGTCCCATTGGTCTGAAGATGGAGCCACTGGGTGGGGCCTGGGCCCCTTCTCCAGAAGTACTGGGCCTCTTCCAGAGAGACCTGCCCTGCCCAGGGCTCTTTAAAGGTTGAGTTGTATCCCACAGGGACGGGCACTTGGAAAGGCTCAGCTCCCTCGGAGGGGCACCAGAAGCTGTCCCAGAATTGTCTTGGGTAAATGTCTCCCTCCCTCACTGCTTGCCCAGTGCTGCAAAGCAGTCTGCAGTAGAAATCAGAGTCCATCACCAAGTTCACAGGGTTGGGATGAGTAAGTCAACCAGGCCCCTGTCTCCCCCAGTCACCATGCTCCTGCTCAGTGCTGGGGACTTCAGGGGAATGTGGAGACATCTGAGATGAGTGGCCATGGTGTGTGTGGGGGGGCACCCGGCTTGGGCTTTAGTCTGGGCACCCCTCACTCTGTGCAAGTCCCTGTGCTAGACAAGTGTCACAGGCTCGGTGGCTGTGCCAGCAGATGCTTGTTCCTCACGGTTCCTGAGGCTGAAAGTGGGATCCAGGTGTTGGTGGGTGGGTTACTTTGAGGCCTGTGTCCTTGGCCTGTAGAGGACTGCTTCCTCGCCTGGCCGTCCTCTGTGTGTCTGTGTCCTCGTCTCGTCTCGTAAGAACTCCTCAGTGGTTTCAAATGCTGCCACAGCTTCCATGCCAGTCTGCGGACCTGCGGGGTTAGGGCCATAATGGCTTCATTTTAACTTCATTCTCTCTTAAAGACCCTGCCTGTAAATACAGACATATTCTGCAGTCCTGGGGGTTAGGGCTCAACGTGAGGATTAGGGGACACCGTTCAGCCCATAGGAAGCACCAGCACAGCGCACGACCGCCAAGCAGGAGTGCAGCAGAGAGTCACTTTTGTTAAAGACTTTTTTTTTAAGTACAAAAATCAGTGGTTTACTTAATGCAGGTGGTCAGAGAGGGAGAGGAGGTGACAGGCCCGTCCAGCCAGGGAGATGTTTCCTGCTCTGGGCTCTGGGTCATCAGTGGGCTGACCCTCTGTTCTCACAAGCTGACGTTTCTGTGCAGGAGATAGACAGTAAGCAAGATCAGTTAGTCAAGTGTCAGCTGTCAGAGGTGGTGAGTTGACAGCGAAAACGAAACCCGGCTGAGCGGAGCCCCAGGAAGGGGCAGGGTCGCCCGGCCGCGCGGGGAGATGGACGTAGGAGGGGAGCTGGGCAGACGGTTGCCCAGGCTGTGCGGGGAGATGGACGTAGGAGGGGAGCTGGGCAGGGTCGCCCGGCTGCGCGGGGAGATGGACATAGGAGGGGAGCTGGGCAGGGTCGCCCGGCTGCGCGGGGAGATGGACGTAGGAGGGGAGCTGGGCAGGGTCGCCCGGCTGCGCGGGGAGATGGACGTAGGAGGGGAGCTGGGCAGGGTCGCCCAGCTGCGCGGGGAGATGGACGTAGGAGGGGAGCTGGGCAGACGGTCGCAGAGGCTGCGCGGGGAGATGGACGTAGGAGGGGAGCTGGGCAGACGGTCGCAGAGGCTGCCCAGTGCTGCAGGCTCCTCCCGGCCGCCTCCCCCCCCCCCCCCCCCCCCGCTGCTAGGGCTTGAAAGGCCTTGGGCTCTGATGTCCTGCTCACGTAGCCTCTCTCCTCTCTTCTGCAGCGTGGAGGGCGAGGCCCCTGGCAGCGAGACCTGTGCGTCGCTGGACAGCCCCTCGGCCTATCGCCAGGGCCCCTTGGCGCCCGGCTCCAGCCTGAGCCCGGACCACTACGAGCACACCTCCGGGGGCGCCTATGGGCTGTACTCGGGGCCCCTGGGGCAGCAGCAGCAGCGCGTGCGGAGGCCCAAGCTGCAGCACTCAACCTCCATCCTGCGCAAGCAGGCCGAGGAGGAGGCCATCAAGCGGTCCCGCTCCCTCTCTGAGAGCTATGAGCTCTCCTCGGACCTGCAGGACAAGCAGGTAGGCGGGCTGGCCTCTGGCCACGGGAGGGTGGGGGACAGGCGCAGGGCTGCCTGAGATGACGTGGCCTTTCCGGGGCCACTGCGGTGGCAGCATCTCAGCTGAGTGCTGCTGTCCTGCCCCCAGTGCTGGGTGTGAGTCAGTGCTTGTTCCTGGGGCTGTGGCCTCTGCCTGAGCCACTCCGCCCCATACCTGGAGGGCTCTGTGCAAAGGACTCTGCTGGGCTCGGGGCCCTCAGGCCGGACACCACAAGGACATACAGGTTCTGAGTCCCCAGGAGAGAGCTGACCCTTGGGAAGTCTGTTTAGGAGGCGCCTGGGGGGAGGGAGGGGGTCAGTTCACAACGGAAATGGTTCTTGCTCTGAAGAGAACAAGCCCGACCACAGCCAGTAAGAGAGAGGGTGCTCGTTACACCCCCACCACCCCACCACCCCCCGGTGCACAGCCCAGCGTTCTCGTGTGAAACCGCCTCTGAGAACTGCACTTCCTCCTCCAGGGCCGCCCGGACCCCCCCTGTGGGGTCTGCACCTGTGCCAGGCGAGGTGGGGGTGCCCCTGGGCCTGGCTCCGGGAAGGACCAGCAGCCTCTCGGGCGGGATGGGCAGGAGGTCACCGGGTGCCCCTCAGAGTGGAGGCACATAGTAGGCACTTTAACAGACTTCAAGTGTGGACTCTGAGATGGGCAGGAGGTCACCGGGTGCCCCTCAGAGTGGAGGCACATAGTAGGCACTTTAACAGACTTCAAGTGTGGACTCTGAGATGGGCAGGAGGTCACCGGGTGCCCCTCAGAGTGGAGGCACATAGTAGGCACTTTAACAGACTTCAAGTGTGGACTCTGAGATGGGCAGGAGGTCACCGGGTGCCCCTCAGAGTGGAGGCACATAGTAGGCACTTTAACAGACTTCAAGTGTGGACTCTGAGAGGACGTCAGGCGTCGGTGTCAAAGGCCGTGGGAAGAGCCTGAGCAGGGGCGGGGGGCAGGCTGTCGTCTGACCCCCTCGCTCCTGGGCCCTTCCTGGGCGCCTCTGCCCACCTCTGCCCCCCACCAGGCTGCCCTCTGCCTGCTTCCAGTCTCCGTATTGTCTTTTCTGGAGCAGGGTCAGGGCCTGGTATGGCCCTGACATGTCCGGGGGGCAGTGGGTACTGCCCGCGCTGGGTCTTCCTGCTCTTGGTGTTGCCCTCCGACTGTGGACAGCCCTGACCCTCAGCCCTCTGCATCCCCCTCCCTGTGACTGGTCCTGAGCAGGGAGATGGCAAATGGCCAGAGCCTGAGAGCAGATGGCCCCGTCCTGGGCTGAAGGAGCCCAGTCTCCTGCCCCGTGGTGTTTGCCCTGTGACCAGGCCAGCCGCAGGGGTGAGGGGTCCACTCCGTGTGTCAGTCGCTCCGAGACCCTGTGTGGGTCAGAAGCAATGTGGGTAGTGGACCAGCGGCAGGTCCAGCACAGTGGAGCTGAGAGAGGCTGGGCCTTGATGGGGGCCTGCAGACATATCCTGGGCCTCGTGTGGCCTTCCCGTGGCCGTTGCTGTTCATCCTCGCCCGTGCATAGTAGCCAGATAGCCACCTCTGCCAGCACTGCGCTGGGTGCCAGGGAGTCGGCAGTGGGCAAGGCCATGCCCAGCTCCTGAGCAGACACTGTGGCCAGGAAATGGGCCACAGACACGTTAGCAATAAAGACAGTTTAACTCCAGAAGTGATGGTGAGAGGTGACAGCGTTGGATACAGTGGTGGGAGGACCTCTCTGAGTGGCATTAGAACCAGGAGTGTGTGGAGGTGGCTTCCCAGCGGGAGGGGGACTGTGGGGAGAGGTGACAGTGTGGACCACCGAGCCCCCCCGCCCCAGTGTGCTGAGCTTCTTGGCAGTTCAGGCAGAAGTGAGACAGGACAGATGTAGGCGCCTGAGTCCAGGAGGAGCTGGAGTCAGAGTTCCATCTAAGTGGAGGGGCCGGTGGGAAGCCATAGATTCTTCCCCAGCCTTGGGGGGTTCCTGTGGTGAGAGCAGAGGCCTAGGCCGCTGGGAGCTGTGGTTCTGCTTACTGGAAAGTGTCAGTCTTTCTCCCTGCTGTGAGGGGCACCCCTTACAGGGAGAGTGAGGGGTGAGGGCTGGTGGAAGAGCCTGGTCGGGTGGGCTCACTGCTGAGTGCCTGCAGACCGGCATCACTGGGAGCTCAGGTGAGCACTGCTGGGACGGTCTCCCTGCACCCCAGGGACCTTTCTGGCAGGCCTGTTTGGGTGCTGGCCTGGAGGGAGGAGTGGCCATGGTGAGCCCAGGGGATGAGAAGAGCAGGCCTGGGTCACCGTGTCCTCCGGGGGCCAGCGAGGACTGACCGAGAGGACTCTGATGTCAGCACACACACAGCCCACGTCTGCCTTCCTGAAGTCCCTCTCTTCCCCTCCCCTGCGTACCCCCAGGTTTGAGGAGCTGGTCTCAGGCAGACAGCTTGCTGTTTGGTTTGTGAGGTCCGCCCTGAAGCAAGCTCTGGGCCTGAGCTGGTAGCCGTGCCCCCACCCCTGAAAGCTAACATCAGGGGCTGGGACCCCAGAGCTGGTAGCCCTGCCCCCACCCCTGAAAGCTAACGTCAGGGGCTGGGCCCCCAGAGCTGGGGGCAGAGAAGAGGGGGCTTCCTGGAGCCCAGCCTTCGGCCCTGTGTTGGCCCTGTGGGCTCTCAGCACGCCTCTCAAAGCCCAGGAAACAAACTCTGCTCCTAGATGTGGAGGTGAAGTTCCCTTCAGGGTGAGAGGAAAAACGAACCCACCCTGGCTGACTGTCCAGGCTTCGAAATCAGTCTGAGCCACATGCCCCGCCCCACCCACACCCTCCCTGCTCCACCGAGATAGCACGCCCGCCCAGACCAGGGAGCTGGTGTGTCCTGAATTCGCAGGCGCTGGTGCCCCTGGGGTGATGGCTCACAGGGCACACTCTTACTTTCCAGAGGGGTGAACAGGCCCCCAGTGGGTGAGCAAGGGGCCGGCACCCACACTTGGGGGTGAGCAGGGAGCCCTCCCCTCCCGGCCCCCAGTGGCTCCGGCAGCCCCTCCCGGACAGCCCATGTCTCCTGACTTCAGTGACGGGCGCCTCTGCTGACCCTGCGCTCCTGAGAGCAGCCGGCTTTGGCATGATGCCCGGCACGGGCTGCCAGGCAGGACCCAGGCGAGCAGACCTTTTCGCAGGGCTCTGGGAGCTGTCTGGCCCCACGTCAGGAGCCGCTCTGCCTGGCCTCACTCAGGATCGAGGCACAGGGAGCAGCCCTCGGGCCATCCTTGGTCACAGTGGGCTGGCGTGGGCCTCAGGAAGCCCCCGTGTCACCCTGGGAGTCCCAGGCCTGCAGCCCGGCCCGGCTCAGACTCAGGAGGGCCATCAGGACCCCTGGTGCCAGAGGGAGAGCTCACACCCGACCCTGGGTTGTGTTGTCTCTTCTCTGAGCCTCGGTTTCCTCATCTGCACAGGAGGGGAGTTGGGAACCCCGTAACCTGTCAACACCTCCCAGGAGCACAGCTGAGGGTGTCGTAGCCCGTTGTCCCTGAGCCTGGCTGGGCTGAGCCATGGCCTCGTCTCACCGAGGGTTCAGTGCAGGCTCTGAGCAGGGCCCACCTGGACCAGCTGTCTGGCTTCATTGAAGCCTGCTCCTCTGTTTGGAGGTCTGTCCGGCCTCCCTACAATTGAGTGAACCCCCCCCCCTCAGACCACGAGAGCACCCTTGTCAGTGCCACAGAAAGCCTGTGGCTGACGCCCAGTGCCCAGGACTTGCTGAATCCTCGTCTCTGGAGGGGCTGCCTGCCCCCTTCCCACAGCCCCAAAGTCATGTTAAACTGCACACCACAAGGTGCACGAGGCCCAGGCTTCTGTGGCCAAGGAAATGTGGGAAGTCACCTCCTCTTAGGTTCTCAGAAGTCCTGCAGGGAACATCCTTGCTTGAGCTCGGAGGCCGTGTTCCTCCGTGTCGTTGGACCGTGGGGCCCAGGTTTGCACGTCCTGTGCCCGCGGTTGCTCTGGGACTGTGTGGCCTTCCCAGCGGGGCCACTGTGGAGCTGGGTCGGGAGGGCAACCGGCAGGTGCTGTGCTGCTCTGGCCCTCGGGACGTCTTCATGCCCCCTTCCTTGCAGGTGGAGATGCTAGAGCGGAAGTATGGGGGACGCCTCGTGACCCGCCATGCAGCGCGCACCATACAGACGGCCTTCCGCCAGTACCAGATGAACAAGAACTTCGAGCGCCTGCGCAGCTCCATGTCGGAGAACCGCATGTCCCGCCGCATCGTGCTGTCCAACATGAGGATGCAGTTCTCCTTCGAGGGGCCCGAGAAGATGCACAGCTCCTACTTTGAGGGGAAGCAGGTCTCGGTGACCGACGACGGCTCTCAGCTGGGGGCCCTGGTGCCCTCAGAGTGCAGTGACTTTGGAGAGCCGCCGTCCCTCAAGTCTCCCGCCCCGTCCAGCGACTTCGCGGACGCCATCACCGAGCTGGAGGACGCCTTCTCCCGGCAGGTGAAGTCCCTGGCCGAGTCCATCGACGATGCCCTCAACTGCCGCAGCCTTCACGCCGAGGAGGCGTCTGCCCCCAGCACAGCGCGGGCCCGGGACGCCGAGCCCCAGGCGGCCCTGCACGTCCTGGACCACCACAAGCTGGACGAGATGACGGCCTCGTACAGCGATGTCACTCTGTACATCGACGAAGAGGAGCTGTCACCGCCCCTGCCCCTCTCCCAGGAGGGGCACCGGCCGTCCAGTGCTGAGCTGGACCTGCAGCTGCGGGCGGGGGGCACCGCCCAGGACTACTGGGCGCTGGCTCACAAGGACGACAAGGGGGACACGGACACGAGCTGCCAGAGCACGCCGTCCCTCGAGCAGCAGGAGCAGCGGCTGCGGGTGGAGCACCTGCCCCTGCTCACCATCGAGCCGCCCAGTGACAGCTCGGTGGACCTCAGCGACCGCTCGGACCGGGGCTCGCTCAAGAGGCAGAGCGCCTACGAGCGCGGTCTGGGCGGGCAGCAGGGCAGCCCCAAGCACGGCCCCCACAGCGGCCCCCCGAAGGGCCTGCCCCGGGAGGAGCCGGACTTGCGGCCCCGACCCCCCAGGCCCCTGGACGGCCACCTGGCCATCAACGGCTCAGCCAATAGGCAGAGCAAGTCCGAGTCCGACTACTCGGACGGGGACAACGACAGCATCAACAGCACCTCCAACTCCAACGACACCATCAACTGCAGCTCCGAGTCCTCGTCCCGGGACAGCCTGCGGGAGCAGACGCTCAGCAAGCAGACCTACCACAAGGAGACGCGGAACAGCTGGGACTCGCCCGCCTTCAGCAACGACGTCATCCGCAAGAGGCACTACCGCATCGGCCTCAACCTCTTCAACAAGTGAGTGCCCGCGGCCTTCCGGGGGCAGGGAGGGCAGCGCCCAGGGCCACGACCCCGCGCCTTCTGGGGACAGGGAGGGCAGCGCCCAGGGCCACGACCCCGCGCCTTCCGGGGGCAGGGAGGGCAGCGACCAGGGCCACGACCCCACGCCTTCCGGGGGCAGGGAGGGCAGCGACCAGGGCCACGACCCCGCGCCTTCCGGGGGCAGGGAGGGCAGCGACCAGGGCCACGACCCCGCGCCTTCCGGGGACAGGGAGGGCAGCGCCCAGGGCCACGACCCCGCGCCTTCCAGGGACAGGGAGGGCAGCGCCCAGGGCCACGACCCCGCGCCTTCCGGGGACAGGGAGGGCAGCGACCAGGGCCACGACCCCGCGGTGGCCATGCAGTCGTCCCCACCATGGCCAGTGCTGTGGGTGGGGAGCCCTGTGGGCAGTCGTGGGAGAGCAGAGCAGGGGCACACGGGGGCTCTCTGGGCTGACTCAACACAAGTCCAGGCCCAGTTGGCACCTAGAACAGACCAGCACACAGTAGGTGCTCGGGCCCAGCCGGCGCCTAGAACAGAGACCAGCTCACAGTAGGTGCTCGGGCCCAGCCGGCGCCTAGAACAGAGACCGGCACACAGTAGGTGCTCGGGCCCAGCCGGCGCCTAGAACAGAGACCGGCACACAGTAGGTGCTCGGGCCCAGCCGGCGCTTAGAACAGACCAGCACACAGTAGGTGCTCGGGCCCAGTCGGCGCCTAGAACAGAGACCGGCACACAGTAGGTGCTCGGGCCCAGCCGGCGCCTAGAACAGAGACCGGCACACAGTAGGTGCTCGGGCCCAGCCGGCGCCTAGAACAGAGACCGGCACACAGTAGGTGCTCTGGGAACCCTAAAGGCTGGTGCTGTGTCGTGTGTGAGCGTCTGGCTCTGGGGTTTGACCTTTTTCTCGGGGTGTGGCGCGAGAGGCTCTTTGCGCATGGGCTGGCTGTGCGGCATGTGCAGGTGGGACTGGCAGAACGTGCCACGAGAAGGGGGACATGGGGAAACCCTTGTGAGCGGAAGTCCCAGCCAGCTGCAAGGCCCTTGGGGGGTGGGGGTGAGCTGGGTCTGAGGCATGGACGCCGCCTGCCCCCTCGTGGGTTCTGCAGAGGAAGCATGAGTCGAGTCTGAGAGCAGGTCTGAGGCGGGGCTGGTGGAAGAGCAGGCTGTCCTCAGCACTGACAGGAGGAGAGAGTGGGGATGGCGAGTGAGGAGAAGGACATTCCCTCAGAGGGGACACCGCAGGCTCAGCTCGGCTGTCAGCCCTCAGAGTTCACGTCACTTCCCTCCATGGGGTCTCTGGGAGTCGGGGTCACCAGATACCAGCCTGGGTGTGACCCTCCAGGTTGAGGACATGGCAGCCGGCCTGGTGGTGCTGACACGTGTTCACCATGTGCCCCAGGTCCTCATCTCCTGGATTTCGGGAGGCGGGGTTCTTGTTGGGTCTTTGGAGCAGCCCTGGTGCTGTCTGGGGGACTCAGGAACTTGTCCCAGAGGTGGGAACAGGGACTGTCACATTCCTGTGGGCAGGCAGGGCCCGGATCCTTGGTCCTCACTCAGCTAAGAACCAAGAGCCTTGGACACCTGGCATATGGCAGGGGTGCCCTTTCCTGAGACCCCCTCGGCCTGGGCCTAGCGCACGAGGATCAGCCCTGCCTCGGTGCAGGTTGTAGCCAGAGCAGCACGCGGAATGGGGAGGGTCCTGTCCTTCCGGCCCGTCCAGAGCTCTGTTCAGAAGGTCCGCCCCACGGGCCCCAGGGTACAGCTGGCAGGGGCGAGGGAGCAGGGCCCCTGTGCCACCAGCTGCCCCACGGGCCCCAGGGTACAGCTGGCAGGGGCGAGGGAGCAGGGCCCCTGTGCCACCAGCTGCCCCACGGGCCCCAGGGTACAGCTGGCAGGGGCGAGGGAGCAGGGCCCCTGTGCCACCAGCTGCCCCACGGGCCCCAGGGTACAGCTGGCAGGGGCGAGGGAGCAGGGCCCCTGTGCCACCAGCTGCCCCACGGGCCCCAGGGTACAGCTGGCAGGGGCGAGGGAGCAGGGCCCCTATGCCACCAGCTGCCCCAAGGGCCCCAGGGTACAGCTGGCAGGGGTGAGGGAGCAGGGCCCCTGTGCCACCAGCTGCTCCCGGCCGAAATCCTGGGGTGAGGTCAGGGGGTGTGGTCATCACTGACAGAAATAGCAGGGTCAGCTTTCAGCAGTCCACTCCTGCCTGCGGGTCAGAATGCGGCATCTGCAGGACCCTGCTCTCGGCCCGGAACGGCAGCCCTGACGGGCCGGCCGACATGGGCCCTCATCTCCACGCCTGCAGTGGACAGCAGAACACTTGACCTCTGCCCACTGGAGCCAGGGGTAGTGCTGGCCCCAGTCAGCGGCCAGATCGACGGCTCCCATGCCGGCCTGGGTGCCAGGTGCACCCTGGGGCTCTGCGGCTCCTCAGGTTCTGGGGTCGTCAGGAGGACACCTGAGCTCCAAGGGTCACATGTGGCCCCTCCCCTCACCCTGTCTCCTTGGACCCCAGTACCTCCCTGTGAGGTCGGCCAAGCCTGTGGTGTGCCACACAGACAGCAGGAGGTGGAGGCCCAGCGGGGGGAGGGGCTGCAAGGCACGGCACGTCGGTGGCTCACAGGGCACGCGAGCACGCTCAGCGCCTCCAAGCCCTCGTCAGGGCCCAGGAAGGGTATGTGCCGCTCCTCCGTTTTCTTCCATGAATTGGGGCTCACCCTGCGAACATCTTACAGTGCTTAGCGTGGGAATCATTCCAGGCCCTGTTTGCAAGTCCTTGCAACAAGGCACCACAGGGTTGCTGGGCTCCTAGACAGGACAGGTACGAGAGCGCTGGCCTCAAGGGGGTGTAAGCAGTCAGTGTGGGGTGCTCACACGATGAGACGTTGCATATTCTCTGTGGGCAGGTGGACGGCAGGCCAGCATGTGCTGGGCACGGTGCTCCGGTCTGCCTGGAGGTGCAGCAAGGGCACCAGCACAGAGCTGGTGGGCAGGACCAGTGTGTGGGGCCATGCAGGGCAGCTGGGGGCAGTCCCTGCTCCGGCACACACGGCTCTGCTCCTGGGGAGGGTCCCTGCTCCGGCACACACGGCTCTGCTCCTGGGGAGGGTCCCTGCTCCGGCACACTCGGCTCTGCTCCTGGGGAGGGTCCCTGCTCCGGCACACACGGCTCTGCTCCCTGGCCCAGCCCAGCCCACTCTTGGTGCAGGGTCTGAGCAGTGCTGGGAGCCCCCATGTTGCAGGCTCAGGGTGGGACAGGACCTGGGGTCAGCTGGGGCACCTTGCGTGCCCACGGAAGTGGAGAGCAAGCCTGGAGGGGCAGGGGCTGCCAGGGCTGAGCCTGTCGTTTGTCGTCCCCCCCCAGGAAGCCTGAGAAGGGCATCCAGTACCTCATTGAGCGTGGCTTCGTGCCGGACACGCCGGTGGGAGTAGCCCACTTCCTGCTGCAGCGCAAGGGCCTGAGCCGGCAGATGATCGGCGAGTTCCTGGGCAACAGACAGAAGCAGTTCAACCGCGACGTCCTGGAGTGAGTTCTCGGCCTGGGGTTGGGCGGCTTGTCACATTCCCACCTCAGGCCCTGTGGCCTGTCGGGCTCACCCTGCTCGTGGGACCTACAGCAGAGCCTCCCCTGACCTCCTAGACACCCCACACCACGTTACCCACACCTTGCTGGGCACACGTGTGGGCACCCCCCCGTGCACCCTTGGCACCTCCCCTCCTCTTCAGGCCGGCTGAGCCACCCACCCAGCATTCGGCCGGGCAAGGGTCTGGGAGGTCAGGGCCTTGACCTCTGCCCTCAGGAGGAGCAGGAGGAGCCCAGAGGCTCCAGTGCACCACAGCCAGCTCTCTGCCTCTGCCTCTCTCTGGCCTCTCCTGGTGGGAGATCAGGGGGTCAGATCCAGCCCCTGCCTGTGCACCACTTTCCCCACCAGCCCAGAGAGCTGGCGGCCGTAGATTTGTCTGCGGGGACCCTGCAGGAACATGGGTTCCTTCTCCCTGGGAGCTGCTGGCAGCTTTGAGAGTCTGTCCGGCATGGACCCTGAATCTCTCCACTCCCCCTTGAGACTGTCCCGAGTGGAAAGGCCCGAGTCTGGACCTGTGTCTGCTATGTTCAGGGGCTGAGTCCTTGTCACACCGTGGGCAGGATTGACGACCCCTCCCCAGAGCCCGCAGGACACGCTCAGGACCTGTGTCCTCTCACCTTCTCCGTACTGGGGGTGGGATTCCCCAGGCTTACTGTTGAGGATTTATTTTTTAAGTTGAACTACTTTATTAAGATAAAGTAGACATGAGTCTCAGAGCTTAGATCTCTCTCATTTCTTTTGAAGTAATCATTCACTTCAACCGTTTGCTGAGCTGCCCATGGACAGCTGTCCCCTTTCAACCCCTGCTTCTCCCATTTTGCCATGTTTTGTGGCTTTTTCTTCTACTTTTGAGGATTTTTCTGATCAGGCAGCTATGAACTGATGTGCCATCCTTGTGCAGGTAGCCCAGAAACAGAAATCGGAGTAAGGTAAAGAGCTGACCATCAGTGACTGTGGCCGTGCTTTCGTCTGCCCAGCCCCTGCCAGAGGGAAAAGGACAGGCAAGGGTGTGGCCCCTGGGATGAGCAAGGGCCCAGCCACATGTCCACCGGCTGCCCCTAGTGCTTGCCAGGGACCTCTCTGTGCCACAGGCAAGGACACTCACTGTCAGAGAGGGAGGGGCTGGCCTGGGCACACCCCCACGCACATGGGCTCACGTACGTGCTCGCCCTTCTCCCATGGCACGCAGAAGAGGCAGTGAGCCCGGGCCGTCCCTTCCTGCCCGGTGTCTCTCCCGGCCTCTGGAAAAGGCCAGCTGGTTGGTCGCGTGGCTAATGCCCCCACCTTTTGAACCGTGTGAGGGAACAGTTCAGGGTAAAGCAGGTTAGCTCCTCAGTGAACTGGGCCCCCAGTTCTGCACTCCCTCCTGCTGCCTCCACATCCACAACGGCCTCTGGTCCGTAGGAAATCCGTGCATTGTTCTCCTCGGAGAGAAAATAGCAGTGGCCTCAGGAAGGAGCCAGGCTCCTCCCACCCTGCCTGCCACACCAGTGTCCTGTTGGGGTGCTGGTCAGCAGACCAGGGCAGGTAGCCCCTGCCCCTCACTTTCCCCACAGAGACCGAGAGGCCTCTCTGCTCAGAGAAGGTGGGGGCACAACAGCGATTCCCAGACCCACCCCCCACTGGAGGGTCAGCTCCGCAGTGGGACTGGGCTCTCCCGGCCAAGGCCCCCGGCAGAGGCCCCCGGCAGAGGTGGCTATAGCTTTGTTACAGAAGTAAACCACGAGCTGGCTGCCCCAGGCTCTGCCCCCATTCTTCTGATTGGCACACAAGGATGGTCTCAAAAACACCGCCGACCCCTTGCCAGCCCTCCGCACACCCGAGACGGGAGAGGACAGACTCTTTCTGAGTTCGCTCTGGAGAGTCAGTGCCCCAGCCTACACTTCCTTCCACGAAGAGGGACGTGTGCTCCCCGCCTCCCTCACCGGACACCAGCAGCCTCGTGCACGGCGGTGGCTGTGTGCCAGGGCAGCGCGTGCTCTGGGAAACATCAGTTCTGCACAAAGGGTCCTGTTGAGAGTGGCTGTGTGCTCGGGGCCCTGGCGTGTCTGTAGAAAACTGCACGCAGACATACGCACCAACATTTCCTGGCTTCCAGGCTCTATGGGCTCCCTGGACACACAGGGATCTTCCGCCAGAATCTGACTTCTTTGCGGATTGGAGGGAGCCGTGCAGACGCCCTCCCAGACGGGTGGCAGCCTTGCCCCACGCCCCTTTGGGCTGCTCCCTGGCTCCCCTGCACCAAACCCCTCTGTGCCCACCCTCTGCATGCCTGTGTCCCCCTCACCTAATGGGAAAGCCAGCAGAGGCTGTGGGCAGAGGACACTGACGTGGCCTGGTCATGTTTCAGCTGTGTGGTGGACGAGATGGACTTCTCTGCCATGGAGCTGGACGAGGCCCTCCGGAAGTTCCAGGCGCACATCCGAGTCCAAGGGGAGGCGCAAAAGGTGGAGCGGCTCATCGAGGCCTTCAGGTTGGAGCCATGGCAGGGGTGGGCATCAGGGGAGGAAGTCGCATAAACCCTTTAGCCCTCTGCCCTGTGCAGGGCCCTGCGGGTGAGGCAGAAGCGTCTCTGGGTGCCGGGCTCCGTGCTGGTTAGCACTGGAGCCCAGTTTCCGAATAGTCTCTCCCTCCAAGTCCTCATGAGCCTCGTCCATTCATGAGTCCATCCGTGTTCATCTGCCCTGGACAGGGGCCGCTGCTTCCTCACAGTACTCAGAGCACAGGCTGCACAGCCAGATGTCCCGCCTCTGATGGCCGCTCCACCACTTAGCAGCTGTGTGACCTGTGCCCGTTCCCTCTCTGTGCCTCACATCCTGGCCCATGGCGGGGTGGTAACAGGAGACCTGCCCTACACCACTGAGGACTGTGGCCCACCTAGCTTGGCACCTGGCATGACAGAGAGCCTGCGTTCGAGGTCACCACACGGTCTTTCATCCGGGCCTATGAGCACACTTTGTGTAGGGACCTCGGACCTCCTTGCTGGGTGGGACAGACACCTACCCACCATGAACACAGCACTCTGGGCCTGGCACCAGCGGTGGGGCCAGTAGGATTCAGGACACAGGAGGATGGAGGTGTTCAGCGACTTCCACCTGGAGGGCTTCCTGGAAGGGGTGCTATAAAGGTTAATAAAATAGAAGTCCACGTCATCAGAGTGCTCATGGCTGCTGCTCCAGTACAGGGCCCCATGGTTCCTCTTCTCTGTCTCTGCCCTCTCACCGTGCACCCGTGAGGCTAACTGCGGAGGGTCCTAGAGGAGGGGCAGGACTGTTGTAGAGGCAGGGGGGCGCTGGGGGACGAGTGAGGAGGCAGAGTGAGGCGGGGAAGACCACCCCCAGACGCCCGAGGAGCTGGTGGTTTGGCGCCTCTCGCAAGAGCAGGAGCAGCCACGCGGAAACGAGACGGAGCAGCGTTTTCTCGGCTGTCGTGGGCCTGGCCTTGTGCCTCTGGTCTGATGCCCACCTTTACACCTGTGTTCCCGTCTGGGCAGGAGTGCGGAGGGCACACTCTGCCTCTAAGGCCCAGCCCTGCAGGTGCCCCCACAGCCCCTTGGCCAGGATTTAGTCCCGTGGGGCCTCAGCTCTGGGAGCCTTGGGAATGTGGTTCCCACCCCGAGGGTCAGTGCCAGCGCAGTCAGCTGGGTGGGATTATAAGCTGAGAAGAGACAAGTGGACAGTCAGGGCCAGCTCGCTGCTGGGCAGGTGTTATTCCTGTTTCCCAGGGAGCTTGACCCGGTGGGGAGTGACCAGCCCCAGCATTAGCACCAGGCTGAGCCGAGTCAGCGGCTCACGAGTAACCGGCACACCTCGTCCCTGTCCTGGCCGCGGCGGCCCTGACCCATGCCCTCTCGGACCCTAGCCAGCGGTACTGCATCTGCAACCCTGGGGTGGTGCGGCAGTTCCGGAACCCGGACACCATCTTCATCCTGGCCTTCGCCATCATCCTGCTCAACACAGACATGTACAGCCCCAACGTCAAGCCCGAGCGCAAGATGAAGCTGGAGGACTTCGTCAAGAACCTGCGAGGTGAGCTGCCGACGCCCCGTGAGCATGAGCCCCAGCCGTGGGGGACAGGGACGCGCCGGGTGTGGCCAGAGCGGGGCCTTCTCCTGGTGTCACACAGAGAGGGAATCAGAAAGGACCCCCAGGTGACTCCGTGTTCGCCAACTCATGGGCCTCGTGCCCCTGGAGTCCCGGGTAGGACAGGGCAGTGTCCCTGTCTTTGGGAAATGCCAGCTGTAGTGGGCTGGAGTCCCCTTAGAAACGGTATTGTAAATTTTTTTTAATGTAAAAGTTCTTAGGTTATTAGTCCCCTCATAAGAACCTGCAGTCACCACAGAGTCACTGCGAGTCTCACGCCTGCTGTCTGGCCCCACCTCACCCCTCGCCAGCATGGCGCTGGCCTTTGCGTCCCTCGGGCGTCTTCGTGCTGTTCTTGCGTTCCTGCCTCCATTTTCTTGAGACCGTCATGTGGTGCAGTTGTATGTTTAGGGTCGTTTTCCTTCGTGCAAATCATGCCAAAGCCAGTTGTCCGGCCCCCACCAACATGGGTTCTGAATCCGAGTGCAGAGATGACGTGCAGTGTGGCCTCATGCATTATGGCTAGTGTTCCCGCATTTCTGCCTTAGGGACGGTTGTCTGGCTGGGACGAAGGACGTCAGTGACCCTCTGCTTCCTCTGAAGGAGGCTGTTGGTCCTGATCGTCCTGGCCTTATTGTCACCGTGGTGTTCGTGATGGTGGTCGGCCCTCAGGCAGCCAGGGAGGAGGTGGTGTATTTTTAAAAAAGGAGAAAAGGCTGGTTTTAATCAAGTCCAGATGTGAGCGTGTTGAGCATTTAAAATGCCTACTCTTCTCCTTTATCTGTGCCCGGTCGTGGGTTAGAGCCCCCTGGAAGGGTTAGGGTCCCTGGAATTTGACACGTGCTGGCGCGCCCCCTGGTGGTGGACACTGCCATCGCAGGAAGGCTAGAGAGAGCAGAAGCCGCCAGGTGGCAGGACCACCCCAAGCTTGGCTGGCCCCCGAGGGGCCAGGGTTTAGTTCCCAGCTCTGATGGCCAGTCCCTGTCTGGCGGGAGGCCCTTGACTGTGTCTGAAGGGCTGGGAGGCCCCTCCCCAGGGTCCCCCCTCCCCAGGGTCCGACCTGCAGAGCGTGTTAACAAGCTGCTGGACTTTGCGGTCTGAGGACGAACAGGGGTGTTTGTCTCGTCAGGAGGGCTGAGTGTCTTTCCTCACAGCATGTGCAGGGTGGTGCAGTGGGCGGTGGGCGCTGTTCTCAGGGCACCCGGGTTCCGGTCCTGGCCCCCTGCTTCTGCCCGTGCGATGCAGCACACAGCTGGCACTTTGCAGGAGTGCGCCCCGAGCTGCTGACACCTTCTCACAGCAGCCCTGTGATGTCACCATGCTCCCAGTGGCCTCTTTCACAGACCGCAGCTTAGAAAGACTGAGGCTAACAAGGGGTGACATGAGGACATGGGCCCCTGTGGGAGCCTGAACTTACAGACCGTGTCCACACAGCCTCCCCTCACCCCAACCCACCCCAGCCCACCTCCTGGGCCTTGCCGTTCTCATCTGTGGGATGGGCCAGTATGCCCACCCCACGGGGTGTGGTCAAGGTCAGCGAGGGAATGTTTATAAAGCCCTCTGAGCAGCCCCCTACGCTTGTCCAGGCAGCTTGTCCAGCTGGACGGATTCTGAGGAGCTTGTGGTTGATGGAAGGTGTTCAGTAATGGTGGGTCTGTGGTTCTGCTGGGACTGGAGAAATGGACAGCTGTTCTGATTTGGGTAAAAACTGGTAACTCAGAGCCTGCGGCTCAAAGTGGAAGGGGCCGCCCCAGCCCCGGCCCGGCTGACGCCCGGCACTGTCTCCTGCCCAGGCGTGGACGACGGCGAGGACATCCCCCGGGAGACCCTGATTGGCATCTACGAGCGAATCCGCAAGCGGGAGCTGAAGACCAACGAGGACCACGTGTCCCAGGTGCAGAAGGTGGAGAAGCTCATCGTGGGGAAGAAGCCGGTAGGTGGAGTCCGTGTCCCGGGAGCAGTCAGGGCCTGGTGCTCACCCCCCTTCCCACTCGGCCTACCGGCCTCGGCTTCTGCCAGGGGCCCCGATGCCCCTTCCAGATAGGGCTGGTGAGCTCCCTCAGGGTGTGGGTTTCTGCTGGTGGCTTCTACTGTGTGGGGATAGCAACCGTTTCTTCTGGGTTAACATGGAAGAGAACCCAGGGCTTCTGACACTCCGACAGGCGGGGTTGTATGGCTCCATGGTGACTTGGAGTGTCCTCGGAGCCTGCAGTGAGAGGCCCCCAGTGCCTCCCCCGGTGGGGCTGGACAGAGCTGGGGGGGGGGGCTAGACAGAGCTAAGGGGAGGTGGGGGGGGCTGGACAGAACTGGGGGGGGGCTCAGGGCCCAGAAGCGTCTTCTGGAGCATTGATGTCACTTTCTCTGTGCTGTTTCCCGTGCAGATTGGATCGCTGCATCACGGGCTTGGCTGTGTGAGTACCCCTTCCTTTCACATGCTGGCCGATGTCTCACCCGGGGTGCCCAGGGCGCCCCTATCTCCCTACTCCCAGGCCCACACTTCTGGCTGCTTAAGTTAACTTCTGGAGCAATAAGAAAGTTTATTTTCCTCATCAACCCAGCCTCCAATCTCTGCGAGCCCAGAGCTTACAGCCACTTGGGGAGGGCTGTGCTGTCTGGCTGAAAGCAGATACCCTCCCTCCCATCTGGGCCCGTCTGAGCTCAGAGACCAAGGCCTGTCCCCAGACCCTAAGGCCCTGTACCTCGGTGAGCATTGGAGGGCCCTCTGCTCCCAGCCGACCACGCTCTGCCCCGACTGCTTGTTCCTGCATCAGGACGGTCCCCCTCCCACAGCGTGGAGCTCAGCCGCAGCCCCAGAGCACACGTGTGCGCTGCTGGACTGGCAGTCCCAGGACACACCCCTCCTGTGTCTGTCTTGACCCCTGGCTGGCCAGCCGAGTCAGCTCACAGCCCTCTGACCACTTTCCTGCTCAGTTTCCGAGAGAGAGACCCAGACCCCCGGGAGCTCCGTGGCTGGTCCCCTCCACCTCTCCCGCCCCCCATCCCTCCATCCTGTCCTTTATCCTTTCGCTCCAGACAAAACGTGTTCCCTGTTGTGCCGTGCTGGGCCATGGTCTCCCGCTCCTTGTCATCCTGATGTGCTGAGCTCGGCATCCCGCCAGGGGGCCCCTTGCAGGGCTCAAGCTCCCTGGCTGCCACCATGCCCGCCCTCTGGGGGCTTGCCGGGGCGTGTGCTGCTCCTGCGGGATGGTGGGCACTCCCAGAGCCCGCCGTGGTTGGTTGTGCCAGGTCCTGACAGCAGCTTGCCCGGCGGCAGGGTGGGGCTCACTGGGCCTGTGGCAGGTGTGCTCAGAGGCAGGGGTGCAGAGCAGAGGGCAGAGTGGTGACTGCTGGCTCGAGAGTCTGAACAGGGTCTTTCAGACTTCAGAAATGTTTAAGTCAGGAGGGGCCTGCGAGAGTGGGGACACTGAGGCTTCATGGGGTCCCATCATGGGAGGCTGAGGCGGGTTGCTCAGCCTCTCTGCCTCGGTTTCCTCATCTAGAGAAGACTCTAGAAACATGTTTGCAGGGACTCAGGGAACATGCATTCCTCTGTGGCTAGGAACTGTCCTGGGAGCGTACAGCTCTGAGAAGTCTGGACCTGCGTGGGAGGGTGCTGGCGCTTCCCACGGTCCCAGAGGACAGAGTGGGACAGTTGCCACAAGCCAGAAAACACGGTCCTTCTACAGGGTTTGTAAGAAGCGGTGTTTTGAACACGAGGGCCAGGGGCTGGTTCCCTGCACTCAGGCTGGAGCCCTGTGCCGCCCGGGCCCAGAGGTGGGCAGGCTGCTGAGGAGGCGTTTGCCCCATGCAGGTTCTCTCTCTGCCTCACCGGCGCCTGGTCTGCTACTGCCGGCTCTTCGAGGTTCCAGACCCAAACAAGCCCCAGAAACTCGGACTGCACCAGCGAGAAATCTTCCTGTTCAATGACCTCCTGGTGGTACGTGGCCCCCCCCGCACCGTGGCCAGTGGCTGCTGCGCAGGAGACCTGGCCGTGGGCCTGCGTGTGGGTGTGGGCTAGCGGTGAGGGGCTGTTAGCCTAGGTCTCAGGGTCACCAGGGGCAGAGTGTAGTGCAAACGGCCACAAACTGGGGCTTCGTCGTTTATGTACAAGTCCAGAGGGGGGTTGGAGGCTCGGCCTGGCTTTGTCAGAGGCTCGGACAGGTCAGCAGGACTCCTTTCAGTGTCTCCGTCCCTCGGTCTTGTGGGCTCCCCTCTGGGTGGGCTCCCTTCTCAGGCAGGCTCCACCTGAGAACGGAGTGGGTCCCGGCAGTCCGGGCTCAGCCCCGTCTCCTGAGTCCCGACGACTGAGTGAGGCAGAGAGGGGCTTCCCCGAAGGGAGACTGAGGAGCTCCTGCCCAGAAGAGAAGTCAGCCCGCAGGGAGGAAGGTGCCCCACAGAGAGCCTGTTCTCGGTCTCTGTCCGGCTACAGGCCACAGACTCTGCCGGAGGTCCCTGTCCTTGTCCCCACCTGCTTGAGGACCAGCTTCCCTTCTGTGATTCCTGACGTGGGAATCCAGATGTGTGGGTTCAAGTCCTTTATTTAGCACCCCTGACCTTGAATAAGTCACTTCAAACCTCTGACTCCATTTCCTTTGTGAAGTTAATTGCTGAAGGTCACTTACAGTGGCTGGAGGGTCCTGGACATGAGACCTTGCACAGTGTCATCAGTGCCTGTCACCTCCCTGCCGGGTCGAGACACTTTGTCGCCAGCCAGGAGGTGCCAGTGTCTCACAGGAACAGAAAACAGTGCCCAGGCCAGGGCATGGCGGGCGGGCGTCCCTCCCACGCCAGTGCTGCCTGCCGCAGGGCCTCCTGACCTCTGACTGCAGAACCGTCCTCCAGGAAAGCATGGTTGCCATGGCTTCCTCTCGGCTGGAGCCCCCGGGGCTGCTCCAGGGCAGGGCAGACGGGAGGCTCAGCCTCTGTCTCTGGCTGCCCTCAGGTCACCAAGATCTTCCAGAAGAAGAAGAACTCCGTGACGTACAACTTCCGGCAGTCCTTCTCTCTGCACGGCATGCAGGTCCTGCTCTTCGAGAACCAGTGTGAGTCCACATGCACATGTGCTGGGCGCCGGGCGCTGCGTCTGTGACCCGTCACTCTGCTCGGACCGCCCAGTCACGAAGCCCCACTCTCCCAGTCTGTCCCTCCTCCTGTGCCCCAGGGACAGACGCCCAGGGCGGCTTCTCCCCGCTCTGACACCCATCAGTAACAACATGCAGAGTGCCCACGGGTTTACTCTCGCTGTTCCTTCTTGGGGGTGATGGTTTAATTCAGGGCAGAGTGAATTTGTTTAAATGCCGATGAGAAGGGGTGAAGTAAAGGGTGTGGATGTGCAGATGTGGACAGATGAAGTAAAGGGCGTGGATGTGCAGGTGTGGACAGGTGAAGTGAAGGGCGTGAATGTGCAGATGTGGACAGGTGAAGTAAAGGGCGTGGATGTGCAGATGTGGACAGATGAAGTGAAGGGCGTGGATGTGCAGATGTGGACAGATGAAGTAAAGGGCGTGGATGTGCAGATGTGGACAGATGAAGTAAAGGGTGTGGATGTGCAGATGTGGACAGATGAAGTAAAGGGTGTGGATGTGCAGATGTGGACAGGTGAAGTGAAGGGCGTGAATGTGCAGATGTGGACAGGTGAAGTAAAGGGCGTGGATGTGCAGATGTGGACAGATGAAGTGAAGGGCGTGGATGTGCAGATGTGGACAGATGAAGTAAAGGGCGTGGATGTGCAGATGTGGACAGATGAAGTAAAGGGCGTGGATGTGCAGGTGTGGACAGAAGAAGTAAAGGGCGTGGATGTGCAGATGTGGACAGGTGAAGTAAAGGGCGTGGATGTGCAGATGTGGACAGGTGAAGTAAAGGGCGTGGATGTGCAGGTGTGGACAGAAGAAGTAAAGGGCGTGGATGTGCAGGTGTGGACAGATGAAGTAAAGGGCGTGGATGTGCAGGTGTGGACAGATGAAGTAAAGGGCGTGGATGTGCAGATGTGGACAGATGAAGTAAAGGGCGTGGATGTGCAGGTGTGGACAGGTGAAGTAAAGGGCGTGGATGTGCAGATGTGGACAGGTGAAGTAAAGGGCGTGGATGTGCAGATGTGGACAGGTGAAGTAAAGGGCGTGGATGTGCAGATGTGGACAGGTGAAGTAAAGGACGTGGATGTGCAGGTGTGGACAGGTGAAGTAAAGGGCGTGGATGTGCAGATGTGGACAGGTGAAGTAAAGGGCGTGGATGTGCAGATGTGGACAGGTGAAGTAAAGGGCGTGGATGTGCAGGTGTGGACAGGTGAAGTAAAGGGCGTGGATGTGCAGATGTGGACAGGTGAAGTAAAGGGCGTGGATGTGCAGGTGTGGACAGGTGAAGTAAAGGGCGTGGATGTGCAGATGTGGACAGATGAAGTGAAGGGTGTGGATGTGCAGATGTGGACAGACAGCGGAGGTCCTGCCGCTCCACACATTCTGGAGTGGCCCACGGGAGGACTGCCCTGATGGGGCATGATGGTGTGTCCAGCAGCAGGGCCACCCTCATCCTCTCAGACCGGTTGCCATGGTGCTGTCTGATCAGCCATCCACTTGCAAGTTGAAAGTGTCAGGGACCATGGTGAGGCCATTCCAAATCACCGTGCCCAAAGGTGTGGGTTGGGGTCATCACCTCTTCTTTGACCCAAATGGGACCAGCACCTGCCGTACCCTCTCCGATCTCACGTCCACAGCAGGCCCAGGGTTCGCACCCCACCTTCTCCCCACTTCCTGCCCTGTCTGCCCAGCCAAGGCCAGAAAGCCCGCCTCACCTTGGTTTCCACCAGGGGGCCCCGTGCAGCCTGGTGCCACTCCACACTGTCCCAACCAGCAAGCTTCCCACCAGGGGTGGGGTGGGCGTGATGCTCCTGCAGCCGCCCAGACTGCATCCCCAGACGGGCTGGGCAGGGTCATTTTAGATCCTGAGGGCTCAGCCCTTGGTCCTGGCCCGGGTGCTGGGAAGAGCTGACCTCACGTCCCACAGGCCACCCTTCTCGCCGGGGCCTCACACTGCCAGCCCTGGGTCGGTCTGTCTTTGTTGTGTTATGTTTAGTTTTTCTATACTTACTAAAACTTGTCGAGCTGAAATTTAAACTTTACTTCACATTCTTGGCTTCTCTTGAAAAACCAGAAGCACTTGGCTCCCCTAAGTCACATTCCTGTGTGTCGGGGTCCTGGGTGCACGCCCCACCCCCACACTCGCACCTGCTCACGGCCCCACCTGCATTCTGGAGACTCGCTTGGACTTCTAAGCGTTTGAGTTCCCAGCCTTCATACGGGTCAGAGGTGGCCTGGGCGTTTGCGTCAAGATCCTCCCAACACCCAGTGACGGTGCTTGCTTCCCACGGGAAGGAGAGGTGCTTCCAGGGGACTGGATCCCAAGATGCCGCTTGAGCTCGGAAGGGGCCCGAGGCAGGTGGGAGCAGAAGACACTGCACTCAGCACAGAGTGCGCTGGGTGGGGGCTCACATGCGCCCCAAGTCGCTGAGGGTCTGGAGGCCACTTGGGAGAGAACAGAGCCCAGTCTAGTCTCAGCACTATCTGAGATGACTGGTTGAGACTCCACCTACCACAGGGGCTGCCTCTGTCTCCTCCTGGACTCAGCACCTGGTCACTGTCTCAAAGCCCAGGCAGAGTGGCCTGGAAACGAAGGGTCTGGGCCGTGACTTTCAGGTTGGACAAGAAGAGGGCCCGGCTTCCCTCAGCTCAGCCAACTCTTCCCCTGACCCTCATAAGAGGCAGCGCGGGGCCACTGGCAGATGGAGATTGCACTGTGGAAGCTTGTTCTCCCCACGGACCATCTCCCGAGCGCCTGCACTTGACCACCTCCCTCAGCCTGTCCCGAATGCAGACTTACTGGTCTTTCTAGACCAGCAGGGAGGTGGCAGAGAGCGCAGGGCCCATTAGTTCTCCTCCTCCTTGCAGACTACCCCAATGGCATCCGGCTCACGTCTGCAGTCCCTGGAGCAGACATCAAAGTGTTAATAAACTTTAACGCTCCCAACCCTCAAGACCGGAAGAAGTTCAGCGAGGACCTGCGGGAGTCCATCGCGGAGGTGCAGGAGATGGAGAAGCACAGGATAGAGTGTGAGTCGCAGCCCAGCACCCTTTAGGGCTCTCTGGACACAGGCGTTGGCTCCTCTGTGGTGGCAGTGACACAGAAGGAGACGCCCCGGTCTTTTCTGGCCTTCCCACGCCCCTGGGACCAGCAGCCTACGTGCCCAGGCCACAGAAGGGGGCACAGAGGGAGGAGGGGATGGCAGAGGCCTCCTGGTGAGAGCCAGGGCTGTCCTACCTGGGAAGGACCTCTGGCTCCAGGCCACCCCACAGGACAAGAGCTCCTGGCGTTCTGGGGCCAAGCTCTTGGCAGCGGAGTGGGATCACTGTTGATTCACCTTCCAAGTCAGAGCCCAGCGGAGGGACCGGGCACAGCCGTGCCTGTCACACAGGTTCTGTCAGACCCTGGCTGGAGCTTCACTCCCCGGGGACTCAGGTGTACCTGCCTCTGGCCCTCCCAGAGGGCTGGGTAACACTTGCTTCTCTCTAGACTTAGCAGCTCCTCCTTGTTGACCCACTGCCTCCCGGTTCCTAGTTGAAGGTGGTGTCGCAGCTCTTCCCCAAGACCGCCTGCCCCTCCCTTTTCCCCATGTGAGGTGGACAGAGACTTGGAACGGAGCCGACCCTGAACGGAGGGCATGGTCCCCCCGGTCCTGCGGATGGGGGTCCTGGCCCTGCCTGCCCGTCCCAGGCTGCGCCCCTCACTGGGCCCTGCTCCTCTGTTGCAGCGGAGCTGGAGAAACAGAAGGGCGTGGTGCGGCCCAGCCTGTCCCAGTGCTCCGGCCTCAAGAAGGAGTCGGGCAACGGGACGCTGACCCGGACCTGCCTGGACGACAGCTACGCCAGCAGCGAGGGCCTCAAGCGCAGCGCCCTCAGCAGCTCCCTGAGGGACCTCTCGGAAGCTGGTAAGAGCGAGCCCAGGACTCAAGCCGGGCACACAGGGGTTGGGGCAGGCGGCCTGCTCCGGGAAGGTACTGCAGTGTGGCCGGCCGTGGAGGGCTCGGACCGCACACCCCTGGGTTTCCCGTGACCACCCCAAATCGTGGCTGCCTGTGACCATACAGAGAGGACAGCTCCAGAAGGCAGGAGAGTACAACCGAATTGTCAAAGGCGGTCACCCGGTCTCCCTTTCTTCTTTAGGGGCTTTATTTACTCTTTATTTTCTGAAAACGGGCCTCAGGTGAGCCAGGCCCGCTGCTGGTGTCCTGTGTGCCCTCTGCCCCGTGGCTGGTGGTCTGTGCCGATGAATGAAACGGAGCACAGCTCTCTAAACTGCCCAGAAACGCCCTCTCCACTGTCCCTGGTCTTGCTTTCTCCCCAGGGGTTCCCCTCTGGGCCTCTGTCCAGCCCAGAAGCGGCAGCCACGCTCCCTGGGAGTCAGGAACCCTGGTGGAAAGGGATCTTAGTTGTTCTTTGTTTCTGTCTGTGTTTAATTTGCTGCAGCCTCTCAGCCCCCAGCAAACAGCAGCCCTCCCCCGGCCTCCCAGCTCTGCTAGGGCAGCAAGGAGGGGGCGTTCCAGGAGCACTGGGCAGTGGGGGCTGCTCCTGGCTCGCTGGGTGGTGTCCTAGCTGAGCCGGCGGGGGAGGGGAGGGCGGACCCAGCTAACTGCCCATGAGTGCTGCTCCCTGGCTTTGCTGCTGCCCCCACATCAGAGAGCTGGGGGGTGGGAGGTCCCCAGCCCCCACTAGCCTGTCCAGGCAGTCAGCTTCTCCTGGGAGGAGGCTCGGGGTCTCCAGTGGAGTGGGGGTTGCAGGGCATTGCAGAGCGGGCACAAGGCTGTGCCCAGTACTGTAGGCTTCTCGGACCCTGAGCTCTGCCTGTCCCAAGGCCCCAGGGATCCCGGCCCCAGGAGTATCTGCTCTGTTGGGGAGGACCCACTCAGGCCAAGATCAGCCTCCTTCTCCTGGGGCCCAGTGGACCCTTTACCTCCAGGGGCACCCCTGGTGGCCAGCTCTAGGCCCCTAGAGAGCCTGCTCACGACCCATCTGGTACCAGGCTCGTCAGCAGCTCTGCGCCCCTTTGTTTGGCTTATTCATCTCCCAGAAATTTTTTCTTTTTCTTTCTCTTTGAGTTGGATTTTTTTTTCCTTTGCTTCTGTCTCGTCATATTTTTTTTTTCCATAGTGGAAATCAGAAATCCATTGTCAGCATGAGGGCCCACCCAGGGCTTCTCAGTGTCAGCCCTGTGACCATCTTATGCCTGGTCATTCCTTGCTGTGGGGACTGTTCAAAAGGTTCAGCCATGTCCCTGTCCTCTGCCTCCCAGTCGTGATGGTTAGCACTGTCTCCAGAGACTGCCTGATGTCCTCTGGGGGCAAAGCCACCTTTGGTTGAGAGCCACTGGTTTTCCCTGTGGCTTCTCACAGCCAGCTAACCATTACTGGACGTCTGTGGGCCTCTGCAGGCTGGGGCCTGGGGCCTGTGTTTGAGTTTGTGCAGCTGGTCCCTACAGGCTGGGGGCCCTGTCCAGTCTCCTCGGGCAGTGAGGCTCTGTTAGAACTGAGGCGCTCAGCATGTCTGGACACACTCACTCCAGTCCAGGTGGTGAGTGTGTCCACTCTGCCAGAGCTTAGAGCTTAGGGTCAGACAGAGCCTCACGCCCAGGCACATGGCCATGTGACAACAGATGGAGCGCCAAGCCCCCCCTCCCTGGAATGTTAGAGGGTGAGGTGAGGCTGGTATCTGAGTTCTGGCAGCCCCCAGGGCCCCAGACTCGGGGCAGGTCACTGATGACATCTAGAGAGAGACAGGCCAATGTCAGCCACCTTCCCAAAGACCCTGGGCCTGGAGGCAGAGATGAGGTGGCCTGTGCTCTGGACCAGGACAGGCGAAGTCTCCAGAGCCAGCAGCACACACCCCTTCCTGGCCATGCCCAGCATGACCGTGTTAAGAGGCCAGGCCTTGGACAGCCTGGCCCCTTGGGAAACGACGCTCAGTGGACAATAAGCCGTCATGGCCAGAGCTGCTGCCCCAGACTTGTGGTCACACATCTATTCCGTAGACGACGCAGCCCACAGCCTTAGGCCTTCATGCACCTTGAGGGCCTGGAGGCGGTCATGGCTTCGTGGCCCATGGTGGGCAGGAGATGGCCTCCGGGAGCCGTTGACGTGCTGAGAGGCAGAGGATGGGTCTGGGCTCCCGCCCCACTGCCCCTGACCTGGGGGCCCGTGTCCTCCACAGCCTCTTTCTCAGTCGGGCCTGTGATCATTTCAGTTGTACCCGAACCTTGCTGGCCTATGACCAAGAACTGGCCAGGATCATGGTTGCAATGTAACTGGGCCTTAGGCCCTCCCTTAGATCGGTCAAGTCATGGTGGACACTTTCTGTGGGCTGCTGGGGTCCTCTGCTCTCTCCCATGACCTGCTCAGCACCCGACCTCACGGGGATGAGGAGTTACCTGCACCCACTTCTCCAGGATCGGAGCCAGAGGCCTGCGTGTCCTGCACCAGGGCAGCCCTGTGTCAGGAGCGAGCAGCACTGTTATTCTCGACAGACACTCGACACACAAACAGCCCGTGGCTGCCTCTCCTAGGCAGGGCTGAGCTCGGGTGCACGTGGAATGCCACTCAAGGAGACCGCAGCAGAGGACACACACACACTGATGTCCGAGTCACACTGAGGAGACCTTCCCCCTCAGTCCGCCGTCAGGCCTTGACAAGTGACGTCTCTGGGCCTCAGTTTCCCCAGCTGTGAGGCGGGGACTAGAACTTCCCCCAAGTATCTCTGAGAGTTCGTGCCTGTCTGGTGGTGAGAGCAGGGCCTGCTGGTCCACACGTGTGGCTGCCGTCACTGCACAGGTGCGTGTGCGTGGCCCCAGCATTGCTGAGGGCCTCAGTGCCAGCCCTCCAGGCAGAGCCTGCGTTCTGTCCTAGTCTAGGAGGCGGGAAGGCTCTGAGAGCCGAGCTGGGGGCCGTTCGCAGCACGATTTCTGACCAGCCTGGCAGGGCCTGGTCTGCCTCCAGCAAAGGGGCGTATGGGGTGGGGCCCCCTGAAGCTAGCGCAGGGTCCTAAGGGGGAGGTTTCCTGGAGGCAGTGCCGGGGTGGGCCTGATTGTGCCCTGCCTCTGTTTATAGCTGGCATGTGCATGTGTGCACACACCCAGACATGCGTGTATAACAGACAGGTGTCTGGGTGCACCTGTGAGTGGGGCTGTGGGTTTGGGGTGCAGAGAGCTCCTGTGGGTACACCGAGCACCTCATGCTGGTCAGGGACCTGCAAAGGTAAACGTAAGAAACTTCACTCCAAGGCAACCGAGTCAGAGCTCCTGCATCTGTGCCCACATCGGGCAAGACGGGGAGGACCTTGTCCCACAGAAGCTGGAAGATGAGGAACTGTGACCCCTCTTTCTTCTGGCTGCAACTGAGGGTTTTCGCTTCCTCAGTAACTGGTGGAAGCGCTCCTGCCCTCACCCATTGCATGGCCCTGTTCTGAGTGGGCTCTGTGGCCCTCTCATAACTGCCACAGTTCAGCAAGACCTCTGTGGGCCTCAGGCTGGGGAAGGAGGGAGTCGGCAGGCAGAGCACAGGGACTGGGCCGTCCCCAAACCTGCCATGGTCGGCCTGGAAGCGAGGCCTCGTCCTGCGCACGGCCCAGCATGCTCAGGCGCTGCCGTGAAGCCCAGAGCAGCTGCAGGCACCGTCTCCACAGAGGCGTGGGCCACACAGAGGCACAGGGCAGCCTGTCCCTCTCCCAGGCTCCTGGACTAGGACTGTCTAGCTCAGAAGGCAGCACAGCCATGACCTCCAGCCTCAGGTGGAAAGGTGGACCTGGGGATGAACCCTGCTCACAGTGGGAACTGAGCTGGTCAGGCCATCGGCCAGAGCCTGCATCTCCTCCTCCTCGGTGTGGACAGGACACCTGTCCTGCATTGTGGGGCTTGAGTAAGAGCCGGCGTGGTGCTCAGCTCGTGGCCAGGACTGCACAGATGGAAGCCCAGAGAACAGCAAGGGGAGCCCCTCTGTCCTGCCCGTCTGCATCCCAGAGACTCGATGGAGGCGGGACCCCGAGCGTGGGCACCATTGGCCTGGATGTCCTGCAGGAATCCATGTGGAAGTCTTCCACAGTGACCGTGGAAGCCAGCGTGGGCCCTGGGCAGCCAGGACCAAGAGGAAGCAGCCTCCCTCTGATACGGCCGACACATGCTGAGGGCCACCACGCATCGTGTGCTGAGCCCGTAAAATGGCTTTGCCGCGAGCACCAAGGAAATGCTCGCGTCATCCTGGGGGGGGGTGCCCACAGGAGGAGCAGGACTCCAGGCCCCAGCCCCGTCTCCAGCCCCCGGCCAGGGCCCTGCACAAACCAACCACTTGGCCCCAGAGGCACCAGCAGGAAAAGGATATGAAGTTTGTTTTCTTCTAAAATGTCCCCAGCCTGCTGCGGGGCACGTGTCTATGTGTGTGCAGACACGTGCTGTCCCTCGGGGTTTGAGACCCACTGAGCGTCAGGCCCACCTTTTCGTCTTTCCCGCCCCCTCCCCCCGTCTGCAGCTGGCCGAGGCCCCCTGTGTACCCCCTCAGCCCCCCACAGCCCTCCCCACGGGCTGCCAGTCCAGGAGAAGAGGCTGGCTGAAAAATAATTCTTTTTATTTTTGGAACCCCCATTTTTTAAATTAACTAGTCACCGCCCCGCCACCAGCTGCCCACGGAGTCCCCTCCACCCTCACCCGGCGGGGGCCCCGTGCGAGCCTGGTGGCCCTGTCCGCGTCTAACCTGTGGTATTGCATGTTCTGGGCAGGGAAGCGTGGGCGTCGCAGCAGTGCGGGATCGCTAGAGAGCAATGTGGAAGTAAGTCGGAGCCCGCCGGCTGTCGTGTGCTGCCCTCCTCGCTCCACACCCGTCCTCCCTTTTTTTTTCTTTTTTTTTTTTTTTGTTGTTGTTGTGCTTTCCCGACTGCACAGAGGCGCAGACCCCTCCCCTGCCTGCGGCCGGTGCATGCCAGCTCCCCCTGCCTAGAACCTCACCGCTTGTTTGGGCTGCAATGGTGGGGGGCTGGTTCTGGATTTTGTGTTTTTATTTCCCACTTAACCCCTGTCCCCTCGTGTCCCCAGCATGGTTAATTAACATTCCCGGCTTCTTCTGGGCACGTTCCCCGTCCCGGGTCCCACCACCAGCTCTGCTCCTGGGCGGGAGGCAGCAGCTGCCTGGCACCCGTGCACCCTCCCCCCCCCCCCCCGCCAGTCTCTTGACTTCCATGCTCGTCATCCCCATTGCTCCCTGGAGTCGGGCTGTGTGTCTGCGGAGAGGGCGCGAGGCACCGGGTCGCTGTAGCTAGCTGGGGCGGAGCCCGGAGGAGCACAGACTGGATTTCATGAGATTTCATTCATCCTCAGCCATCTCCACACTCCTGTCCACATCTTATCCTCAGCTTGCAGACCGTTTTGTTCCTTTCTTTTCCTTGTTTGGTTTGGCCGTGGGTAGCTGCAGGGAAATCTCAGGCACCCCTATCCCAGGACAGGGTCCCCGAGCCTCCCCTGTCCCTGCACCACCTTCCCAGAAACCTTGGGTCCCACCAGGCAGAGCACGTGCCCTCGGGCCCCTTGAGAGGACCCAGGAGAGCTGAGGGTGTGACTCCACAGGAATGGGGCTCCTTGTCAGGGACCCGGCCGACCCACCCCCTCAGCACACACCACTCATGGACACCCCTAAACATGTTCCCATCTGAGTGCCTGAGCCACCTGCCGTGACAGGGAGCTTGTCAGGATGAGAGCCCAGATGCGCTGCCAGTGTGGTTGACCAGAGTGGAGGGTCCCTCTCCTGTCCAGCTCCCACTTTTCTCACTGGAAGGCCACTTCTCACGCCCCCCCACTGCCCCCCACAGTCGTGTGAGGAGCGGTCCAGACTGGAGCCTCACCCGGCCCCGCCCTCCACAGCCAATGAGTTGAACCAAGCTTAGCATTCAGTGGTGGAACTTTTTACATTTTTAAGAATTCATTCTGATGTAGTGCTTTAAGGTCTTTTAATTTTGGTCTCTATGAATTTCCTTTTTAGGGGTCCATCATTAGCAGTCCTCACACGCGCCGGAGAGCTACATCAACACGCGAGGGCCCACCTCGCCCACACCAGACCATGCCCAACTCCTCCTCCCTCCTGGGCTCCTTGTTTGGGAGCAAGAGAGGGAAGCCCCCTCCTGCAGTGCACCTGCCCGCAGCCCCGCCCCAGCCCCCCCCACACCCGCCAGGCCCGGGCCACCCCCAGGGGCCGGCGGAGGGCCCCCCCCAGGCCCAGATGCACGGGCACCACGGCCAGTTCTGCCACATGCAGCAGAACCCGCCCCCCTACCACCACCACCACCACCACCACCCGCCCCAGCACGTGCAGCACGCACACCAGCACCACCACCACGGCCCCCATGGGGCGCACCTGCCCTTCGGGGCCCACACGCACAGCCACCCGCCACTGCCCTTGGCCCATGCCGGCCATCCCGGCCACCCGGGCCACGCAGCACATCACCACGGGCAGCCCCCGGCCCCGCCCCCCACCAGCAGCAAGGCCAAACCCAGTGGCATCAGCACAATCGTGTAGACACCTGGGCAGGGGCCCAGACTCCCGGAACAAGTGCACACCACACAGGCCCGCCTGGGGGCGGCCGGCCTCAGACCAGACCCAGGGCGATCTGTTTCTATCTCCCCTCCCTGCTCCCCCTGGCCTGGACAGGACCCCCTGAGCGCCTGGGCTCACGTTGTAGGGAACAGAGATCCTGATCTAAGTTGGCATTGGTGCCCTGGGCTCCACCCACCTCAACCCATGGGGCAGCTCAGGCACCATCAGCCTTGAGCCGGTGCCTCTGGCCACATAGATGCTGAACTGCCCCCTGCGACCCTCAGCTCTCTGCCCCTGATTGTACACGCACATGAAAAGCCTAGAAAACGAAGAACCAAGACACAAAAAACCAGAGACAGAACAAAACAGAAAACCCAAAACTTGCTGCATTATTGCTCTTTTATTGACAATGGGCAAAATTAAGTAGACCTGATATGGTTGATGAAAATACGTAAGTAAACGTTATATAATATAAATATATAAATATATAAATATATATAAATATATATATACTGTATAGGTAGAATTTGTGTGTGAACGGCAAACATTTCAGTCCACGAAATTAGCAATATAGACTTTACCACTTACCCGATAGGAAGACAGTACCTTAGATGAATGTGTGAGAGAGTAGACCAAAAACCTAAATGCTAGGACAAACTCAGATACTTCCATATTTTCATAAAAAGCAGAGACGTCCCCTTAGGACTGACTAAATCATTACTTACGCAATCATTACTAACTGTGCCAAGTAACATAGCATCTAACTTTAAAAAGTCCAATATTGCTTTATATAAATCCTTATTTTATTAACAGAATACTATCATAAGTAATCAGTATTATAACTGCTCTGTTATTTCAGGTAAGCAAATAGGTAAAATGCAGTAAACTACAGCAGAACTCAGGACGGCTAGTGCAGGACTGGTTGTCCAGAGTGTCGGTCACACAGACTCATAGACACTTGAATGGCTGTGATAACTGTGAATTTCCATGCTCCATGTTTCTGTTATGTGCGCATGGTTCGACGCACACCATTCAGAGCGCTCTGCGAAGGGCCCCCACGCCCTGCAGACGCACCATCCCCCCCATGAAAGCAACCAGCTCTCATCCACGTCTCCCTCAGCACCATCACTGTCTCATCCCGTCTCCAGCTGCCACAGGCAGACGCCACGGGCGTGGTTCCACCAGGAACCTCTCTCAAACCCGCAGGCTGATTCTAGCGTTGAGCGACCCAGGGTGGTGTGTGTGTTTCCCGTTTTATTTTCTGAGTGGCAGCTGTGGTCATTGTGATTTCCTGTGGCCATGTGCTAGCATAAACCCGTGCCATCACTGTGGCCCCTCCGACCCCAGCTGACGAGTGCCCAGCCCTCACCGGTGAAGCTGCTGCCTCCTCCTGGTCCAGTTAGCTGCCAGGGCATCACCTGACTCTCGCCTTTGCTCTTGCTTCCGTGTTGTGGTGACACCATCGCTCCCTGGGCTGGGCCCCGCGCCCATCCAGTTCTGTGCCTGAGTCACCCATGGGCCGTACTTTGTAGTTTCAGCCTCTCGAGCCGTGGCAGCCCCCCGTGCTGTGTTCCTAAGCTGTGGGACCCAAGGACTGCCCCACAGCACTGCCCAGCTGGAGAGCCCTTTCAGAAAGGGTGAAGCAAGCATAGGACTGTGGTGAGGGCTTCGTGCCCCGTGGAAGGCGTGGTGAGCTGTGGCCGGACTGCAGACAACAGGGGAGCCCATCCTGGCCAGCCGGCTGGGCATCTGTCCACTTCCCTCCCTGCCCACTCCTTTGTCATGTCATTGAGGTCATACCAGCAAATCTGCAAACTGAGCACTTTGTTAATCTCCACAGAGCAAAGACACCAGTCTAGAGTTTAGCCTTTTTTAAAAAGCAGTGTGACTTTAACCTGCCCGCCTTTACCTCCCCACTGGTCCAGCGCCTCTGCCGGGCAGCTGCTCAGACAGAGGGATGAAAAGCACAGGCGTGCCCGACACAGCCCAGGCCCTGCCGGCGGGGGCTCCTCAGTCGCTGGTTTTCCTTCAGAGCCAGCCCCCCCCCCGCGGCAAAAGGACGTCCTGAAGGAAAAGGCACATTGTACTGCCTGTCGTTGGTGTTGATCATGTGAAGCCACATCTGTGTATTATATATCTGCAAACTATATCAGTGTTACTGTTGACAAATAGTTGAAGTAAAGTGATAACATATTAAATATGTTGACTTTTTTTTACCCTTCCGTACCAATGGTAGAGTTCAACTGTAAACTAGGTTGTTCCAGAAAAGATACAGGCTGTTGGGTACAAGGTTGCTCGCTCTTTCTGAAGGGGCAACACAAAAGAACCCACAGCACACTCGTTGGTGGGGGCAGTGGGAGGGGCGCTCTCTCCGTTGCGTCCTCCGCTCCGAGGGCCATTTGGAACCGTCACCTCCGGAACCTTTGCCAATGTGCCCGAGGTTTGGTCAGGATGCCACAGGGCCGGGTCTAGCTAGAGGGCTTCTTGAACAAACTCGGTTTCTCCCTGGTTTCCAAGTCCACACAGTGTATTGGGTCAGGCCAGTGAGGCGCTCCTGTTCTCTCCATGTCCGTTGCAAACCTGCTGTGGGAAGCATCCCCAGAGCACACGGCTCCGCAGAACGGACTGGCTGTGTGGCCCAGACCTCACCTGGGAGCAGACGCTTCAGGTGAACGTGAGCCCTGGGCTGCTGTCCTGGGGCTGTGCTCTCCGGATCCCAGCCTGTCAGTCACAGTTGTGGGACCTGTTGTTCACAGCGCCCCTCCTCCCCTCGGGCACCCTGTGTCATCTCGTCTGTCAGGACTCTGGGGACATTTTTTCCAAGCCGCACAAATTATTTCAGTTACATAATTTTCGATAAGAGCAGGAGACCCTTGGAGAAAACAGCTGGTATATCACAGAAATCTTTTCTGGGACAACATAAGTCATGTGTTTGTATTTTTTTAAGTTTATTAATGAAATGTACAACACTGTAAAAATAAAGTTCATGCTAATATGATGTGTACATCCCGCTTAAAGACGTCCTCAGTCCCCCAGCGCGGTGTGGTTCTCACACCGGGCGCCGCATGCCACAGAAGCCTCGCCTGTCCCTCCCGGAGAGACAGCAGACAGACACTCCAGCATGGCCTGGGTGGCGACTCGGCGTTCCGTGGGACGCTGGGTCTCTGCAGGTCACGCATGCATCTTGCAGTTTTGTTGTAAAAATATCACCCTGCCTGCCTGAAAAAAATGAGTCATTTTGTATGTATTTTAAATAACAATACTCGAGGAGACAGATGGCACAGGGAATCCGTGTGAAGTGGGGTGGCGAAGGGGAGTCCACATGGGGGAGCCCGCACCTCCCATGCACATTGGTGTCGCCGTCTGTCCGCGGTTGTGCCGAGGTTACGTGCGGTATCCGTCTCCTCTTGAGAACTGTCCTTCCCCTTCGAGCTGTTTTCAGTAATTAGAATCAGGTCTTGGACTTCAAGGACACCTTGCTCACGAAGAGCCCGACGCCCACTGTGTGACTTTGGGGAGGAAAGGAGAGCTTTGTTTCAATACGCATTCTGTTTGTGAGTAGTAACAGACTCTATTGATGTAAAACCATAGCTGTGATCATGTGGAGAAATCAAATAATAAATCCTTTAAAACTCTCGGATTCTCACTTTTTCTGGAAAGTCTAGATGTTCCCCTATTGGCCACAGAGATTCCCAGTGGGCAGGTTTTCCGACTCCGTCCTGACTGTGGGCACTGGGTCAGCGGGAGGACGGGCTGATTTGAGAGTGCCTAAGGCACAGACAGGTGCCTGTCATAGCTTCCGCTACCATAGAAAATGTCAGAGGTCTTTGTCATTTCTAACAACTTCAGCAAATTTTAGTGCCTTCATCAAGTGAGACAGGGTAGGTGGGCTGGGAATGGCGTATGGTGGGAAAAATTCCGACAGCCTGTCCCGAAATGCTTGAAGAGAGTGTATTTAATGAGGTCCACCTTGTTGGTCAGCGCAATGTGTCCGAGTCAGGCAGGAGAGTTCTGATTCTACGAGGAGGGCTCTGTCGAGGACGATTGACTTGCAGCGTCTCTCCTTTCCTGGGACCACATTCTGTTCCAGAGAAGACCACCTGAAAGTTCCAGGACACATCCTAAAACAGAGTAAAAACAGGTAGGTCTCATTTGTGGAGAACAGGAAAAAAAAGGTTAACCTTAGAGACCCAAAATTAACTGGCCCACCCGTCATGGGAAGTGAATTTTGATCAAAAGACGTTCTCAGGTTTCTGGGAAGCTCCCTGTCCTGGGTTCCTCAGCCGAGTGGAGCTGGTTCCAGGGTGCAGGAAATGGTCCTCGACTTCGCGTCGGGCCTGTGACCCGGGACAGCCGCTCAATGGCGTCCAGCAGCGGCTAAGTCAGTGCCTCGCTGTGATGACCAGGCTCTGCTTGTCTCCCCCACCAGACTGTGAGCTCCTGGGGGGCTAGGGGAGCATCAGGCCCACTTCTCTCTGTCCAGTGACCAGCACAGGACTGGTCTTGTCAAAATGCATCTGAAATGATGGCTGGGGGGATGTGGGGGCCACACTGGCTGATCTTAGTGTAAATCATCATCAAACACACACGGAAACTGCTCAGCCCCAAGTCTGGCTGTGGACACGTGACAGACTTCTTACAGACGCGATTCCTGCTGACTCCCCACTCACAGCACACTTAGTCCTCATCGTACTTTTTTTTTTTTTTTTTTTTTCCTGAAGCTGGAAACGGGGAGGCAGTCAGACAGACTCCCACATGCACCCGACCGGGATCCACCCGGCACGCCCACCAGGGGGCGATGCTCTGCCCATCGGGGCATCGCTCTGTCGCGACCAGAGCCACTCTAGCGCCTGGGGCAGAGGCCAAGGAGTCATCCCCAGCACCCAGGCCATCTTTTGCTCCAATGGAGCCTCGACTGCGGGAGGGGAAGAGAGAGACAGAGAGGAAGGAGAGGGGGAGGGGTGGAGAAGCAGATGGGCGCTTCTCCTGTGTGCCCTGGCTGGGAATCGAACCTGGGACTTCTGCACGCCAGGCCGACGCTCTACCACGTGGCCAGGGCGCCCTCATCGTACTTGATCTCACTGACCTCGCACCCGCGTGTGATATTGTCCACCATTTCCTCCAGAAACACTGTCTCTGGCATTTGTGGTCCCACGCTGTCTTCCTCACTGGGGATGTCTCCACTGTCTCCTTCGTGGCTCTTCCTCCTCCGCAAGCTGTTCAGAGTGGGTTTGAGGATCAGGGCCACGCCCCTTCCTTCTGGGTCGTTTCATACCAGTCTGCAGTTTCAGCCTACCTCCTCTGCCCCTATGGCTTCCAGACGCTGGGGGAGGGGAGGGGAGATATGGGGGTGGGGGGTGGGTGAAGAAGCAGAGGCCGCTGCTCCTTTGTGTCCTGACCAGGGATCCAACCCAGATGTCAGATAGAAGTTAACTTAGAATCTGGTCTCTTTGGTTCTTTGTAATCGAGCGCCCAGTGTTGCCGATAAGAAATAAGAAGCCAGCCTGATCAGGCAGTGGTGCAGTGGATAGAAAGTCGGACTGGGATATGGAGGACCCAGGTTCGAGACCCCGAGGTCTCCAGCTTGAGCGCAGGCTCATCTGGTTTGAGCAAAGCTCACCAGCTTGGACTCAAGGTCGCTGGCTCGAGCAAGGGGTTACTCGGTCTGCTGAAGGCCCGCGGTCAAGGCACATATGAGAGAGCAATCAGTGAACAACTAAGGTGTCACAATGCGCAACGAAAAACTAATGATTGATGCTTCTCATCTCTCTGTTCCTGTCTGTCCCTGCCTATTCCGCTCTCTGACTCTCTGTCTCTGTAAAAAAAAAAAAAAATTTTTTTAATTAAAAAATTAAAAAAAAAAAGAAATATGAAGCCATTTTGATGCCCAAGTCATTCGACATGACCTGTATCTCTCCGGAAGCTTGTGGCTTTATCTTGTCCCAGCGTCCTCGTCCCAGGCCCCTCGTCCCAGGTCCCTTGTCCCAGCGTTCTAATGTTCAAAGTTCAGCTCCTCAGTCGAGCCTGTTGTCATTGCTTGCACTGAGTATTTGATGGGTCCTTGACTGCAAGAATCTCTCCATCCTGGGCAGTTTTCTTGAATCGCTTTGTTGATCATTCCTACCTCAGTTTTATCCTGCCATTCTTTTTGGAAACATTTTTATTCATTTATTGGACTGATCCTCAAATTTTCTGCTCTACTTCTTGGGGAGGGGTCCTCAATTTTACTTCCAATCTTTGGTGGAAGTTTTCTTTGGTTACCTTGTTTTTCATAGTAAACAGCTTTTTGTTTTTCAAAATATGTATTTTCATCATATGCAGTTCTTATTTCATGAGAACAAAAATTTCTCCTCTCTGAGAACACTGATAGGGCTTTTGGTACCTTCTTTTCCTCACAGTGGCTTTGTCCCCACCCCCACCCCCAGTGGCTTTTTTATTTATTTTTTTTCTGAAGCTGGAAACGGGGAGACAGTCAGACAGACTCCCACATGCGTCCGACCGGGATCCACCCGGCACACCCACCAGGGGGTGATGCTCTGCCCATCTGGGGCGTCGCTCTGTTGCGACCAGGGCCATTCTAGTGCCTGAGGCAGAGGCTATGGAGCCATCCTCAGCGCTCCGGCCAACTTTGCTCCAATGGAGCCTTGGCTGCGGGAGGGGAAGAGAGAGACAGAGAGGAAGGAGAGGGGGAGGGGTGGAGAAGCAGATGGGCGCTTCTCCTGTGTGCCCTGGCCAGGAATCAAACCCAGGACTCCCGCACGCCAGACCGACGCTCTACCACTGAGCCAACCGGCCAGGGCCCCCAGTGGCTTTTTTAGAGTTTCTTTTGAGCTTCATCTTCCATATTGCAGGTTTTTCTCAAATATTTTCATCATTGGTCAAGTGGTAGGGTTAAGAGTCAGGAGCTGAAAAGCAGGTTCAAAGTGCTAAGAGGGGTTCTGGCTGGAGGCTCAGTAGATAGAGCATCGGCCAGCGTGTGGACGTCCCAGGTTCAATTCCCGATCAGGGCACACGGGACAAGCTCTGCTTCTCTCCCCCTCCCTCTTCCCCTTCTCTCTCTCTCTCTTCCTTCTCTCAGCCAGTGGCTCCACTGGTTCAAGCATCCACCTAGGCACTGAGGAGAGCTCAGTTGGTCTGAGCATGTCAGCCTCGGGCACTAAAAGAAGCTTGGTTGATTTGAGCATCAGCCCTAGATGGGGATGGCAGGGGGAAGGTTACTGGGTGGATCCCAGTTGGGACACATGCAGGAGTCTGTCTCTCTGTCTCCTCTCTTAAAAAAAAAATTTCTTTTTTCCAAACATGCTAAGCATGCTGGGAGGTACTGTCAGTTATGACCTCACTGAGTGGAGATCTGGCTGTACCATTCGATGGGAGTCCCCAATAGCGTTATCTTCAGGTCTTTCCTCTGGGGCGGGTCAGATGCCCCAGAGAAGGGTCTTCCAGCCTCCCGCCCTCATAGTAAGAGATCAGGAGGAAAGGGCGTTGGGCAGCCTCAACTGCTAGTTCATACACAGTTGCTTAACTCGCCCGTTTCCAGAATAAGATGATGCCCTCAACTAGAGACTAAAAACTCTCTCTCTCTCTTTTTTAACCCTTCCCAAGGAACACAGTTTTAGGCTAAGGGGGAGGGGCCACCTGGCAGCGCAGACTTGGAAAGGACTGATTTATCTGCAACTCAAACACTTTGACCCCACCCTCCTTATTTTCGCTACTCCTGCCCCATTTCGGGAGGCACTGGGGTTTCCAGTGTCAGAGCCTTTGAGGGTTCCGTGGTGCCAAGAGTGTTGTTGCTCAGCTTTTCCCACAGTCAGCCAGGGCTTGGTGGTCTGCTGCCACCTCACTAACCGGGCGTCCATGGCTTCCCAGCATCCAGGTTTTGCTGTGTTAACTCCTCCCCTGTTCTCCCGGGAGTAAGGACTTCCCTTTGCTGCTGTTAGTCCCTGTGTTCCAGGTTTGGTGAGAAGGGGACATCGCAACATGGTGATGCCCAGGATGGGTAAAGCATCGCCCCCTGGTGGGCAGAGCGTCACCCCTGGTGGGCGTGCCGGGTGGATCCCGGTCAGGCGCATGCGGGAGTCTGTCTGACTGTCTCTCCCTGTTTCCAGCTTCAGAAAAATGGAAGAAAAAAAAAAAGGGGGGGGGACAAAAATAAATGTAGTGATCCACCTGCCCTCTCCTTCAGAGCTCCAGCCTGACTCTTCGCTTTGATTTTGTGTATTGACATGTATCACTGGGGTGTATTTGTTATAATTAGATCTTGCCTTTTTCTACACACACAAAATTGAAGTGGAAATATTGTCATGATGTTACTTTGGTCAATGTTTAAATTTACTTTCTCGTGCTTCCTGTCCCCATTATGTATACAGGGAGAGGCAAAAATTGGTTTACAGTTGTGAGTATGAGAAAGTTTATTCTCATATTATTACTTATTAATTATTGTATTTTTTATATGAACAACTGCAAACCTCTTGTCCCGTCCTGTATTGTGAGTAAACTTAAGACTCAATACAGGCATTTCCGTAAGTTCTTTCCCTCCAAAAGTTGAACTTTAGAGCATGCAGAAAAGTACCAACTCAATTTTGTGTATAGACAAGTACACTCTTGATCAGGATACACTCCTTTCTATTCATAAACCAACTGATGGTTTTCATGCAGTTGTCCACAGTGTCCCCTTAGGCCTGTGGCCTTGTCTGGCGTCAAAGCCCTAACAGGGTTTTAGAGGAGAGACCGCTGCGTCCACTTGGGGTCTGAAGTCCTTCCTTTAGACCTCTTAGTCCTCCCTTTAGAGTTAAGCCCCACTTTGCACCTCTGTAACCCAAGCTAAACTTACCATCCCTAACAGCCATAAGGAGATGACATATTTTATTTTATTTTATTTTATTTATTTATTTTTGTATTTTTCTGAAGCTGGAAACGGGGAGAAACAGTCAGACAGACTCCCGCATGCGCCCGACCGGGATCCACCCGGCACGCCCACCAGGGGCGACGCTCTGTCCCTCCGGGGCGTCACTCTGCCGCGACCAGAGCCACTCTAGCGCCTGGGGCAGAGGCCAAGGAGCCATCCCCAGCGCCCGGGCCATCTTTGCTCCAATGGAGCCTTGGCTGTGGGAGGGGAAGAGAGAGACAGAGAGGAAGGAGGGGGTGAGGGTGGAGAAGCAAATGGGCGCTTCTCCTATGTGCCCTGGCCGGGAATCGAACCCAGGTCCCCCGCACACCAGGCCGACGCTCTACCGCTGAGCCAACCAGCCAGGGCCGAGATGACGTATTTTATAATGAGTGATAGTGTATGCTTGAAACTAGGTTTTATTTTCTTAAACAACATTTGCTACCCACAGAGAAAGTGCTGGTGACCAAACACTGCTGTGAGTGTACTCGATATTAGGGAGGGAAGGCAGCAGAGGTAATCAGGCATCATCACGCGTAATAAACTAGGGTGATGAACTGAATAATAAGCCTGCTTTACTAGGAAGCTACAGCTGCACACACTCCCCGGGGGGACCTCTCATCCTCGGCCCTGAACCTCATCCCCAAAGCAGGCAGGAAGTTTTGTTGGTCATTGGTGGAGGAGCACATGTGGGAGGGTTTTGTTGGTCATTGGTGGAGGAGCACATGTGGGAGGGTTTTGTTGGTCATTGATGGAGGAGCACATGTGGGAGGGTTAAAAGAGCAGGAGAAAGCCCTGTGCTGGGCACATGCCCAGTGGAAGTCTGGATGGTGCAGGGGCAGGGCCTCCACTTTGAGGCGTGAGCAGTAGGAACTAAGAGGATGGCCATGGGGCGGGGCCTCACCTGGGAAAGGGTCGTACTGGATAAGGGACATGGGCATGAAAGATCGGGAAATTGATCGGTTAGTTTGAAGAGGTGCCTGGTCCTCCTCAAGCTCAAGGTAATACAACCTAAAAAAGAGCAATCCGCCCTGGCCGGTTGGCTCAGTGGTAGAGCGTCGGCCTGGCGTGCATAAGTCCCGGGTTCGATTCCCGGCCAGGGCACACAGGAGAGGCACCCATCTGCTTCTCCACCCCTCCCCCTCTCCTTCCTCTCTGTCTCTCTCTTCCCCTCCCGCAGCCAAGGCTCCACTGGAGTAAAAGATGGCCCGGGCGCTGGGGATGGCTCCTTGGCCTCTGCCCCAGGCGCTAGAGTGGCTCTGGTCGCAACAGCGCGACACCCAAGATGGGCAGAGCATCGCCCCCTGGTGGGTGTGCCGGGTGGATCCCGGTCGGGCGCATGCAGGAGTCTGACTGCCTCCCCGTTTCCAGCTTCAGAAAAATACAAAAAAAAAAAGAGCAATCTCTCTCCCTCTCTCTCTCTCTCTCTCTCTCTCTCTCGTACATGTGCTGGTCTCATTCATTGGCACAGGTTCTCTCCACAGCAGCCATGCAGCCTACCACCGGCCTGGGGCCTGCGGCAGACTGTGTGGGCTCCAGGCGGGGGCCTGGGTACAGTGCCAGCCAGAATGGAGCAGGGATACAGAAGCCAGACGAGGCGGATGGGGACAGAGACATCACCTGAACCGATGGCACAAAACGTCTAGACACTGGTCTTTGTTCTGAGCATGAGGCCAGCAAGTTTGGTCATCTTCCACAGCGAGACAGGAGATGAGGCACTGGGGACCCAGAGGCAGGCTTTTCATTCAGCTTCTGCAAGAACCTTACCCCAGGAGGCCGAAGCCTCCCACCTGTGAGCCCCAGAATGCTTCCGTCACGACCCTTAGAAAGAGCCCCATTTCACCTGACCAGGCGGTGGCGCAGTGGATAGAGCACTGGACTGGGAGTGGAGGACCCAGGTTCGAGACCCCGAGGTCACCAGCTTGAGCGCGGGATCATCTGCTTTGAGCAAAGCTCACCAGCTTGAGCCCAAGGTCGCTGGCTCCAGCAAGGGGTTACTCGGTCTGCTGAAGGCCCGCGGTCAAGGCACATATGAGAAAGCAATCAATGAACAACTAAGGTGTCGCAACAAAAAACTAATAATTGGTGCTTCTCATCTCTCTCCGTTCCTGTCTGTCCCTATCTATCTCTCTCTCTGACACTCTCTCTGTCTCTGAAAAAAAAAAAGAGCCCCATTTCCACCAGCAACACCACACTATATCACAAGCTGGACTGACACACTTAACTGGAGTTTGCATTCACATGAGGGGAGGCTATTTAATCGTTCACACTAGGCAGGCACAGAGAAGACCTTCGTTCCAGGGAACGGTTCTTAGCAAATGGTGCCCAGTGACCCTTCTGTTGTGAACTGGAGTCTGAACCCGAGGTCTGACACCTTTGCTGTACACCCTAAAAACCCACTGTTGTATGCCTTGTGTAGGCGGAAGCTGAGTTGGGAGCACTTTGTAGGGCTATTGGCTCTTCGGGGAAAAACGGGAAATAACCTACTAATTACAATGTATTGCAAAGAAAAAAATAACAAAATTCCTCTGATGAGTTTCACTGAGTTATTTCTCCTATAAATTATAGCTAAATTCAAGCACATGTGCCAAGTTCTATTAAGCAATTTAGAGGAGTAATTTAAATTGACTTTAAAAGGGAAGAGACACAGCAATTATCAGCAATTTTTGACTTCATGCCAAATCTCCACAGTCCTGTAATCTGTAATTACAACATCCAGGAACAGTCTGGTTTGCAGCCACACTGTCACTGGCTTGGAGAATTACAAAAAAGTCCGTTTCAAACAAACCCGAGGGCTGAGCGCCAAAAGCAGCTGCGGAACCCCAGCCAGGGCCCCAGGAAGAGGCTGACCGCTGTGCCCTCTGACGGCGCCTGGAGATCCTTCTGCGCGTCAGGACCGTGCTGACTGCGCCCGGAGATCCTTCTGCGCGTCAGGACCGTGCTGACTGCGCCCGGAGATCCTTCTGCGCGTCAGGACCGTGCTGACGGCGCCCGGAGATCCTTCTGCGCGTCAGGACCGTGCTGACGGCGCCCAGCGATCCTCCTGCGCGTCAGGACTGTGCTGACCTGGAGATCCTTCTGCGCGTCAGGACCGTGCTGACCGCGCCCGGAGATCCTCCTGCGCGTCAGGACTGTGCTGACCTGGAGATCCTTCTGTGCGTCAGGACCGTGCTGACAGCGCCCGGAGATCCTTCTGCGCGTCAGGACTGTGCTGACCTGGAGATCCTTCTGTGCGTCAGGACCGTGCTGACCTGGAGATCCTTCTGCGCGTCAGGACCGTGCTGACGGCGCCCGGAGATCCTTCTGCGCGTCAGGACCGTGCTGACGGCGCCCGGAGATCCTTCTGCGCGTCAGGACCGTGCTGACGGCGCCCGGAGATCCTTCTGCGCGTCAGGACCGTGCTGACGGCGCCCGGAGATCCTTCTGCGCGTCAGGACTGTGCTGCCGGCGCCCGGAGATCCTTCTGCGCGTCAGGACCGTGCTGACAGCGCCCAGCGATCCTCCTGCGCGTCAGGACTGTGCTGACAGCGCCCGGAGATCCTTCCGTGAGTCAGGACCATGCTGACAGCGCTCGGAGATCCTTCTGCGCGTCAGGACTGTGCCGACGGCGCCCGGCGATCCTTCTGCGCGTCAGGACCGTGCTGACGGCGCCCGGAGATCCTTCTGCGCGTCAGGACCGTGCTGACGGCGCCCAGCGATCCTCCTGCGCGTCAGGACTGTGCTGACCTGGAGATCCTTCTGCGCGTCAGGACCGTGCTGACCGCGCCCGGAGATCCTCCTGCGCGTCAGGACTGTGCTGACCTGGAGATCCTTCTGTGCGTCAGGACCGTGCTGACAGCGCCCGGAGATCCTTCTGCGCGTCAGGACTGTGCTGACCTGGAGATCCTTCTGTGCGTCAGGACCGTGCTGACCTGGAGATCCTTCTGCGCGTCAGGACCGTGCTGACCGCGCCCGGAGATCCTTCTGCGCGTCAGGACCGTGCTGACGGCGCCCGGAGATCCTTCTGCGCGTCAGGACCGTGCTGACGGCGCCCGGAGATCCTTCTGCGCGTCAGGACCGTGCTGACGGCGCCCGGAGATCCTTCTGCGCGTCAGGACTGTGCTGCCGGCGCCCGGAGATCCTTCTGCGCGTCAGGACCGTGCTGACAGCGCCCAGCGATCCTCCTGCGCGTCAGGACTGTGCTGACAGCGCCCGGAGATCCTTCCGTGAGTCAGGACCATGCTGACAGCGCTCGGAGATCCTTCTGCGCGTCAGGACTGTGCCGACGGCGCCCGGCGATCCTTCTGCGCGTCAGGACCGTGCTGACCGCGCCCGGCGATCCTTCTGCGCGTCAGGACTGAGCTGCAGGCCTCGGGGTGATGAACGCCGCCTTCCAGCCGCTGTGTGTCCCACAGCAAACCCCTTACCTCGCACTGACATCATCTCCATGCAGTTGTCCACGAGGAAGGCTTGTCCTGCCACCTCTTGCCACCTGGCCGTCTTGACATACGGCTCAGAGCACTGGCTCCTGGGCAGACAGGTCAGACCCCGGTGAGTTCCTGTGATGACTTGGCTCTTACCCGAAGCAGTGAGAGGCTGCGGGAGTTCTGGAGGGTTCAACACAGTGTTTGTGTTTATCTTACGTGGTTTTCATGGTGGAAGAGTGAGGTCTCCGTGCTCTCGAACTTGGATCTTAAGCTATTTTGGTTTCTGAAACATAAGGGAAAATAAAATAAAAGGTATTTTGTTCTAGTTGTTATTGACATGGCAGCTCTCCCAAGGTTTTGAAAGTCTGTCATCATGAGTCCGAGTGCAAACTTAAAAGCCCCCTTTCAAAAATATACATTTAACACTGCAGTTTTGTTCGTGGTGAGTGGCATCAGATGTTACCTGTGGAGTTAGTTCTTGGCCCTTGAGTTTGGCTAAGAAAGAATTCAGAGCCCAAAACTCAAATACAAGGGGAAGTTTATTTAGAAAGTCACAGAGGCAGAAGAAGTGAGCCTGCTGGGCTGCGTGGGCCCAAGAAACAAGTGGGAGAGGCAAAGGGGGCCCCTTGGAGCTCAGGAGAGAGGAAGCAAAGGTACACACCAGAAAGAAGGGGTGGAGGTGTGGGGGGCAGTTAGATGAGCACTCGAGGGCTATAGGCCGGGCACAGAGGCCACCAGGGTAAAAAGCCCCCGGTGCCTAGCAGTGGGCAAAACTGGGAAAACAAGAACCTCACCAGCCCCCGTAAGGGGGACCTTTCCTCCCGGAGCTGGTCATGTGGTTTAGACCCCCTCAGAGGAAGAACAAACAAGAACGCTGGAAAATAGCACTTAAGCATTAACCCCTAAAGATGACATTTAAGCCCTGGCCGGTTGGCTCAGCTGTAGAGCGTCAGCCCTGTATGTGCAAGTCCAGGGTTCGATTCCTGGCCAGGGCACACAGGAGAAGCGCCCATCTGCTTCTCCACCCCTCCCCCTCTCCTTCCTCTCTGTCTCTCTCTTTCCCTCCTGCAGCAGAGGCTCCACTGGAACAAAGTTTGCCCGGGCGCTGAGGATGGCTCTGTGGCCTCTGCCTCAGGTGCTAGAATGGCTCTGGTTGCAGCAGAGCAACACCCCAGATGGGCAGAGCATCGTCCCCTGGTGGGCAAGCCGGGTGGATCCTGGTTGGGCACATGTGGGAATCTGTCTCTCTGCTCCCCACTTCTCACTTCAGAGAAATTAAAAAAAAAAAAAAAAAAAAAAAAAGACATCTAGGCCTCAGTTGTGTTTCAGCCCCAGGCCCAGAAAAGCAGCAAAACCAGGCAAAGGAAGCCACGCTGACCTCAGGACCAGTTTCATTGACTAATGACCCAGACACATCAGTGGAGAACAGGACCCCAAAAGAACACACTTGAAAAGCTAATGAATATGCTATTAAAATCCTGGCCCTTACAGTCCCTAGGACAGAGGTCCCAGTGTGCCCCTCTTTCAGGGAGTAAGCCTGCACCTTTCCCTCCTCCTCCTCTCTTTCTCCCCCCAGGCGGCATTCCTTGCCCCTCTCCCCTGAGCTCTAAGGGACCCCACAAGAATTGCAACCAGGGACGCAGGGGGCAGCACCAGCTCATCTAGGGGAACCCCGGAACCTGCCTCCAGGGGCTCCTTTCCTCTCTCTTCCTGCAGGGCCAGTACATTCTTACTTTGTCACACTTTGTCTCTCCAGTGAATTCTTTCTCTCAAGAAGATAAGAGTCAAGGTTTCCTTGCTTCCCTAACAGAGACAGGTGTGTGTTCCAGAGAGAGTGTGCCTGAGGAAAGAAAGGGGTGGGGAAAGGCGTAGGTGAGAGAGAGAGAGAGGGAGGGAGGGAGGGAGGGAGCATGCATTCTGGGTCCTTCCCTTTAAGAAGTTTTTTTTTTTTTTGTATTTTTCTGAAGCTGGAAACGGGGAGAGACAGTCAGACAGACTCCCGCATGCGCCCGACCGGGATCCACCCGGCACGCCCACCAGGGGCAATGCTCTGCCCACCAGGGGGCGATGCTCTGCCCCTCCGGGGGGTTGCTCTGCCGTGACCAGAGCCACTCTAGCGCCTGGGGCAGAGGCCAAGGAGCCATCCCCAGCTCCTGGGCCATCTTTGCTCCAATGGAGCCTTGGCTGCGGGAGGGGAAGAGAGAGACAGAGAGGAAGGAGGGGGGGTGGAGAAGCAAATGGGCGCTTCTCCTATGTGCCCTGGCCGGGAATCGGGAATCGAACCCGGGTCCCCCGCACGCCAGGCCGACGCTCTACCGCTGAGCCAACCGGCCAGGGCCCCTTTAAGAAGTTTTATCAGTTCTCTAAAGGCAGAGACTTTAGGGGAGGTCTCAGGGGAGGATCTCAATAGACTATTATTCATCAGCTTTCCAGGTATGTCCTGTTAGAGTCTGGTCTCTGCTGATTGGTCAGGGCAAGGGGTCACTGGTCATTGCGTCTGTCTGGATGTCAGCCATGGCATTGCTCCATCTGATGTTGCTGCTTTTCTGGGACTAAGGCTGAAACACAACTGAGGCCTAGATGTTCTCTCTAGTTGGATCAAAACTATGTCCCTGGGGTCAACCAACATACCTGAGGCCTTTTTCCCCAGATTGTTTGATGCTGATCAGAACCTCATTGTTCAGAGGAGAATGCTTAAGGGAGTGGTTGTGTAAGGGCTTGTATCAGAGTCCTGAGAGGCTGTTCTCTGACCTCATTCCTCCTCTAAGGGGGCATAAACCATGTGACTAGGGACATGGTAGAGAGGAAAGGTCACCCTGGGGTAGGGTCCTAGCCTGCCATACTTGTTTTCCCAGTTTTGCCTGCTCCTGGGCACCGGGCTTTCTGCTCTGGCGACCTCTGTACCCGGCCACTCCTTCCTGCTCTGCTTATGCTGACCTGGTTGCCTACTCTTAGTTTTGTAGAATGTTTCAGAGCCCACAGATAAAATGACCCTAATTATGTAATTAGATGCCTAAACTGTGTGAGCATTGGTGGTGAACACACATGACACGCCCCTAAGGACTCCCAGAAATACTGCGAACTTTCCAAAGGCCTGAGATCTCTTATTTTTAACTGAGGTGTAACTGACATATAAGATGCTATTAGTCTCAGGTGTACAGCATAATGATTCGATATTTGCATATATTGCAAAACGACCACCACAATCAGTCTAGTTACCATCCATCACCTCATATAGTTACAATTTTTTTTTAATGATAAGAATTTTTTTTTAAATCAAAACAGAGACAGGCCCTGGCCGGTTGGCTCAGTGGTAGAGTGTCGGCCTGGCGTGCAGGAGTCCCGGGTTCAATTCCCAGCCAGGGCACACAGGAGAAGCGCCCCTCTGCTTCTCCACCCCTCCCCCCTCCTTCCTCTCTGTCTCTCTCTTCCCCTCCCGCAGCCAAAGCTCCATTGGAGCAAAGTTGGCCCGGGCACTGAGGATGGTTCCATGGCCTCTGCCTCAGGCGCTAGAGTGGCTCTGGTTGCAACAGAGCAACGGCCCAGATGGGCAGAGCATCGCCCCCTGGTGGGCATGCCGGGTGGATCCCGGTCAGGCGCATGCGGGAGTCTGTCTGACTGTCTCCCCGTTTTTGGCTTCAGAAAAATACAAAAAAAAAAAAAAAGAGAGAGAGAGAGAGACAGACAGGAAGGGAGAGATGAGAAGCATCAACTTGTAGTTGTAGCACCTTAGTTGTTCATTGGTTGCTTCTCATATGTGCCCTGACTGGTGGGCTCCAGCCGAGCCAGGGACCCTTACTCAAACCAGCGACCGTGGGGTCATGTCTATGAGCCCACACACACGCTGGCGACCTCAGGGTTTCAAACCTGGGTCCTCAGCATCCCAGATCGATGCTCTATCTTGTGATAAGAACTTTTAAGATCTACTCTCGCATCAACTTTCAAATATGCAATACAGTATTATAAACTATTACCATCATTCTGTACATTACATCCCATGACTGTTCTCTCATTTGTAAAATAGGCATAAAATAACAACAGGCCGGTTTGGAGGATTAAATTATATAACACATGTAAAGTACATAAAAACAGTGCCTAGTGTAGAAGTGCCCATTATATGTTAGCTGCTGTTACCAATCTCTACCACATAGGACTCAAAAGCAGTGTGGTTGCTTGGGGTTCAATTAATGGGACGGGTGAATTTGCCCCAGTAAGGATGACTCTATATTTATACTGTAACTTACATAGTGGGTTTATTTTATTTTATTTTATTTATTTTTAGAGAGGAGAGACAGAAAGGGAGAGAGAGGAGAGAGAGACAGAGGGGGTGGGGAGCTGGAAGCATCAACTCCCATATGTGCCTTGACCAGGCAAGCCCAGGGTTTCGAACCGGCAACCTCAGCATTTCCAGGTCAACGCTTTATCCACTGAGCCACCACAGGTCAGGCCACATAGTGTTTTCTTTAAAACTTGAAAGGTATTATTATTATTATTATTTTTTTCTGAAGCTGGAAACAGGGAGAGATAGTCAGACAGACTCCCGCATGCGCCCGACCGGGATCCACCCGGCACGCCCACCATGGGGCAACGCTCTGCCCACCAGGGAGCGATGCTCTGCCCATCCTGGGTGTCGCCATGTTGCGACCAGAGCCACTCTAGCGCCTGAGGCAGAGGCCACAGAGCCAACCCCAGCGCCCGGGCCATTTTTGCTCCAATGGAGCCTTGGCTGCGGGAGGGGAAGAGAGAGACAGAGAGGAAGGCGCGGCGGAGGGGTGGAGAAGCAAATGGGCGCTTCTCCTGTGTGCCCTGGCCGGGAATCGAACCTGGGTCCTCCGCACGCTAGGCCAACGCTCTACCGCTGAGCCAACCGGCCAGGGCCTTGAAAGGTATTATTAGCTTAGGTATTACTAAACAAATAAGGAAGGTTTATTACTTAACTGGTACTGTAACAAACTCCAAAATGTCAGTGGTTTAATACAATACATATTTCTTATCCATGTTAACAGTTCAATATGTTTGTTCCTACGAAGGCTGGCTTTCCAGTTTTTACTGCCAGCCTCTCAGGTGTGGAGCCCACTTCCAGCTGGTGGGAGAGGAAGCAGCAAAGGATAATCACGTTTCTTAAAAACTGGGCAGACCTTACATACTACTTAGACTCCTATCGTGGTGAGAACGTCATTTTGGATGTAGGAGGGGCTGGAAACAGAGTCCCTAGCTGGCAGCCGCTTTTCACTAACTGCCCACGAAGGAAGACACGTGATCTTTTGGTTACTAGTTTTCTCTGCTACAATACTGCTCCAAGTAATGGATAATACAGCTGAGATACAGTTGAGGTTCAGAGGTGAGGGCACTAACCCAGAGTCACTCAGCTGATGACTGGCAGAATTGGGACTAGGTCTCTTTGCATGACATGGTCTCTCTCCTACATCTTGCTCCGTCTCCTACATATGAAACAGGCTGTGCAATCGAAGGGGCTTTTCCAAAATGTTTAACTGTGCTAGAGTCCTATCGTTCAGGAGACTATTGATTACAAAACATATCGATTCCAAAATGTGAGTTCTATTGTAAAACACTGATCCAGTACTGTGGTCACTATTAGGCCCCATTAACTTTCAAAAACACTGGACTGGTGTAACAAGGAACCACTGATTGGACAGCTTAAACAATTTATTTCCTTAAAGTTCTGGAGGTTAGAAGTCCAAGATCAAGGTGTTGGCCGGGTGGGTTCCTTCTGAGAATCTATTCCAGAACTAGGTTCTCAGGGTTTTCTGGCAATCTTTGGTTCCTTGGCTCGTAGAAGTATTGTCCTGATCTCTGTCTTCATCCTGACATTGTCCCTATGGGCTATGTCCAATTCTCCTTCTTATAAGGGCACTAGTCATTTTAGATTAGGGATCCATTCTACTCCAGTATAAATGACCTTTGCAATGGAATGGAATAGGAAATCCTCTTTCCAAGGTCACATCTTGAGGTACTGGGGATTAGGACTTCTACAAATAAATTTTGGGGGTACATAATTCAACCTGTAACACTTGTTGACCCTGAGAAAAAAAGGTATCTACCAAGGTCTCCTTGTGGCGAACTGGGCTCAAATTTAAAAACAGCTTAGCAGCCATTTTTAAACAGTGGCCTTATGCAAAGTCGTGCTGCAGGGAGAAGCCTGTGCTGACTGGTGGTTGCTGAAGGTTGGGGTGGCCGTGACAACTTCTTAAAATAAGACAACAGTGTGGCGCTATTCCCATCACATCTGCAGTTACTTCCTCCCCTCAAGTCTTCAGTCCCTCAAACCAATCTATGATTGTTGAAATCAACTTCCAAACCCATCAATGTTAATAGTTTGATCTCTTGCCATGATTCATGAATGTTTTAATGGCATCTAGAGTGAGGGCTCCTCTCCATAAGATTTTCAATTTACTTTGCCCAGTTCCACCAGAGGAGTCACTAGCTCTGACAGTTGTAGCCTCATGAAATGCTTTCTTTTTTTTTTTTTTTTTTTTTTTTTTTTGTATTTTTCTGAAGCTGGAAATGGGGATAGACAGACTCCCGCATGCGCCCGACCGGGATCCACCCGGCACGCCCACCAGGGGGCGTCGCTCTGTCGCGACCAGAGCCACTCTAGCGCCTGGGGTAGAGGCCAAGGAGCCATCCCCAGTGCCCAGGCCATCTTTGCTCCAATGGAGTCTCGCTGTGGGAGGGGAAGAGACAGAGAGGAAGGGGGTGGTGAAGCAGATGGGCGCTTCTCCTGTGCGCCCTGGCCAGAATTGAACCCAGGACTCCTGCACGCCAGGCTGACGCTCTACCACTGAGCCAACCGGCCAGGGCTTTAATCATTAGTTTTTTTATTGCGCATTGCAACACCGGTAGTTCATTGATTGCTTTCTCATATGTGCCTTGACCGTGGGCCTTCAGCAGACCAAGTGACCCCTTGCTCAAGCCAGCGACCTTGGGTTCAAGCTGATGGGATTTTGGTCAAACCAGATGAGCCTGCGCTCAAGCTGGCGACCACGGGGTCTCAAACCTGGGTCCTCTGCATCCCAGTCCGACGCTCTATCCACTGCGCCACCACCTGGTCAGGCAGCCATTTTTTTATTTTTATAGTATTAAAGGAAAACATATTGCTTATTTAGTGTGCTAGATGGTTTCATATGGATTATTTTACTTAATCCTCACAAAAATCCTGTGAGATAAGTGGTATTTTACTCATTTTTACAGTTGAGTAAACTAACCTTAGAAACTGGCAATGTAGTAGAACTCCAAAACTCACTTTCCACGGGACACACTGCTAGTGTACTTTGAAATTATACCTTAAATTTTTCCTAATTTTTGTTTTGGAAACTGTGTGCCAATGAATTTCTGACTTGCCTGACTCAGGGAGACCTCTGTACACCGAACAGGTACTGGCACATTATCAGATGACTTGATTGATGTGATATGTATACCAGCTCAAGCCTGAAACCCATTTTGTAATATCCTTTTTCTGTGTTTCACCACCCCGCCCCAGGGTTATTTCACAAAGGTAGCAATTTCCAAAGGTCTTCTTGCGAAACTGAACGCTGAAATAGATTAATGTTGAGCCCTGGTGGGGAGCAGGTGACAAACCTTTCAGGCCAAATACAAGACAAAGTAGAAAACATACTGCAGAAGATGCCTTCAAACTGCAACCAGTAACGTTTTGGTGCTTGACCAGGTGGTGGCACAGTGGATAGAGCTTCTGACTCAGGTTTGAAACCCTGAGGTCACTGACTTGAGCGTGGGGAGACATGACCCAATGCTCACTAGCTTGAGCCCAAGGTCCCTGGTTTGAGCAAGGGGTCGCTGGCTCAGCTACAGCCCCGGGGTCAAGGCACATATGAGAAAGTGATCAATGAACTAAGGTGCACCAGCAAAGAATTCATGCTTCTCATCTCCTTTCTGCCTGTCTCTCCCTAAAAAAAAAGTAAAAAAAAAAAAAAATAATGTTTTGGGTCTCTTTTCCCCACGTGTCTTCCTTCACCCAAGCTGGTGAACTTCCTGTTGGACAGGCACAGCAGATGAATGACACTGCCCACTCCTCCAGTTCGCACAGTGGGGCTGGAGGCATTTCCCACTACGCGTGGGCCGTTGATGAAAGCAGGGAGGAAATCTTCCCCGGAGGCCGAGTGGTCCTGCGACGCAGAGCCCGTCCCTCCGACCCCCGGGCAGTTCCCTGTCCCGCCAATGACGCCCTACCCTCCCGGGCTCCTCTGTCGCTTCTCTTCCCCGGCCACCTTTCCCCACTGATTTGAGAGCGAGGGAGAGGGAGGGGGTGAGAGAAAGGAGCACCGGTCGTGGCCCCACTGAGCGGTCGCTTCTCGCGCGTGGCCAGTCCCGAAGGGCCCGCGACCTGGGCGGAAGGACGGCCGTGCCCTTCGACATCGGAGTCCCGAGACAGCCGTAACCCACAGGGTTCCATCGCTTTCATTTTTTTCTTCGGAAAAAAATATTTGCAACACACGCCGTGTAAGCTGTGACTGTCACGGGCCGCGGCGCACGAGGAAGGCGCGGCGCTGCCAGGGGACGACACCTTGTTGTCCTTAGAGTCCCTGCGTCCCCCCGGCAGGCGGGCGGGAGGAAAGGAGAAGCGACGGGGCTTCCGCGCAGGTCCCGGCGCACCGTGTCCCCCGGGGCTGGCGCTTAGGAAACAACCTTGGCTCTTTCTACGCGAGATTACTCGCGTGTCCGACCCCCTGAACGCGAGACCAACCCGCTGGCGGAGGCCCCGCCCCCGACGTCCAGGTGGGAGGCCGCGCACGCGCAATGGCGGCGGCGGCGGCCGGCGCGCGCCGATGACGTCACCGGGAGGCGCCGGCCGGGGCGCGCGACGGGGGCGCGCAGAGGTGCGAGAGCGGCTGACGGCGGCATGAGCGGCTGCGGGCTCCTCCTGCGCTCCGCGGCGGCGGCGGGCACCCGCCGGGCCCTGGCGGTCTGCGCTGTGAGCCGGCGCCCGCTGCGCACCAGCCCGGCCGTCCACGCCTTCGCCAAGGAGCTCTTCCTGGGCAAGTTCGAGACGGTAAGGCGGCGCGGCCCCGCCTCCGCCTCCCCGGTCTCAGGAGCGGCCGGCGCCGCTCCGTGCTGTCCTCCCGCCGACGGCCGGCGTGCTCACCCCGGGTCCCGGCCTGCGTGTCCTGTTTCCCGGCGGGGGGTTCCGAGACTGTGGTCGGGTCACTTTGGGCAGCGCCCAGCTCAGCCTTCGGGAGCCGAGGTGCGGGGCTTCCCCCCGAGACCTGACCCAGCTCTGCCGTCAGCTCGGAGCGGCCCCGGGCGTTCCCGGCCCCGCCGGTTCCTCCGGCCCGAAGGCGCCGTGCCCGCCGCACCCACGCGTCCCGCGCGTCGCGCTGCCGCGTCGGGACTCAGCTCGTCCCCACCCAGTGGAGGCAGCTTGGTCGTTCAGCGTTCGGCGGCCTCTTACAGCGGGGAGGCCGGGATCTGAGCGTGGCTCCGCGACGGAGCCTCGGTTCTGTTCCGTGAAAGTGGAGCTGGCGATGGGTTCTGCCTCCCGGAGGACACGGTGCACGGCCCTGTGCGGATGCAGAGGCATCAGGAGGGCAGGTAGTGCTGGCTTCGCGCGTAGTCCTGGGACCCGGGCCGGTCACTTCAGCTCTGGCCTCACTGCTAATCTACACAATAGCAGTAAAAACAAGTCTCGCTCCTCCTGAAGGTGTCCTGCAGACCGAAGGAAAACAGTGTGCAGCACGTTGAGCTTGGGTGAATTGTAGGCTGGTACTGGAGCGCGTGAGGGGTTATTTCCCTGGTTTCTCTTTAGAACGTTGCGGTAACGGCACCGGGCAGGAAAGATGCATAAACAGAGACTCACTCAGACCCACCGTGGTGTGCCCTGCTAGGAAGGGCACAGCTAGGTCTTTAAAGTTTAGGAAACCATTTCCCCCCAACCAGAGGCTGCGTGGTGCACACTCAACCCAGGTAACATGTTACCAAGCAGGGGGAGCAGAGGCTGGAGCGCCCAGCTGGATGGGCACCTGACAAGATGTCAGACCTTGTCACCACGTGTGCTCCTGTCACTGCAGCACCTTTAAACTCACAAAATAGTTAATGTAAAAAAATTTTTTTTCTTTCATTTTTCCGAAGCTGGAAACGGGGAGGCAGTCAGAGAGACTCCCGCATGCTCCCGACCGGGATTCACCCGGCACGCCCACCAGGGGGCGACGCTCTGTTGTGTCCAGAGCCATCCTAGCCCCTGAGGCAGAGGCCACAGAGCCATCCTCAGCGCCCGGGCCATCTTTGCTCCAATGGAGCCTTGGCTGCGGGAGGGGAAGAGAGAGACAGAGAGGAAAGCGCGGCGGAGGGGTGGAGAAGCAAATGGGCGCTTCTCCTGTGTGCCCTGGCCGGGAATCGAACCCGGGTCCTCCGCACGCCAGGCCGACGCTCTACCACTGAGCCAACCGGCCAGGGCTAATTTTTATATTTTAGTAGAGAGCTTTCACACCAGTTATCTTCCGTGATTCTCAGAACTGCTTTGAGTGATTACCACCTGCATGTTATGGGTTAGAAAATGGAAGTATGGACAGGTAGAGATTTGGTGAAGGCCACACGATTAGGTAGCTGCAGATCAAGGAACAGAACCCAAGGCTTTAAAATGTCAGTTCAGGGCTCTTTCTGTGTCACGGGAAAATCATCATAACTTGTTATTGGTGAGGAAAGCTATCACAGTCAGTGATAAACCTGCTTGAGAAGGGGAGGAAATGTATCTAGGTGCTGGAGACTGTCCTACCATTCCTCTATCTTCAGCACCTTCTGGGGTTTGCTTTCTAATTCCTTCAGGTAGTCACGTCCTGCCTACCAAGTATGGGATCTAGCGAGTCTGTGTTCTTCCTTTGTGACGGGTAGTACCACTGTGGAAAGTTGCTAAAAATTAATTTTTACCATGTTTATCATTTTTAGAAAGACGTTTTCCCATTTCCAGAAGTTAGTCAAGGTGAACTTAATGAAATCAATCAGTTTGTGGGACCTGTAGAAAAGTTCTTCACTGAAGAGGGTGCGTATGAGTCTCCTCCTTATCATTTCCAGTCTCTGCTTTAAGGGCGATGCTTTGGTATTTATATTAGGAGCTGTATACAGAGGGGAAGCTCTCTGGGTGTTGCTATCATGGGGAAATGGTGTTTACTGACAATATTTTGCCATAAAGATGATTGCAGTGACTTTTTTTGTTTTTGTTTTGGCAGAGGCAGAGTCAGAGAGAGGGATAGATAGGGAGGGAGAGAGATGAGAAGCATCAATTCTTCATTGCGGCTCCTTGGTTGTTCATGGCTTTCTCATATGTGCCTTGACCAGGGGGGCTGCAACAGGTCGAGTGACCCCTTGCTCAAGCCAGTGACCTTGGGCTTCAAGCCAGCGACCATGGGGTCATGTCTGTGATCTCACGCTCAAGCTTGTGATCCTGTGCTCAAGCCGGTTTGCCCACACTCAAGCTGGATGCGCCTGTGTTCAAGCCGGCGACCTCGGGGTTTCGAACCTGGGTCCTCTGCATCCCAGTCTGATGCTTTATCCACTGCGCTACCACAGTGACTGTTCATAAGATGGCTAGTTCAATGTTTCTGAATGTATCTATGATGAAGGAACCTTTTAGAAACTTCCAAAGTGCTGTAGACTGAACCTTTGTAAAATAAAATGAGGCGACTAGAAAAATGAAGTGAGAAAAAGCCGAGGACTTACAGAGTGTAGCCTGTGTGTGCATGGTTGAGTAGCAGTTTGAAATTGCTGTAAATGTTTGTGAGAGTTGACTCTCGACTTAGGATCTGGGGGTAGTGTGTGGACCAGCAGCAGGCTGCAGATTGCAGTGAGGTTCCCAGTGCAGGTGGCAGGACCCTTCTGTGGACTGGTCACCAGTGCTGGGAGCAGTGGCTCCTCCAACACAGAGGACCCCAAAGGTTCTTGTTTATGTGGGTTTTATCCACCAAATATGTGTCCCATTAGAAATTAACACTGAGAAATTTAAAAACTGCATTTATGTATTACTCTATTTAAAAATAAACCCATTACATATTAGCAAACTATTTTTAATGAAAAATATTTCCAAACAAAAAAAGTGAAAACTGGTAACGTGTATGGTTTGTGAATCTTTTCATATTGGACTTGCTGTGATGTGCAGCGCAGGTGTGAGAATTCTGGGAGCAGGAGGAGTTGAGCTGAACTCATGTCTGTGTACATTCAGTCTGTGCTGTGGGCCAGTGTCCTGGAAGCTCCCATGTGCACTCTGACAGAACTTGAGTTAAAAAGGCATAGGACGTCTCACTACTGTTACTAAGGTAGTTTGGCACCAAGGACTCCTTGGAGGCATCTCAGGCCCCCAGGCACTCTGAGAACTGCTGCTCCGTATCATTAACTCTTGATATAGTGCTGGTTTAAAAAGTTGATTAGTTGTAGCTTTTGTTATTTAGAAATATTTGTTTGGCCTGTCCAGGCAGTGGCACAGTGGATAGAGCATCGGACTGGGACCCGGGGGACCCAGGTTGGAAACCCCAAGGTCGCTGGCTTGAGCGCAGGCTCACCAGCTTGAGCCTGGAGTGCTGGCTTGAGTGTGGGATCATAGACACAACCCCATGGTCGCTGGCTTGAGCCCAAGGTCTCTGGCTTGAACAAGGGGTCACTCGCTCTGCTGCAGCCCCCTGGTCAGGGCACAGACGAGAAAGCAATCAATGAACAACTAAGGTGCCACAACGAAGAATTGATGCTTCTCATCTCTCTCCCTTCTTGTCTGTCTGTCCCTATCTGTCCCTCTGTCTCTCTCTCTCTCTCTGTCATTTTTTGGGGAAAAAAACCTGTAAAAGTAAATAGAAAATGAGGAGTTTGGACTCTACTTGGGGAATCCATTTTTGTCATTAGGGATCCATGTATATAAAAATGTATTAGTATAGATTGCGGTGATTTTTAAGATGTATAATAGTCATGTTTAATTTGTTGGCAATTTAAAAAACACAAACTTGATCCATACAGAAGTGTACACTTATAAAACTGTTGCTAACAATTACTCAGTTTTTCTTTAATGAACGTGAGTATCGGAGTTAGATAGCTGTTGTCAGGATGTGGGTTCTGGTGGAAGAGTCCTTGTCCCTGGGAACTGGGGTGAGCTTCTAGGTCAGACACCGCCTGAGTTTGTTATCTAGGGCAGTTCTGGGAGTTGTGTACTTATGTTCTAATTTTCCAGAGGTACTAATGATTTTTAATCATTTAGATTTTGTATGCAGGAAAGTTGACATTCATTAATGTCTATTTTGCTGCAGTTCCACACAATGAATAGATCTATATGAATAGCATAATACAACCTGGTGATTGTTCAAAATATAGCCCTTTCAGGGATAATTAGATAAAATTGAACACATGCTAAAGTCACCATGACTAGATAATTTCCAGTTTTAAAGTTTTGGACACAAGGATTGCATACTATTCAAAAATTGTTTTTATTTGTGTAAGCATAACTTGTATTTTGTTTAATCAAGATGTTTCCTCTTGGCAGTGGACTCTCGGAAGATCGACCAGGAGGGGAGCATCCCGGAGGAGACACTGGAGAAGCTGAAGAGCCTGGGGCTGTTTGGGCTGCAGGTCCCAGAGGACTACGGTGGGTGACGGTGGGTGACGGAGACCACCGGGGCCAGCTGGCTCTGAAAGGGCTCTGTTCAGAGAGGGGTCTGGGAGGTGCCGCCTGTGCCGGCTCGAGCTGTGAGCCCCGGGATGGATGGAAACATCTGCCACCGGCTAACTGCGGGGCAGGGCGGCTGGTTGGTGAGTGTGGTACAGACCACGGCCTGTGGGCAGGCAGAGCCGTGGGGCCCAGCGCTGCCCCCTCTGAAGGGGGTCAGAGACCGTGCGGGAGTTGTGCTGGTGGGCCCTGTGGGCAGCAGAGGGGTTCTCCTGGGCACAGGACGGGCTCCTGAGCCACTGCGCTTGGTGTCCGGACCGGGCTCCCCTAGGCTGGCCGTGCATCCTGGTCAGAAGAGGGACGTGTGTGGCTGCAGGGCGCAAGGCGCATCTGAAACACACTGACCTGACCCACTGGAGCGCTTGTTTACAGCCACACGCTGGCTTATGTTGACTGTGTTCATCAGTCTGCACACAGGCCCAGAAAGAGCCTGAAAGGCTGTGCAGGGCTGCTCCGGGTGGTGTCCGTGGGGCTGGTGTCCTCTTACTGAAATGGTGACCTGGCGTCACGTTTACAGTCAGACAGCACCAGCACAGCCCTTGCCTTTAACCGGAGGGATTTGGGGCTGGACCATCAGTAAAGCTGGTCTGCTGCTTCTCCAGGTGGCCTGGGCCTCTCCAACACCATGTATGCACGGCTGGGGGAGATTGTCAGCCTGGACGCGTCCATCGCTGTGACCCTGGCAGCACACCAGGCTATCGGGCTCAAGGTCAGGTGTCTGGGTGCTTCCTCCTGCTAGGGAGGGACCGGGGCCTGCGCTGGTCGGGAGGCACCTTGCCTGCTCCTGCCGTGCAGCTCTCATGCATGCACACCCTCTCTGCCGCCGTGCAGTGTGCAGTCCCACACAGGAGTGGCCTTCACTGCACGTCCCCTCCCTGTCAGGCCTCCTGTCCCCGTTGCCTCTCACCCGCCCTTTGGAGGCCAGTTCTGGTGCTGCCTCCGCGCAGGCTGGACGGGAGCCTCCCTCACTGGGAGCCTGAGTGCGTCCCCTCACTGGTGCCACTTCCTACCCCCGGCCTCGCGGCCTTTCAGGGCAGGTCCAGGGTCACGCCACTCTCAGTAGTCCCGTGACCTGGGCCATCTCAGCTCAGTGTAGAAACAGAGTGAGCTGAGTGTGCAGCTGGTCCCCTAGCCCCTGGAGCCGTGTGCTCCCGCCGTCCTGCGGTGGGGAGTGTGGACTCACCCCTGGCACTGGGAAGGCCTGGGGTGGTTCTTACGTGGACTGAGCACCTTCTTTATGCCAGGTGTGGCTCCAGCATCCCCCCCACACACATTGTATTATGCAACCAACCCTGGGGGGGTAGGGTTATCTTTGTGCAGGTGAGGAGGTGAAGGCTCAGGAGGGACATCCCCTACCCAGTAGCCCAGCCAGGAAGCAGAGCAGCTGTGATGGAAATTCCTGAGTCTGACCCCCACACTCCTCAACCTGCTGCCAGCTCAACTCTGTCCCCTCGGGTGTGCAGCCGTGATTCCCTTGAGAAGCCATGTCACGCTGTCTTCTCCCCCAGCTGATGTCAGCCTGTTTGTCTGTTTAGGGGATCATCTTGGCTGGCACCGAGGAGCAAAAGGCCAAGTATCTGCCCAAACTGGCGTCGGGGGAGCACATTGCCGCCTTCTGCCTGACGGAGCCAGCCAGGTTTGCCTGTTGGTGCAAGGTGCTGTGGACAGCATCTTCCAGGGTGCAGGGGGGAGAAGCTCATTTCTGCTGATGGTGCTTCCATCTCTGGAACCTTCCAAGAGTTGGCTCAGCAGCTTTTTTTTTTTTTTTTTGTATTTTTCTAAAGCTGGAAATGGGGAGGCAGTCAGATAGACTCCCGCTTGCACCTGACCGGGATCCACCCAGCATACCCACCAGGGGGTGATGCTCTGTTGCAACCAGAGCCAGTCTAGCGCCTAAGGCGGAGGCCATGGAGCCATCCTCAGTGGCTGAGCCAATTTTGCTCCAGTGGAGCCTCGGCTGCGGGAGGGGAAGAGAGAGACAGAGAGGAAGGAGAGGGGGAGGGGCAGAGAAGCAGATGGGCGCTTCTCCTGTGTGCCCTGGCTGGGAATTGATCCCGGGACCTCCTGCACGCCAGGCTGACGCTCTACCACTGAGCCAACCGGCCAGGGCAGCTTTTTTTGTTTGTTTTTTTTGTTTGTTTGTTTGTTTTCGATGGATAGGTAGAATCAGACAGAAAGGGAAAGAAATAAGCATCAATTCATTGCAGCACGTTAGTTGTTCATTGATTGCTTCTCCTATTTGCCTTGATGATGGGGGAGGGGCTACAGCAGAGTGAGTGACCCCTTGCTTAAGCCAGCGACATTGGGCTTTAAGCTAGCAACCTTTAGGCTCAAGCCAAAGACCATGGGGTCATGTCTGTGATCCCGCCCTCAAGCCAGAGACCCCGCGCTCAAGCTGGTGACCTCGGGGTTTCAAACCTGTGTCCTCCGTGTCCCAGTCCAACGCTCTATCGACTGCACCACTGCCTGGTCAGGCCAACTTTTTTGCCAGTTCTCTTGCCTTTATTTTTTTGTGCCAGTGAGATTCACAGATGAGATGCCGTAGCTGACAGCACCTGTCACCCAGTTACTTGTGCTATGCGACACACCTGACATGTGCTTTCAGGCTCCGAAGCAGCTCTCAGAGTGTGGAGGTGGGTGGTACTGTCCCTGTTTCAGAGATTAGCACCTGGAGTTCACTGGCGATCCGGGTCTCACAGCTAGGGTGTGATGGGGCTGGCGTAGGCCCAGGACTCCAAGGACAGGTCTGCTCCTTGGACCATTCCCTCTTGCTTTTCTTCACGTGGGAACCTGGGCCCTGAGCTCATCACACAGGAGTTCAGTGGAGTCTGAGCCCATGTCTTCACTGCCACCTTCGTATCTGGTGAGACAGCAGGGGCTGGGCTGTGCAGCCTGCCACCTGTTTCGGTAGAAGATGTGGCCCACACCTGTGTTTACAACTGTGGCTGCCACCGTGCCACAGCGGCGAAGTGCAGGAGCCGGGGCAGGCAGCCGGGAGAGCCGAGTGCATGACCGGCCCTCGTTTGATGAGCTGGCCGGCTCCTGTGTTGAGTTGCCCGTCATGTGGGCACAGCCACTCCTGGTTCCCAGCACCCCTTTCCTGAGCAGCCTCTCTCTGTCCCCACAGTGGGAGCGATGCCGCCTCCATCCAGACCAGGGCCTCGCTGAGTGAAGACAAGAAGCACTACGTCCTCAATGGCTCCAAGGTACAGCTCTGTGTCCTCACGGGTCCCAGTCTTGACCACCACCGCCCATGGGCCGCTTTCACAGAGCAGGGTTGCCGAGGCTGCATCCATCATCTTCTGACCTCACCACTGGGGTGGACGCTGCTTCTTTGGAAGAAGGCTCATCTCAGAGGTTCAGCAGACGCCCTGGGCTCAGGGTCAGAGCTGCATTGCAGCCCCGGAGTTGGACTCCGTAGTCCACATGCTCCATAATAACAGCTCCAGCCCTGAGCTGCTGTTGGGTGTTTCTTTCTGGAAAGTTTTCATGATGCAAAATTTGAAACACAAGAGCTGAGTATAGTGAACCTCTTTGCACCCTCACGAGCCTCACAGCTGTTAGCTCTCAGCCACCCCTCTCTGTCATCCTCGCCTCGCCTCCTCCTCAGCCTGTGTCTCTCAAAGACAAGAATATGGGGGTTTGTTTTGTTTCTTTTTATTTAGTTAGAGGAAGGGAGGCAGAGACAGACTCCCACATGCACCCCGACTGGGATCCACCCGGCATGCCCACCAGGGGGCGATACTCTGCCCATCTAGGGCGTTGCTCCATTGCAACTGGAGCCATTCAATGAACAACTAAGGTGCTGCAACAAAGAGTTGATGCTTTTTGTCTCTCTCCCTTTTTACCTGTCTATCCTTATCTGTCCTTCCCTCTGTCTCTATCTCTGTCACACACAAAAGAAAGGTTTACCATCATCATGTTTTAAAAAATTGATAATTCCTTACTATCTAGTCAGCATTCAGATTTCTGATTATCATATACCTTTCTATCTTTCACACTGGCTGTAATTAAGATCCAAGTTCCATGCATTGTAGTTTTTTTATTTTATTTTTTTAACAGAGACAGAGAGAGAGAGAGAGAGAGGGATAGACAGGGACAGACAGACAGGAACGGAGAGATGAGAAGCATCAATCATTAGTTTTTCGTTGCACTTTGCAACACCTTAGTTGTTCATTGATTGCTTTCTCATGTGTGCCTTGACCGGGGGGCTACAGCAGACTGAGTAACCCCTTGCTTGAGCCAGCGACCTTGGGTCCAAGCTTGTGAGCTTTGCTCAAACCAGATGAGCCTGCACTCAAGCTGGCGACCTCGGGGTCTCCAACCTGGGTCCTTCTGCATCCCAGTCCGATGCTCTATCCACTGCACCACCGCCTGGTCAGGCGCATTGTAGTTTGTTGAGAAGTCTGTATCTCTGTTCTCCCTTTCTCTCTTCCTTCTGTCTCCTTGCTCCTTTCTGCCCCAACCCTCTTTCCTGAGGAAACTCTTGTTTAGTGCTAGAGCTTGAGTTATCTTCGTGCCATTGGCTGCTCCCCACTACCTCCCACATACACCCTGACACCATGGCCCCTTGTCTCCTGGGAAATCCTTGCTCTGGGGAGACTGGGGGAGACCCCATCTTCTGCCTGTGCAGGCTCAGCTCCCCAGAGCCAAGGGCTTTTCTAGCCCAAAGATGGGGGAGCAGCATGTCTTGTGGCAGAGTTAGGGCTTAGAGGTGGCTCACAATTGTTTTTCTCCAAGGTCTTGTGCTTTTTCTCCTCAGGTCTGGATCACCAATGGAGGACTTGCCAACGTTTTCACTGTGTTTGCTAAGACCAGCGTTGTTGATTCTGACAGCTCAGTGAAAGACAAAATTACAGCATTTATAGTAGAGAGAGACTTCGGAGGGGTCACTAACGGGAAGCCTGAGGATAAGTTAGGCATCCGCGGCTCCAACAGTAAGTGTGTGTGTGTGTGTGTGTGTGTGCGTGTGAGTGTGTGTGTGTGTGAGTGTGTGTGTACATGTGTGTGTGTGTGTGTGTAAGTGTGTGAGTGTGTGTAAGTGTGTGTGTATAAGGGACAGAAAGATACACAGAGACCCTTTAGTCCCGTCTAAGTGTCAAGATAGTGAGATTTAAGTAGTTTTGACTACACTTAAGTGTTTTAGCCCAATCAAGGATGAGAGGGTGTCTGTTGTAAATAACCCTGAGTGAGCATAGGGCGTGTGTGTTTGAATTAGCTTTCTTGTTTTCTTTGAGTTAATACCCTTATCTGTGTGTTTACTTACTTGAGGATCAGCATACTGTTGTCGGCAGGGACTGGCCCCACCCCAGCAGCAGTGCACAGGGTTTCCTGCTCCCCACACCCTCACCAGCACCTTGTCTGTTTTGGTAATAGCTGTTCTGACTGAGGTGAGGTGGTAGCTCATGGTTTTGGTTAGCGTTTCCCTGATGATACATGATGTTGAGCCTCTTTTCTTTGTCCTTCTTGGAAAACAATCTTTTCATGTTTTTGCCCATTTTTCTGTCGACTTATTTTTTGTCATTGATCTGTGTGAGATTCTTACATGTTTTGGATACCAACCCCTTATGATTTACAAGTACATTTCCCGTTCTGTTGAGGGTCCTCGCTGTGCAGGTTTTCAGTCTGACGGGGCCGTGTGTACTTCTGCCTGTGTTTCCCTTGCTCCGGGGTTGTGTGTTAGACTGAAGTCAGTTTGTTTCTCATGTTTTCTTCTAGGAATTTTATGGTTTCAGGTCTACCAGTCTTTAACCTATTTTGAATTTATTCTTATATGTGTTGTAAGAAAGTGGTCCAGTTTAACTTTTTTGTATGAATCTGTCCAATTTTTCCAATATCACTTGTTTAAGAGATTTTTATTACTCCATTGTGATTTATTTTTTTTTTAAGTGAGAGATGAGGAGATAGACTCCTGCATATGCCTGGACTGGGATGCAGCTGGCAACCCCTGTCTGGGGCTGAGCTGTATTTAGCACCTGAGGCTGACACTAGGACCAGCTGAGCTATCCTCAGCACCCGGGGCTGACACTCGAAGCAGTCAATCCACTGGCTGCAGGAGAGGAAGAGGGAGAGGAGGGGGACGGGTGTGTGGGGGGGAGCAGATGGTTGCTTCTTCTGTGTGCCCTGACTGGGGATCAAACCCAGGATGTCTGCATGCCAGGCCAGCGCTCTATCTACTGAGCCAGCCAGCCAGGGCCCACTGTATTTTTACCTCCTTTGTTCTACAGTGGTCGACTGTATAAGCAAGTCTTTGCTTCCGGGCTCCCTGTTCTGTTCCACTGATCTCTGTGTCTGCTTTTATGTCAGTACCATGCTATTGTGATTATTACAACTTTGCAGTGTAGTTTGAGATCAGGGAGTGTGATACCAGCAACTTTGTTCTTTCTTAAGATTGCTTTGGCTAATCAAAGTTATTTGTTCCATATAGATTTTAGGATTATTTGTTCTAGTTCTGAGAAGAATGATTATATATGCACCACTATATTCACTGCAGCATTATTTACAAAGCCAAGATATGGAAACAATTATGGTCTCCATCGATAAAGATTGTGTGTGTGTGTGTGTAATACTGTGTAGCAATAAAAAGAATGAAATCTTATTTGCAACAATATATTGTGCTAAGTGAAATGAGGTAGAGAAAGAAAAGGTCATGGTTTCACTTATATGTGAAATCTACAAAAAAACAAATGAATAAGCAAAACAAAAACAAAAATAGACCAAGAAAGAGAGACCAAAGGAGCGTTCCAGAAGGGAGAGTGTGGGAGAATGAAGGACCAGGGAGGGGAAAAAGAGTCAATTATATTGTTATAACTTTGCACAAGTGATGCTACAATTTGTGTGGTGGTTATAAGTTAAAAAATATCACATCACATTATTGTCCACCAAGAACTCATATAACTTGTATAATACTGCATATTAAAAATTAGAGCACTGAGCAGCGGTGATTTAAGGCCAGTGAGACTCGCCTGACTAGGCGATGGTGCAGTAGGTAGAGCTTTGAACTGGGATGCAGAGGACCCAGGTTTGAAACCCTGAAGTCACCAGCTTGAGCCCATGGTCGCTGGCCCGAGCAAGGGGTCACTCACTCTGCTGTAGCCCCCCGGTCAAGGCACATATGAGAAATCAATCAATGAACAACTAAGGTGCCGCACAAAGAATTGATGCTTCTCATCTCTCTCCCTTCCTGTCTGTCCCTATCTGTCCCTCTCTCTGTCACAGACAAAAAATATAGATAAGAAAACAAAGCCAGTGAGATAGTCCCCATCTAATGGAGCCCCCAGCCTGGTAAGGGAGCATGGAGGACACCGTAAGGGCAGTGGGTGTCCTAGGTAACATCCATTGCAGGGAACTCCTGTGTCCCTGCCTGGAACCTCCTCCCTCTCTCACTCCCCTTCCTCCCTTTCCAGACCTGCCTGTCGTACCTTCGGCTCTCAGTCTGCTCAGTGGGTCTGTGAGTGGCCCGAAGCCTCCCAGAGCGGCAGTGGGGTCTCAGGGACTGTCCCTCGTGGCTGTCCTCCTTCAGACCGTGGGGGTCAGTGCTGCAGGGGCTGCATACCGTGCCGGCACCTCCAGACCCACTTCTGTCTCTCCTGGTCTTTGGGCACTCGGGGTTCTGGGTGGTGTCTTTGCCACAACCTCTGGGACCTTGAAGAAGCTAGTTTTCTTTTCTTCGCCTGAAGGAAGGGGATGTTGCTAGAACCTGGCTCCTGGAGGCGAGGTGAGGAGGGGGTGTTAGGATGCACGACGCTGAGTGCACAGGGAGCCCACACGTCAGTCGGTCGTTGCTGTGGTGTTGACACCGAGGCTGGTGCTGCCCACTGGGTCGTGAGTGTTCCACCACCACCACAGGAAGGAGCAGGCTCAGGCCCTGAGATTAAGAAAGGGTGCTGGTGGGGAGGAGGTGGCCAGGGTGACTGTGGTGGAGGGAGCAGGGCTGTCATGTGACCACTGTGGGGGCACTGGCCACACTGAGGTCTGGACAGGTGACACCACTGGGATCATGCGGGGGCCCGGTGAGAGTCGAGTGGCACAAGGTGAGGTCAGAGATGTGGAAGGGTCCTCCCCATGCCTGGCAGCCTGTGAGGAAACAGGAGTTCTTAGGAGAAGGGCCTGGCCTCACAGCCCCTGTGCGTGAGCCGTAAATGGGACCCAGTGGCCAGAGAGATGGGCATTTCATTGCATCTGACAACCAGGCTGCTCAGCCTCAGCTGTAGTCTCAGAGTAAAAGGTTGCCCAGACTGGGTTTGGCTACCACTTGACTACTGAGCCACGACTTCCCTATCCTGAGCCTCCCTTTCCTCCGGCCTTGGTTGGTGGAAGCCACCGTTTCTATGTGACAGAGTGCAGAGGCTCTGTTAGAGAACTCGTAGGGCAGCTCCGTCCCTTCCCTGCCCCTCCCTTTGCCTGCCCTGCTCACTCTCACTGTGCTCTTCCCACTGACCTCCGCCTCCCTCAGCATGTCCGCTGCGTCCTCGCTTAGGACCTGCTAGGCCTGCATCGCTGTGGTGCCCACCTGAGAAAGCACACCGGGACTCGGCGCTCACTCGCTCCGGTAGTCCTGGAGCCATGGGCGGGGCTCAGACGTGCCCTGTGTTCTCTTGACCGTGCTGGAGCATGCTCTCACCCCAGATCACGGGAGCCCAGGGGCCCAGCCAGACTGGATCAGCACGTGAGGGCTCCTCTGCAAGTCCCTTGGCCAGACCTGGCGTCATGGGTCAGGACAGGCAGACCTGCTCCTCCCACAGAGCCACCCCGCAGGCTGTGCAGCAGAGTGAGGTCAGAGCGACTGCCCTCTGCAGAGGGGGCGTCAGAAACGGCTGCTGCCACGCTTCTGAGGTCTCCCTCTGCTCTTCCTCCTTCAGGTCCCACCCCAGGCAGTGGTCGTCAACCTGGTCCCTACCGCCCACTAGTGGGCACTCCAGCTTTCATGGTGGGCGGTAGCGGAGCAATCAAAGTATAAATAAAAAGATAGATTTAACTATAGTAAGTTTTATAAAGATTTATTCTGCCAAACTTAGCGAAAATCTGACATAAATTACTTGGTAAGTAATTATGTGCTTTAACTTGCTGTCACTCTGCTTTATAAATTTTATAAAGTAAATTTTACTTCCCTACTTTATAAATCACCATGACTGTGGAACCGGTGGGCGGTTAGAAAGTCTTACTACTAACAGAGAAACAGAAGTGGGCGGTGGGTATAGAAAGGTTGACTGTCCCTGCCAGGGAAGTCTGACATGACCCTGAGGAAAGATGGTTACCCACCCAGCCCCACCTCCATTTGTCACCGTGCTGTGCCTCTGTCATCCGTGGCTTTTAACTCGCTACGACAGTCTCCTGATAGTGTATCTCCGTGACTGAAGGACGAGCCCCGCGTGGACAGAAACCTTGTCTGTCTGTTGTCCTGTCAGTAGATGTAGAATGAAGGGTGGATGGCATTTCATGCCTGTGGGTCAGGCGCAGAGTAGGTGGCATGTAAGGTCTTTGATCTTGTGTGTTTCAGCTTGTGAAGTCCATTTTGAAAACACCAAGGTGCCCGTTGAAAATGTCCTAGGAGAAGTTGGCGGCGGGTTTAAGGTGAGTTGCTGTGCGGTTTTGGGTGTAGTTGTCTGTCCCCTGCTCGCAGCAGGCCACCTGCACTAGCCAGGTGACGTGCGTGGTTCCTCGTGGAAAACCAGCAGTGTGGACAGGACAGTGGTCAGCACGGCTCCCGTGAGGGGGTGTGGGTAGAACTCAGTCCTGCGTTCATGCCTGTGGGTCAGGTGCAGAGTAGTTGGCATGTATGACCAGGGCTTGTTTGAGTTAGGGACAGGACCCCTCCCTCCAGCAAGTGTGGGCAGCAGGCCCTGGAGAAGCCAGGCTTCTAGTGCAGCCCTGGGCCCCGAGGCCCTAAGGGTGTTTTCATCAGATTTATCGTTTCATTTTTACTGACGAGTAATTCATACAACATAAAACTCGCCATGTCAATTGTGCACTTGGTGGTTTTTAGTCTGTTTTTAGACTTTGTGCCCTGTGTTGTATGACCATCACCACGGTCTAATTCCAGAACGCTTTTATTACTCCAGGAAAAGTGCCGTCCCTCCCACTTCCCCTCCCCCATCTCTTGGCAATCACTGTGTTTGTGGATTTGCCTCTTTCTTACATTTCATAGAAATTGGATTTATGGCCCTGGATGGTTGGCTCAGCAGTAGAGCATCAGCCCCGTGTGTGGACGTCCCAGGTTCGATCCCCGGTCACAGCACATAGAAGAAGTGCCCATCTCCCTCTCCCCACTCTCTCTCCCCTTTACCCTTCTTCCCATCCTGCAGCCAGTGGCTTGGCCCCAGGCACTGAGGATGGCTCTATTGGAGCATATCAGCCTCAAGCACTAAAAATAGCTTGGTACTTGAGCATTGACCCATGATGGGTTTGCTGGGTGGATCCTGGTCAGGGCACATGTGGGAGTCTATTTCCCCTCCTAACTAAAAATTAAATTAAAAAGTACATAAATATATAGTTGTCAACATAAGAAATATTCATACCTGTAGGAGTTTTTTAGTTTATTTGAGCCAAACTGATGACAATCACCAATTCTCAATTGACATTGAGAATTGTGCAGCAAAAATTTAACAGATTGAGAAAATGCTCAGGAGAATGGCAGTTTTGCACCTTTAAAAAAGAAGTTTCTGTTAGGGAGAGGAAGGGAGAGAGAGAGAGAAACCTCAGCTCATCGTTCCACGTAGTTCCACTTGTGCATTGACTGCTTCTCATATGTGCCCTCACTGGGGATCAAACCCAGGACCTTTCCATGCCAGGATGGTGCTCTATCCAGTGAGCCCCCCCAGCCAGAGCCCTGCACCTTATTTTATCCTAAGAGTCAGAAGGGGAAGAGTGAGGGTTACATGAAACCCCCTGGTGGTGGGTTAGGGAGGCGGGAGAAAGCAAAGCAGGAACTGGATTGTATGAAAGGTGAAAGGAAGAGATGACACTTCTGTGTATGAATGAGGTAGTTAACAGTTATCGTGATAATAACAGTGAGTGGCTTTGTGGGCTCCGCTCTGGTGTGGCAGTTGTCCTCTGAGGGGTCCTGGATCAAGGAAATTACTTGGATATTTCTGAGGTTTCCTCTGGTAGATGCACAGGAGACCACAGGTGGCTCAGGTCAGTAAAGGCTCGCCTTTGTTAGGGAAAAGTACCAAAAAGTACTGGCCTAGGACCTGACTCCCCACCATGAACGGCTTTTAGTCAGAAAGTGTTCACGTCAGACCACTACGCGTGGTTACTTTGGGTCTCTGAGTGTGCAAGGCCACCGTGCAGGCGCCTCTGAGCTCGTCAGGGGCAGCACGTGGTCCACACACCGTCCCGTGTGTGAGGTCGCGTCTCAGTGTGGTTGACGTGCATGACCCTGGGGACTCTTGCGTGTTTCCTCACCTCCTGTCTTTTCTTCGTCTTTAGAGAAATGTGTTTTCAAATCCTTTTGATGATTTCTAAAATGGGTTATGTGTCTTTTTTGTTGTTCCCTGACCTAATTGCTCGCCTAGGTGAGGGACTTTACCTGGTGCCCCTCCCCGACCTTGGCTGGGAAGCAGGAGCACGCAGGGTCGCCCTCCCCTCCGGAGTGTCCAGAGTCTGGTGCCCTCAGCCCGGGCTCCCGTCAGGAGGCCGCCCCACGAATGGGCACAGGGCCCGTGGAGGTGGGGGGACAGGCTGGGGAGCAGCAGTCTGTGCCGTGGGTGTGGTTGTGACTCGGGTAGAGGACCCAAAGATACACAGAGCAGAGAACAGAGATGCAGAGGGAAGATGAAGCCCCTGTCCTCTCCCCAGGGCCAGGAACGGCCTGGTCTTTCGTAGGAGGTTGTCCAGCTCATTTTGAGGGATGACTCCAGGTGTGTTTGTGAGAACCAGGACAAGAACGGGCTGACCTCGTTTCCTGTGTGGTCTGAGTGTGGGACTAGGCTCTCCCTGCCATCTGAGGACAGGCAGGATGATGCTGTCACCCAGCTGCTGGGACAGTTGTTCAGAGGCTTGCCTTTTGTCGTCAAACCTGGGAAAACTCGACCAGCGCCGTGCGCTCTGTCAGCTCTGGCCCCCCGGGGCCGCTGGGCTTTCCCAGCAGGATGTGGGCAAGCAGGACCACAGTGAGCCCCCGTGCTCTCTCCACAGGTGGCCATGAACATCCTCAACAGCGGGCGGTTCAGCATGGGCAGTGCTGTGGCCGGGATGCTCAAGAAACTGATCGGTAGGTATGTCAGGGACAGGAGCCCTTCGCAGCACAGCCCCGCCCTGCTCCTCATCCAGCGGAGGCCCTGCCACACCCTCAGGCAGGCTGGTGCTGAGCCAGGCCACCAGACCCACAGTTATCCTCAGGTTTGGTGCTGGGTGTTGGTTTAGAGCAGTCTTTTTCCACACTGGCCCATGGACCAGTCCACCAGAGATTTTGTGCTGGTCCGCAAACTAATTCCCCACCCTGATGAATGAAGATTATAGACCCAGTGACCTTAGTTGAATTCGCTGGTGCTCAGGGTGAGCTCTGCCTTAGCAGTCCCCGAAATAATCCTTTTGTAACCGGTTCCCAAGGGTAAAAAGGTTGAAAATCACTGGGTTAGACCAGAGAATCGACTCACCTGTCCCTAAAGGGTGATTGCTCATGTTTTAAGGGGAGGAGGGCAGTAGATGCCCTGTCAGAGATGGGTAGGGCTGCTGCTCTGACCACTGAGAGCTGCGTAGTGGACAGCAGGTGTGAGCCAGACACCCAACCTTAGCTCTGGCACTCACAAGAGCCGTGTCCACGGTGACTCTTCCACGTGGGGGGGACCAGATTCCCTGGCCTCTCTGTCTTTCTTTGTTTCTTCCTGTCAGTGAACGTAACCCTTCACGGAACCTCGTTACCCTGTCAGCTTTGTGGAGGTGACCGCAGGGGGTGCAGGGTCCTGGCCGCAGTGCTGGGGTCCCCAGGGCCACACACCTCTGGGTGCTCATGCAGTACTCAGAGTGCAGGGCAAGGTGGGGACAGGAAGGCTTTGTTTTGGGTTCTTACCTCCATTTCGGAGACAAGGAGAATGAGGCTCAGGGAGTGTTTTGTCCCAGGGGGCACCTGGGCCTCAAACCTGCCCCATAGACTCCAGGCTCAGGGCTGTCTCACTCTGCCCAGCTGCTCCCCAGGCCCCGAGCCCTCTGGACATCTCCCCCATCTGGAGTTTCCTCAGTACAGGAGTTGCAGGGTGCTCAGGTCAGCCTCTCCCAAAGGGTACAGAGCCTCTGATGAGACCCTGAGTCCTGGAAATGTGTCATGTGGGTGTCTGTTTACAGTGTAGGCCCACACGGGAGTGGTCTGTGACCAGGTCATACCTGAGACATGAAAGTGTTTGGAGAATGCAGACTGTAGGGTCGGGTTGCTGACCGGATGGGCTGCTGCCGTGTTCCATGGGTGCCTTCAGAGCTGGGCCCTGGCACAGTGCCTGCTCACAACTATACATTTGGGGCCAGAGGCCCAGGTTTTCAAAGTGTGCCACCTTCCTGCTTTGGTGACGAACAGCTGTGACAGGTGTGAGCAGCCCCTCCTGTCTGGGTGTTTCTGGGGCACAACATGGTACTAGGCGCCTTCCACCTGCATCTCACGTAATCTTTTACTTTTTTTATTGATTGATTTTTTTTTTTTTTTTTTTTTTTGCCAGGGACAGAGAGAGAGTCAGAGAGAGGGATAGACAGGGACAGACAGACAGGAACTGAGAGAGATGAAAAGCATCAATCATCAGTTTTTTGTTGCGACACCTTAGTTGTTCATTGATTGCTTTCTCATATGTGCCTTGACCACGGGCCTTCAGCAGACCATGACCCCTTGCTCGAGCCAGCAACCTTGGGTCCAAGCTGGTGAGCTTTGCTCAAACCAGATGAGCCCGCACTCAAGCTGGCGACCTTGGGGTCTTGAACCTGGGTCCTCAGCGTCCCAGTCCTACGCTCTATCCACTGTGCCACTGCCTGGTCAGGCTTCATTGATTTCTTGTAGAAAGAGATAGGGTTGGGGGCAGGGGGCGGGGAGGGAAGCGTTCACTTGTTGTTCTCCTTAGTTGTGCATTCACTGGCAGCTCCCTACATGTTCCCTGACCTGCACCCTTGTTTTGGGACAACATTCTAGTCCAGAGGTTTTTAGCCTTTTTACATTTGGGGACCAGTGAAAATAGAATTATTTCAGGAATTGCTAATGCAGAAATCACTCTCAGCATAAGAGAATTCAACTGCGGTCACTGGGTCTGTAATCTTCACACAACATCAGGGTAGTTAACTCTTAGGTGGTCTGGCACAAAATTTCTGGTAGCCTGGTCTGTGGACCAGCGGTTATAAAAACACTGCTCTCACCAACTGAGCTAACTGGCGAGGGCCCCCTGTAACCCTTACAGCAAATCTGTGAGGCCGGGCTATAGTTCAGGGAGGCGAGGCCGCTGGCCTGGGCTCTCAGCTGTAAGAACAAGTGCCACTCTCAAGCCTGTGTCTGACTCCCACTGGGACTCGGCTCCGTGTCTGTCTGCTGCTGTGGGCTCCACTGGGAATGGGGGTGCCTCCTCCAGGTTGGATTCGCCAGCAGGCGGGGCTCTGCCTTTCAGGTGCTTGGTCTCAGCAGACCCAGTTCACATAGCTCCTGTGTCAGTGTTTGAAAGGTAATGATGAGGGCCTGGCTGGTTAGCTCAGTCAGTTAAGAGTGTTGTTCCGAAACAAGGTTACGGGTTCAATCCCCAGTCAGGGCACACATGAGAAGCAGCCAAAAAGTATACAACTGAGTGAAACACAAATGCTTCTGCTCCCCTCTCTTGCTTCCTCTCTGTCTTTCTGAAAACCAATAAAGATAAAGCCCGGCAGGATGGCTCAGTTGGTTGAAGCGTTGTCCCAGAGTACAGAGGTTGCTGGTTTGATTCCTGGTCAGGGCACACTCAGGAAGAAAGCTAATGCCGATCTCCCAGGAGGTCACCTTAGGCTAACCAGGAAACTGTTCTTTTAAACTCTGCTCTCCTTCAGAAATGACTGCCGAGTACGCCTGCACGAGGAGGCAGTTCAACAGGAGGCTCAGTGAGTTCGGATTGATCCAGGTACTGAGGTCGCACGCTGTGTGAGTGGTGCGTGTGTGCTCCTGGGGTCTGTGCTGGTGACTCGGCAGTGACGGGAACAAGGCTGCCTTTTTTTAAGTTTATTTTAGAGGAGAGAGAGAAGGGGGAGGAGCAGGAAGCATCAACTCCCACATGTGCCCTGACTGGGCAAGCCTAAGGTCTTTGTTTTGTTTTTTTTGTTTTGTTTGTTTTTTACAGAGACAAAGAGAGAGTCAGAGAGAGGGATAGATAGGGACAGACAGGAACAGAGAGATGAGAAGCATTAATCAGTTTTCGTTACAACGCCTTAGTTGTTCATTGATTGCTTTCTCATATGTGCCTTGACCTTGGGCCTTAAGCAGACCGAGTAACCCCTTGCTCGAGCCAGCGACCTTGGGTTCAAGTTGGTGAGCTTTGCTCAAACCAGATGAGCCCATGCTCAAGCTGGCACCCTTGGGGTCTCGAACCTGAGTCCTCCACATCCCAGTCCAACACTCTGTCACTGCACCACTGCCTTGTCAGGCAAGCCTGGGGCTTTGAACTGGCGACCTTAGCATTCCAGGTCGATGCTTGATCCACTGCACCACCACAGGCCAGGGCTGGGCTCTCTTGTGCAGCGTGAGGCTTTGGACTTAATTACCTTCTCTGCTGGTTGGCAGATTTGGGTCTCATTACATTTAAGTGTTTCTTGATTGTGTTTTGTTCCGAACACTCCAGGAGAAGTTTGCCTTGATGGCTCAGAAGACCTATGTCATGGAAAGCATGGCCTACCTCACCGCGGGGATGCTGGACCAGCCAGGGCTCCCTGACTGCTCCGTTGAGGCTGCCATGGTGAAGGTGAGCCCAGCACAGCCCGGGGCAGCTACAGCTGGTCAGCAAGGCAAGGAAGGAACAGGACTTGGCGGGGCCACCCCGGGAGACTGTGACGATCAGGACTCCTGCCTGGCTCAGTTCCCGAAGCCTAGTTCTCCCTCGAGCCTCCGCTTCCAGTCCCAGCCCCTCCGCCCTGTCCTGAGGTCCTCCTTTTGGACGGGATTGGCACAGACGACCTTGTGCTGACCTTGCTCCTGGGCCGTGGCAGGTGTTCAGCTCAGAGGCCGCCTGGCAGTGTGTGAGTGAGGCCCTGCAGATCCTCGGGGGCTCGGGCTACATGCGGGACTACCCCTACGAGCGCATGCTGCGTGACACCCGCATCCTGCTCATCTTCGAGGTGCGTGCCCTGCCGCCAGCTCCCTGGGCCGAGGCGCTGTGCGGGCTCTCGTTTACCTGTCCTCACAGCCCTGCCCAGACCCGTGCTGCTGATGAGGAGGCTGAGGCTGGCGGGCACACGGCTCACTCGGGGTCCTGCTCCCTAGGGCCCTTAGTGCTGGGCCTGCATCTCCTGGCCCTCACCGCAGGCCTTTGCCAGGGTGCCCCTCCGGCTGTGATGGGACAGGCAGAGACCTGTGGAGGCCCGGCTTCCGCCTCGTGTGCTCTGGGTCCGGGCCTTCTTCCCAGTGCATTGAAGGGCCTCGGGGGTCTTCTCCGAGGGCTTCCCAGCCCGGTCCTGCTTGCTCTCTCACTGTTGTCTCTCGAGAGGTCACAAGCCCAGAGGGGCTGGAGGGACCTGGCTGGGGAGGGAAGGGGGGTTGAGGCCACAGCGGCACCTCAGACACCTTTCCACCTCGGGGTGCTGGTGGGGACTGACTGAGCTGGAGGAAAGCAGAGACCCGGGGTGGGAGGGACGGAGATGTGCCTTTCCTGGGGGACTCGAGTCTCGTGAAGCAAGTGCACGTGGCCCTCAGGCAGAAGGGGCTTTGACCAGGCCTAGCAGGGCTGTGTGGGCTGAGCACAGGGAGCTAGAACATGCCGGGCCAGGCAGAACCTCTGCTGCCAGCTCTGGGTGAGAGGGGGTAGAATGAGCAGTCTGTGGGTGAGGCTGGGCCAGGTGACGAGCAGGTGAAGAGGGGTGGAGGGGAGACAGGTGGCCAGGCTGCGGAGGACCTTGGGTCTTTTTCTGAGGGCAGAGGAAGCTGTCAAAGGTCACAGCCCTGCCTGCAGTGGCTTCCATGGTGTGGGTGAGTGGGAGTCACACACACAGTACTGCTGGTGCCAACTTCCACGGGGCAGCTGCTGACCTCTGCATCACTGGCCACAGGGAACCAATGAGATTCTCCGGATGTACATTGCCCTGACAGGCCTGCAGCACGCCGGCCGCATGCTGACCGCAAGGATCAAGTAGGTGCTATTCCCACTCTGCTGCCCATGTCCCACCTGGAATAAGGAGGGGGCGGGCAGAGCAGCCTCAGGGCTCAGCTCATTCGCTGGCTGACTGGGCAGAGGATGGTGGGCAGCAGCCTTGGCCAGTGAGTGCTGGGCCTTGAAGCCGGGCTCTAGAGCTTGGCCCTCACCTGAGGGTGATAGGAGGGGCCTGCTGCTCAAGGAGGCCCTCGCTGTCTCCCTGCGGTCACTCCCCGACAGTCCCTGTTTCAGAAGCTGAGCATGAGAGACGCTCCTTGAACAGATGCCAGGCTCTAAGGCCAATGCAAGACCATTCGTCTTCTCTCCCTCCTTCCCTCCTTCCCTCTCTCCCTCCTTCCCTCCTTCCCTCTCTCCCTCCCTCCCTCCTTCCCTCTCTCCCTCTCTCCCTCCCTCCCTCCTTCCCTCTCTCCCTCTCTCCCTCCTTTCCTCCTCCTCTTCCCACAATCCTTACCTTGGGCCACAGCAATTGGGAAGCACTCCTGGAGCCCAGGGACAGTTGTTCAGAGCATTTTGCCTAATACTTCATGGGACAGGAAGGCCTGGAAGCTGCTGTGACCCCACTCCCTGTGGAGGGGGCACATGTGTGGCCCCCCAGAGACTGGCCGGTCCCTGACAGGCTGGGAGGGTCAGCAGGCGTCCAGCAAGCCCGGGCTGGAGGAAGGTCCTTCGTGGCTTTGCACAGCCAGGGAGAAGGGTGGCGCCCTAGAGCTCTGGGCACCTGTTGGTGGGGCTGTGTTGCTGGGCGGTGGAAGGAGCAGCAGGGCCTCAGGTCATGGGCCCGTGGGCTTTCTGCAGGGAGCTCAAACGGGGCAATGTGACCACAGTCCTGGAGACCGTTGGCCGGAGGCTCCGGGACTCCTTTGGTCGAACCGTGGACCTGGGGCTGACAGGGAATCTCGGAGCGGTGCACCCCAGTCTTGCGGTGAGCGAGCCCAACAGGTATAGCCTGTCAGAGATCTCCTTCCCAGACAAGGTGTGACCGGGGAGTTGGGGAGGACCGGCCAGTCTGAGGGACAGCTGATGTCCCATCTCCACCCTGTCCTGGTGGAGAGCAGCCTGCCCTGGGCCCCTGCCAGACCCCGGGCCAGGGGGACAGGACTGGCGGGAGGGGTGCTGAGTGAGGCCTGTCCTCTGCCCCCAGGACAGTGGGCCAGGACTGGCGGGAGGGGGTGCTGAGTGAGCCCTGGGCCCCTGCCAGACCCCGGGCCAGGGGGACAGGACTGGCGGGAGGGGTGCTGAGTGAGCCCTGTCCTCTGCCCCCAGGACAGTGGGCCAGGACTGGCGGGAGGGGTGCTGAGTGAGGCCTGTCCTCTGCCCCCAGGACAGTGGGCCAGGACTGGCGGGAGGGGTGCTGAGTGAGGCCTGTCCTCTGCCCCCAGGACAGTGGGCCAGGACTGGCGGGAGGGGGTGCTGAGTGAGCCCTGGGCCCCTGCCAGACCCCAGGACAGTGGGCCAGGACTGGCGGGAGGGGTGCTGAGTGAGGCCTGTCCTCTGCCCCCAGGACAGTGGGCCAGGACTGGCGGGAGGGGTGCTGAGTGAGCCCTGGGCCCCTGCCAGACCCCGGGCCAGGGGGACAGGACTGGCGGGAGGGGTGCTGAGTGAGCCCTGTCCTCTGCCCCCAGGACAGCGCCGGGAAGCTGGAGGAGAACGTGTACTACTTCGGGCGCACTGTGGAGACGCTGCTGCTCCGCTTTGGCAAGGTATCTGCCAGCCTTGGGGAGGGGCCCCAGCCTGGGGGTCATGGCGATGGGCCGGCATCCATGAGGGGATGTCTTACCAGGTGTCCCCCAGGCCTGGCAAGAAATCTCACCATGAGTTGGGAGGCAGGGCGGGCTGTGGCTGCCTGTCCCAGGGACTAGTCAGCTCGCTGAGGGGGCGAGGGGGGCCTGCTGGTTGAACACCGTCCAGGGGAAGAGAAGTCCCTGCATTTGGTAGGGAAGCCCCAGCTGGGCCTGTTCTGCTGCTAAAGGTGTGTGGAGCCCTGATCTCTGGTCTCAGCCTGGGACCTGGTCCCGCCTGCCCTTGGCCTGATCTAGACAGTGAGTGGAGACCAGAGGCAGCCACAAGGCAGTGCCCCGTAGTCCACAGGGAAACAAGGGTCAGCCCCTCTGCCCGGAGGCATAAAGTGAGGCTCGGGTGGGTGAGGAGAGCCCAGGGAGGGACTGTGTGTTGGGGGCCCCCAGGTAACTGCCCCCCATGTTCCCAGACCATTGTGGAGGAGCAGATGGTCTTGAAGCGGGTGGCCAACATCCTCATCAACCTGTACGCCATGACCGCCGTGCTGTCCCGGGCCAGCCGCTCCATACGGGCCGGGCTCCGGAACCACGACCACGAGGTACGCCCCCCGCCCCCAGCTCTCCTGCCACACTTGAACGAGGCCCAGTGATGGAGGGAGGGGGTCAGTGGGCAGCAGAGCCCTGCTGAGGAGTCCCCGTGGGAGGGGTAGTCAGATCAAGCGCCTTGGCACCCAGCGTGTTCCCAGGGAGGGGGAGTGAAGTGCAGGGCCAGATGCCATGGAGGGGAGGGCGGTGGGCTTGCTGAGCTGTGGGCTGGGAGCGCTGACGCGTCCGTGGGATGGGAAGGTCCAGCCATGCTCCTCGGGGCGCAGAGCCCTCCTCCATTTCTCTGAGAGACGGGGCGGGGGGTGGTGAGCGATGGGTCCCCACCTAGTGCCCGCCATGCTGGGGGCAGTGCAGTCACACGGCGCCTGCTGTGTGTGGGGTCGTCATGTGTGTGGACTCATGAATGCCTGCCAGTGCCTGAGAAACAGTGAAGTCCCTCTCGTGGGAGAAGAAAGGGGCTCAGAGAGGCTGAGAAGTGTGTCCTGGGAAGAGCTAGTCCAGCTCGGGGCTGGAGCCAGAACCTGTTCTGTGCCTTCTGAGCCTGGCTTCCCCTTGACCCCGCCAAGCTGCCCAGCGGTTCTCTGAAGCTTAGAGGTCACCAGGGAGGGCAGAGGGGGTGCCCAACGGCCCATGGATCCCAGGGTTCTCTCTGACCTCTGTTCTGGCAGGTTCTGTTGGCCAACACCTTCTGCACGGAAGCCTATTCGCAGAATATCTTCACCTTATCTCAGCTGGACAAGTGTGAGTGGGCTGCTTGGGGGAGGCTGGGAGGGTGATTCTGGCGACCGGCAGTGAGCGGTTTCTGGGCCCTGCCAGGCTCCCGGGCCTGCGGCTGCTAACGGCCTCTGCTCTGGGGGGAGCGGGGCTGGCAGCTGCCTCCAGGCCTGTCAGCAGGCACAGGCCCTGCCGGTGAAGCTCGTCCGGCCCCACACACCCTGCTGGTGTCGCCCAGGAGGCTCAGGAGTGAGGCGCATTCGTCCCCTGCCTTTCCCTGCGCTGCAAGGACATGACGCTGCCCCCTGCAGAGGCCCAGCTGCTGCCCCGACCATGCGGGGTTCTGCTCATGGGCGCAGTGTGCCTGGAGGGCCCTTCCTCTTCCGCAGCCAGGTGGCCTGTCTCCTCCCGACCCGCACAGTCCTGGCCTCGGGGCTTCGTGTCATGTGTCCCCTGCAGAGCCCAGCCCGTGCTGGAGGGTGGTGGAGAGGTCACAGGGGACTTGCATGTCTGACCAGGGGCTGCCTGACCATCAGCGTGCAGTAGGGACAGGCCTGACTCGCAGATGGGTCTCCACTGAGCAAGGGCTTCTCCCCCGGGACCCGGATGCGTGGAGTCAACGGGATGAGCCGTTAGTTATTCAGAATGGAGCCTCTGTCTACAGCCCAGACCACTTCCGGGACGTGTAGGGCAGTGGGCCACCCGCAGGCTGACTGTTGGGGAAAATGCTCCCGTGGTTTTCTGTTCTCACAGTGCTGAAAAATCACCTACTGTCTCTTCCCTCACAGATTCTCCAGATAATCTGGATGAACAGATCAAGAAGGTGTCCCAGCAGGTGCTGGAGAAGCGAGCGTACATCTGTGCCCACCCTCTGGACCGGTCGTCCTGAGGCACAGCGATGGCGTTCCCTGCTGCCCCGGCCGCTGCTGGATGAGTCTCAGCTTTTCCAGAAGGTGTAGAACTCGGTTATTTCGAGTTGGACTTTTTTTTCACGGTCTTCTCCTGAAGGTCTTTCTCCTGGCCTGAGAGAGCCTCTTCTGGTCTGAGCTGTGGGCACTGCTGCCTGACGATCCTAGTCCTGAATGGAGACGGAGCAGCGAGAGAGGAGTCGCTGAGACCTGGGGTTAGGGTCTCTGTGCTGTGGGGGGCACAGCGGAAGCTGGGGACTGCTCAGGCCTGGGCAGCCCGTCCACTAGACCACACTCCCCAGGGTGTAGCTGAGACCTGGGGTTAGGGTCTCTGTGCTGTGGGGGGCACAGTGGAAGCTGGGGACTGCTCAGGCTTGGGCAGCCCGTCCGCTAGACCACACTCCCCAGGGTGTAGCTGGGAAGTTGTGTGTGTGTCCCTCACTGGGAGCAAAGCGTAGTGAAGACGTCCCAGGAACCATGAGCAAGAAAGAATATAAAATGGTAGTTTGTGTTTACTGTTCTAGTCTTGTTTTTCCTCAGAACCAGGCTTTCGTGAGTGATTGTGGGGCCCTAGGAAACAGCCTCTGGTGTGGCTGCCAGCCCCTCTGGTCCTCAGCTGGGAGGAGCCCCAGAAGCGGAGGAGCAGGCGCCACCGCGGGCCCTGGGGGGGGGGCGTCTTTGACCCTCTGCGGTGGCCGGTGGGAAAGGGCACTGCTGTCACATCCTGACGCGTGCTTGTTCCCCCTGGGCCTCTGTGTCACGTGGCGAGGGTGCTCCCCTTCTGAAGGGAGGAGAAGGGTGTCTGGGCCTCTGTGTCACGTGGCGAGGGCGCTCCCCTTCTGAAGGGAGGAGAAGGGTGTCTGGGCCTCTGTGTCACGTGGCGAGGGCGCTCCCCTTCTGAAGGGAGGAGAAGGGTGTCTGGGAGCCCCGCCCGCTTTCTCCAGGGTCCTCCTGCTGCTACTTCCCGGCTGTGCTGGGTCCCAGCGCCAGCAGGAGTCAGGCTTTGGTCTGGTTCCTGGGTGGGTTGGCACCCCCCCAGGAAGCCCCCTGTAGCTGAGGTGGGAGGAGACGGCCAGGCTTCTCCTCGAGCATGGGACGCGGTCCACTGTGGTGAGAGGCCAGAGAACAGGGAGGCCCGAGAGTGGAGCTGGTGGGGGCGTGGCCTGACGCTCTGCCAGGGCTGTGGTAGCTGATCTGAAAAGGTCAAAGCGTGTAGGTATCGTGGCTTTTTTTTTTTTTTTTGTATTTTTCTGAAGCTGTAAACGGGGAGAGACAGTCAGACAGACTCCCGCATGCGCCCAACCGGGATCCACCTGGCACGCCCACCAGGGGGCGATGCTCTGCCCCTCCAGGGCGTCGCTCTGCCGCGACCAGAGCCACTCTAGCGCCTGGGGCAGAGGCCAAGGAGCCATCCCCAGCGCCCGGGCCATCTTTGCTCCAATGGAGCCTTGGCTGCTGGAGGGAAAGAGAGAGACAGAGAGGAAGGAGGGGGGGTGGAGAAGCAAATGGGCGCTTCTCCCATGTGCCCTGGCCGGGAATTGAACCTGGGTCCCCCGCACGCCAGGCCGACGCTCTACCGCTGAGCCAACCGGCCAGGGCCGGTATCGTGGCTTTTGAAGTAACTTTCCAAGTTTTAACATCAGCAAGGAAGCATTTTGCGCAAAGTGTAGAGTACATGCCTCTCATGGCTCTGGGAACGGAGGTGCGTGCAGTTCCTGCCAGGGGCCACTTGGGAAGTGCACCCCCACCCCAGCGTAGAGGTGCTGTACTCCAGGTCCTGTGAAGGCCCCTGTGGGCAGCAGGTTCTGTTTGTCCAGTTGAGTTTAAAAATTAGCTGGAGGTACCAGTTCGGGGCTCTGGTTTTCACCTGTGTTCAGCAGCACACACGGGCTGAGGGCTTGAGATCCTCAGGGTTTGTGCAGGGCAGGCCTGCTGTGGAGCCACCAGGGCACCCTGGCATTCCTGGGCTGGACCACAGCAGCGACTCAGCCCGGGACACACACACCACCAGGTAGCAGGAGACCGTTCCACAGCCTGGAGCCCGGGGCCTTTTCCGAAGGGAGAGGGATTTCGGTGTCAGCATGGCCCCTATCTGTGGGGCAGTCACTGGCTGCCCTCAGGAGTCGGGAGGAAGGAAATCCTTCTGATTTCTGGGAAAGGGTTCTCCAGCAAACCTATGGCCAGAGAACCCACCCTTTCCACTCTGGACACAGGTTCTGGCTCTGTTAACTCAAATACGGGGTTACCTAGTTCACCATCTGGTGGTGCCAAGGACAGCAGCGTGCGCTGAAGGGCCGTCCCATGCAGCTGTGAACTCACTCGGAACCCACGAGTAGTGGGCCAGGCCTGGCGGGTTCTTCTGGGTCTTTTTTCCTCCTTTCTCTGAACCGAGACTCCACCATGTCTGAGAGGAAATTCTGTGCGTACGTGAGCCTTGGCTCCTGGAAACGAGAGTCACGTGGGTGGACGGGTGGGAAGATGCTGGGGCTGACTGAGCCTCCGGTCTCCAGGTCGTGTCAGAAATAGCTGAGGTCATGGTGGCTCCTGACAACGCAAACGGGACATTTAAGTGAACTGAACGGAGCACCAGCCCTGGGAAGGGCCCTTTGTCCCCTTTGACTGGACCCTTGTCCAGAGTCACCCTGTGGTGGAAGTTTCAGCCAGGGCTGCCCCTTGGGGTGAGAAGCTTTTAGAAGGAGCAGCAGAGGCTCTCTCAAGGGGTGGAGCCTGCAGCTGTGAACATCTGAGCATTCACCGAGGACCGCTGACTCCCCAGTGTGTGGAGGGTTCAGAGCTAGCGCGGGGACAACCCCCTCCCAGCACCTGCTCCCTTGTCTGCTCCTGATTGTGGCTGGCTCCCACCACACACTGGTGATCTGACCTCCAGGCAAGACGGTCAGAGAGGGCACGGTCAGCCACCATTGCCCTGTCTGGAGTGTAAGCACGTGACTTCCCCTCTGTGAGCCTCTCACTCACCTTGACCATCTCACAATACAGCTCCTTCTTGGTGAGCTCTGGAATTCAGGGTCTGAATACTGTGGTTATAAATAGCATCTTTGGTAGGACTTAAATTCTAAATACTTTCACCACAGACTGGAGGCTTCCGGCTAACCAGATAGGCTCCCCTGGTGTTTTTCTGAAGAAACACCACTCACAGGCCCCCCCAGGACCAACTGCCTAATCGTATGCAGCTCGGAGACATGGCTGCAGGGCAGGGGGTTGGTTCTGGAGTACACCAGCTGCCATGTCATCACGGGACCCTGCCAGAGGGCCCCCTGGGGGCACAAAAACTGGTTTCCAGTGTGCCATGAAGGAAGGTCCATGGTAATACCCTACACTTTTGGTACAGAATTTAGAAAAATCCATATTTAAGGAAATTATTCTTAATCTGGTAGAAGAAAATTAAATCGTTTCTGGAAGAAGGTACCATTAATTTTCCTATACAGTGTTCACTGTTAAAAAAAAGAAACACCCAAAGCAATCTACAGGTTCACTACAATTCCAAAATTTCAATGGCATTTTTCACAGCAATAGAACAGAACTAATTTTTATGAAACTACAGAAGAACCTGAGTAGCCAGAGCAATCCTGAGAAGAACAAAGCAGGAGGCATTATGCTTCCTGATTTGAAACTTGATTGCAAAAGCATAGTAATCAAACAGGATGGTATTGCCATAGAAAGAGGCACCTAGATCAATGGAACAGAATGGAGAGCCCAGAAATGAACCTCTGCCTAGATGGTCAGTTTGCAACAAAGGAGCCAAGAATACACAATGGGGACAGCACAGCCCCGTCAATAAACGGTGTTGGAAAAACTGGACCGCCACATGTAAGAATGACATTGGACTGTTATGTAACCCTACACGGAAAAACTCAAAATAGCTTAAACTCTTGAACCTAAGACCTGAAGCCACAAAACTAGAAAAATGGGTGGTAAGATCCTGAAAATTGGTCTAAACAAAAAGTATTTTTGATTTGACACCAAAAGCAAAGAAAGGCAGCAAAAGCAAAACTAAGTGGGACTACATTAAACTTAAAAGCTGTATAGGAAATGAAATTGTCGACAAAATAAAAAGGCAATCTATGGCCCTGGCCAGTTGGCTCAGTGGTAGAGCAATAGCTTGGTGTGTGGAAGTCCTGGGTTTGATTCCCGGCCAGGGCACAGAGGAGAAGCGCCCATCTGCTTCTCCATCCTTCCCCCCCCACCACCACCACCCTTGTCTCTCTCTTCCCCTCCCGCAGCCAAGGCTCCATTGGAGCAAAGTTGGCCCGGGCGCTGAAATGGCTCTGGTTACAACAGAGCAACGGTCGAGATGGGCAGAGCATCGCCCCCAATGGGCATGCTGGGTGGATCCCAGTTGGGCGTATGTGGGAGCCTGTCTCTGCCTCCCCATTTCTCACTTCAGGGGGAAAAAAAAGGCAATCTACTAAGTGAGAAAATAATTGTAAATTATGTATCTGATAAGGGGTTAATCTCTAAAATATATAAAGGACTCCTGTAACTCAATAGCAACAGAAAACAAAAAATATTCAATTAAAAATAGACCTAGGCCCTGGCCGGTTGGCTCAGCGGTAGAGCGTCGGCCTAGCGTGCGGAGGACCCGGGTTCTATTCCCTGCCAGGGCACACAGGAGAAGCGCCCATTTGCTTCTCCACCCCTCCGCCGCGCCTTCTTCTCTGTCTCTCTCTTCCCCTCCCGCAGCCAAGGCTCCATTGGAGCAAAGATGGCCTGGGCACTGGGGATGGCTCTGTGGCCTCTGCCCCAGGCACTAGAGTGGCTCTGGTCTCAACATGGCGACGCCCAGGATGGGCAGAGCATCGCCCCCTGGTGGGCAGAACGTCGCCCCATGGTGGGCGTGCCGGGTGGATCCGGGTCGGGCGCATGCGGGAGTCTGTCTGACTGTCTCTCCCTGTTTCCAGCTTCAGAAAAAATGAAAAAAAAAATAGACATAGGATCTGAATAAACATTTTTCCAAAGACCTACAGGTAGATGGCCAACAGATAAAAGGTGCTGAACGTATTAGTCATTGAGGAAATGAAAATGAAAACCACTTCACACTTGTTAGAATGGCTAGTATCAGAAAGATATGAAGCCTAATGAGGTGGTGATGCAGTGGATAGAGTGTTGGCTTGGGACTCTGAGGACTCAGGTTCAAAACCCCAAAGTCACCGGCTTGAGCATGAGGTCACTGGCTTGAGTGTGGGATCATAGATGTGACCCTAGGGTTGCTGGCTTGAAGCCCAAGGCGACTGGCTCAGCTGGAGCCCCCTGGGCAAGGCACGGATGAGAAGCAAGCAATGAACAACCAAAGGGATGCAACTGTGAGTTGATGCTTCTCATCTCTTTCTGTTTGTCCCTGTCTCTCTGTTTAAAAAAAGAAAAGAAACTACTACAAATTGATGCTTACATTTCCTCCCTTCTCTCTCCACTCTAAAAGTTAAAAAATCTTTTTTTTAATTATCAAATTTATGAACTATACTAGTAATTTATTCAACTATACAGGTAAATTAAAACTTCCGTGTGGTACTATTACACATCAGATTAACCATAACATGTTCATAAAATAGAATAATTGGAAATTGTGCATGGTTGGGTATATATTGCTGTAACCATTTTGGAAGATAAAGTATTAATCCTGGCAAATGAAAGTATCACTAAGCAATTATAATTCTAGATATATGTCTTGCATATTTTTTAAAAGCCTTGTTAATATATTTGCAATTATATTGTTTAAGTAACATAAACAATACAAATGCCCATCAATAAGTTGCATTTTTCTACACTTAGACACACAAACATGGTTGAGTCTCATCATTACTGAGCAAAAAGTAAAATGAGGGAAAAAAAGTAAAATGATAGAATATTACATATATCATTCTATTTTATAATGTCCAAAGATGCAATTCTAAGACTTTACAAATATATACATATGCAGTAAACATTAAGAGAAATGCAAGTGAAAGATAAAGTTCAGGCTAGTGATAACTTCTGGGGATAAGGGTAAAAAAGAGAAAGGGTTAGGGCACACAAAATATTGACCACGCTTGACTTGTTAAGGTAAATTGTGGGTCGGTTATTTTTAACAGTATACACATATGCTCTTATGTGTGTTTAGTAAAAGTATTAAAACTATGTCAGTCATGAAAATAAACATGAGAATTTCTGGAAAGTAAAAGTGTGACTGGTGCAATTTAAAGTTATAGACACAGATGAAATTGAGCTCAGAAACTGGATCATTCTATTAATACATCTAAAAAGTATTATGGAAGAAAAGCCCATATCTGCTCACCGGTGCCACGTAACCTTCAGTCTGGAACAACTTAGAATACTGAAAGACACATTTGCAAAAACCATGTTCCCACATGGGGTTACCATGGCATAACTGAGCTCAGTCAGCTACACAACTTGATGAATTAGAGTTAGTAACAAAATAACAAAGATTTGGTTCAAGAATCGTGCGTCAAAAGAAGGAGCAGCTACAATGGGGCCAAATCTGGCACGAGAAGCTCTGAACCAGATTGTTTCGGTGAAGGAGGAGGAGACCCTTTACCTTTAACTCTACAGACACTTGTCCTGTGAGTCTGGCGTTGTCAGTGCCTGTGACCACGAAGCACCGGACTTCCCGTATCAAGCAACCTGGAGGGGCTGTCGCCTCCGTGTGGAATGTATCACGGAATTCTCAGCTTCATGAGTGCCAGGAATGAATCCCACTTGATCATGATGTATGACCTTTTTAATGTTTTGCTGAATTTAGCTTGATAATATTTTGTTGGAGATGTTTGCATCTATATTCATCAGGGATATTGGTCTATAATTTTTTTGCAATGTCTCTGTGTTTGGAATTATGATAATGCTGTCCTCATAAAATTAATTTGGGAACTTTCCCTCTTCAACTTTTTTTTGGAAATAGTTTGAGAAAGTTAGATGTTATTTGAGTGTTTGCTAAAATTCATCTGTGAAGCCATCTAGGAGGAGTTTGTTTGATTTGTATTTTTCTGAAGTTAGAAGAGGGGAGGCAGACAGACTCCCGCATGCGCCCGGCTGGGATCCACCCAGTATGCCCACCAGGGGGCGATGCTCTGCCCAGCTGGGGCATTGCTCCACTGCAACGGGAGCTATTCTAATGCCTGAGGCCAAGGCCATGGAGCCATCCTCAGCCCCCGGGCCAACTTTGCTCCAATGGAGCCTTGGCTGCAGGAGGGGAAGAGAGAGACGGAGAGGAAGGAGAGGGGGAGGGGTGGAGAAGCAGATGGGTGCTTCTGTGTGCCGTGGCCGGGAATCGAACCCGGGACTTCTACATGCCAGGCCAACGCTCAACCACTAAGCTAGCCGGCCAGGGCTTGTAGGAGTTTTTTTCCCTGAGATTTTTTTGATGACTGATTTGATTTCATTAGTAGTTACAGCTATTGCTCAACTTACGACCACGATTGGTTCCAACAGACCGGTAGTAACACGATTTGGTTGTAAGTTGAGTAGGCTATATGTACAGTACTGTGAAATGATGTTATAAAAATCTTTAAGTCATTTTATCATAATTTTCTTTCATTATTGTTATATATCATAATTTTCTTTGTTCATTTTATGCCATTTATATTAATATAGTCTCTACACCATTTTGTTTCTTATTTTTACATTAATCAGATTTAAGTAAAAAACTGCATTACCAGTCCAACTGGTTTAATAGATATTTGCAAAGACAATTTCCTCTTGTTAGACATATTGGGAGAGGTTTGATGAAAAATATCCAAGACACAAAACACAAATTGCTGTGCCGAGTCTGGGATAACAGTTGAAATGGTGCACGCAGAGATGGTAGTGCTGCCGGAAGCTGGTCCGCACTGTCGTACGCCCACTTGGGCAACGCTTGCGCTGCCAGACGCGGAGCAGTCGTGGCTAGGGACTGTGGTCATAAAGTCGAATGGTCGTAAGTTGCATAGGTCATAAGTCGATCAATATTTGTAAGTATTGATACCTCAGCTTTTTTTTTCTATGAAATACCTTTTTTCCATCTGTTTACTTTCATACTGTAAAATTCTATACTGCCGTACTATTCTAAAATCTTCAGAACCCCTTATTAAATGGCATTAACAAAATTTTATAATCCATAAATGAATATGATATATTTAGGTACATGTGTGGGTGGGTGTGAGTGTACCTACGTGAGTACATTGAGAAGGTGGGATAAAGTGGTCAGGGAAGACGGCTAATGATCTCAATACTGTGAATATTTTTAATAAACATATACCTAGGTCTTATTTTTGTAATTTATAAGAAATTGAATGCAGTAACAACCAGAATATACAGTGCATATAACATTTTACAGAATATGGCCAAGGATGATTACAGAGGAATAGTCATAGCCTCTTTTATTAAACATCAAAGAACAAAAGTGAATAAAAACTCAAGAAGCTAGAAAAGCCTGACCAAGCAGTGGCACAGTGAATAGAGTGTTGGACTGAGATGTGGAGGACCCAGGTTCGAGACCCTGAGGTCGCCAGCTTGAGCGTGGGCTCATCTGGTTTGAGCAAAGCTCACCAGCTTGGACCCAAGGTCCTGGCTTGATCAAAGGGTTACTTGGTCTGCTGTAGCCCCACAGTCAAGGCACATATGAGAAAGCAATCAATGAACAACTAAAGTGCCACAACGAAAAACTGATGATGGATGCTTCTCATCTCTCTCCATTCCTGTCTGTCTGTCCCTATCTATCCCTCTCTCTGACTCTGTCTCTGCAGTAAAAAAAAAAAAGCTAGAAAAAATGAAGAAACCATAAATTTTTAAATATCAAAGAAAATAAAAACTGAAGTTAAATAGAAAAGCAGTAAAAGCAGATTGATAAATCCAAGACCTGGTTCTCTTAAAAATATTAACAACTTGCCGAACCAGGCAGTGGTGCAATCAAGCCATGGTCACTGGCTTGAAGCTCAAGGTTGCTGACTTGAGCCCAGGGTCACTGGCTGGAGCCCCCTGGTCAAGGCACGTATGGGAGAGCATCAATGAACAGCTAAAGTGCTGCGACGAATTGATGCTTCTCATCTCTCTCCCTCTCTGTCCCTAGCTGTCCCTCTGTCTCTCTGTCTCTGTCACAAAAGTAAATAAATAAAGTGAGAGAAGGGGAGACAGAGACTCCCTCATGCAGCTTGACTAAGATCTATCCAGAAACCCCCATCTTGGGCTGATGGTTGAATCAACCAAGCTATCCTCAGTACCCAGGGCCAAGGCTCGAACCAGTGGAGCTACTGGCTGAGAGAGGAGAAAGAGAAAGGAGAGAGGGAGGGGGAGAGAAGAATGGTTGCTTCACATGTGTGCACTGACCTGGGATCGAACCCAGGACATTTGTGCTGGCTGACACTCTATCCCAGTGGTTGGCAAACCGTGGCTCATGAGCCACACGCGGCTTTTGGCCCCTTGAGTGTGGCTCTTCCACAAAATACCACGTGTGAGTGCTACCTCAATAAGGAATGTACCTACCTATATAGTTTTAAGTTTAAAAAATTTGGCTCTCAAAAGAAATTTCAATTGTCGTATTGTTGATATTCGGCTCTGTTGACTAATGAGTTTGCCAGCCACTGCTCTATCCACTGATCCAAACAGCCAGGGCCATTAGTTTTCATAAAGGGTGAAAAAATCGCCTGACCAGGCGGTGAGGCAGTGGATGGAGCATCGGACTGGGATGCGGAGGACCCAGGTTCAAGACCCCGAGGTCACCAGCTTGAGCGCAGGCTCATCTGGTTTGAGTAAAAGCTCACCAGCTTGGACCCAAGGTTGCTGGCTCGAGCAAGGGGTAACTCGGTCTGCTGTAGCCCCATGGTCAAGGCACATATGAGAGGGCAGTCAATGAACAACTGAGATGTCGCAACGAAAAACTAATGATCGATGCTTCTCATCTCTCTGTTCCTGTCTGTCTGTTCCTATCTATCCCTCTCTCTGACTCTCTCCCTGTCTCTGTAAAAATAAAAAAAATAAAAATAATAAAAAAAAGAATGAAAAAATACAACGCTTACACATTTTTTTTTCCTTTGTACTTTTCTGAAGTTGGAAACAGGGAGGCAGTCAGACAGACTCCCGCATGCGCCTGACCAGGATCCACCCGGCATGCCCACCGGGGACCATGCTCTGCCCATCTGGGGCATTGCTCTGTTGCATCCAGAGCCATTCTAGTGCCTGGGGCAGAGGCCATGGAGCCATCCTTAGCGCCCGAGCCAACTTTGCTCCAATGGAGCCTTGGCTGCGGGAGGGGAAGACAGAGACAGAGAAGAAGGAAAGGGGGAGGGATGGAGAAGCAGATGGGCGCTTCTCCTGTGGGCCCTGGCCGGGAATCGAACCCAGGATTCCTGCATGCCAGGCCAACACTCTACCACTGAGCCAACCGGCCAGGGCCACATTTTTTTTAAACATTTTTTTAAAATTTTTATTTACTTATTTATTTTCTACAGAAACAGAGAGTGAGCCAGAGAGAGGGATAGACAGGAAGAGACAGACAGGAACGAAGAGAGATGAGAAGCATCAATCATTAGTTTTTTATTGCGCGTTGCAACACCTTAGTTGTTCATTGATTGTTCTCTCATATGTGCCTTGACTGCAGGCCTTCAGCAGACTGAGCAACCCCTTGCTGGAGCCAGCGACCTTGGGTTCAAGCTGATGGGCTTTTCCTCAAACCAGATGAGCCCACATTCAAGCTGGCGACCTCGGGATCTCGAACCCGGGTCTTCTGCATCCCAATCAGACGCTTCATCCACTGCGCCACCGCCTGGTCAGGCCAGGGCCACGTTTTTTAAAAATGTATTCATTTTATAGAGAAGAGAGAGAGAGAGAGAAGGGAGGAAGGAGGAGCAGGAAGCATCAACTCCCATATGTGCCATCACTGTGCAAGTCCAGGGTTTCAAACCAGCAACCTCAGGGTTCCAGGTTGACGCTTTAGCCACTGTGCCACCACAGGTCAGGCAGCTTACACATTTTTAAGAAACTTTTTTATTAGAGATTATGGTGGAGGTGGGGTGGTGACTTCATACGGGGAGATCACAAGTGGACAACTTCAAGTTACTCGTCAGATGCTGGTGTTGTGGGTTTGTGGTTAGTATGGGGTGCGGGAAGTTTCTGTTGCCCATTCAGGCCTCACAACACCTGGTCATCCATTACCTCACCAGCTTCTCAGTTCACTGCCCCGCTCCTCCTACGTGTTCTCATGCAGATTTAGTTTATGTCCTGTGTTGCATCTGAGAACATCCATGCCCGTAACAGCTTAAGCTAGATGTTACACACAGACACACACACACGACAGTTTTTCTCAAAGTGAACTTGGGGACCAAGGTAAAGTTAATACACATAAGAACATTTCTTTTCACCTTTCAGAAATGATGAGGCATGCAGGGCTAGGAGTAAGTGCTTCTGGTGTGGTTCGTCCTCAAACCCAGCTCTCCTTGCTCACCCTGATCCCAGGGCAGGAGAGTAGAGCCAGTGCAGAGGCAGATGCCCCACTCAAGAACTGGACACCTGCCCTATATGTCTGGCAGGTGTCTAGACAGCCCAGGAGGGGCAAGGATCTGGGTTCTTTGACCTGGAGAGAACAGCGTGCCACACGAATCAGGCTGTGATTCTGGATCTGGTGGGCAAGGATCTCACAAGGGAGGGCGGAATTCCGGCTGTGAAAGTCCTCAAGATTGTGCGCAGGGTGGCATATGTGCAAGGCCAAAAGATTCTGTCTGTGAGTTCTTGTGAGATTGGCAGCCCAAACTCTTGGCTCGAGTTTTTTGTTTGTTATTTGGTACTTTTTCTTTTTTCAGCAAGAGAGACAGAAACAGACAGAGAGGGACAGACAGGGACAAACAGATAGGAAGGGAGAGAAATGAGAACCATCAATTCTTTGTTGCGGCTCCTTAGTTGTTCAGTGATTGCTTTCTCATATGTGCCTTGACTGGGGGTGGGGGGGCTGCAGCAGAGTGAGTGACCCCTTGCTCAAGCCAGCGACCTTGGGGTTCTGTCTATGATCCCACGCTCAAGCCAGTGACCCTGCACTCAAGCTGGTGAACCTGTGCCCAAGTTGGATGAGCCCGCACTCAAGCCGATGACCTTGGGGTTTTGAACCTGGGTCCTCTGCATCCCAAGCCGACTCTATCCACTGCACCACTGCCTGGTCAGGCTCAAGTTTTTCTTATTGTGGCCAAAGAAGTAAGCGGGTACCTGCCATCAGTCCCGAAGCTCAGTGCCGAGATGACAGTAGCTCCTGGGACACGGAAGGACCACCCTGCTCAGCCTCACTTACTTTACAAGGTAGGAAAATCATCAGTATTTTAAAAGGTTGATCAGCTTTTCCCAGGTCACCAAGCTGGTACGTGAGGAGTTAAGATTCCAGTCAGCGAGCCCACCAAGAGCAAGGACTCCTTCGCTCTCTCCTCCCAGCACTCGGAAGTTAAAGGCTTCTCATCTCCTACTCTGATTATGTTTCTGCTGCTGTGGCCTATGCATGCCTCTCACCAACCACCTGGGAGCAGCCCCAACAAGGGGGCAATCAAGGGTGTTGATCTTAGAGTACCTGCTCAGGAGGGCACTATGCATACAGCCTCCCATCTTAGCAAAGCTCCATGACTTACTGTCATACCTGCCCTCTGCTGTCTGTCTCTGGACCTCCTGTGTGTGGTGCTTCAGACTTGTTCCTGTACGTGAGGTTCTCATACATATGGATGTCTTAAATTTGATTGTTTTTTGTTGCTTGTTGGGCAGATAAAATATATTATGCTCACTTTGTTAAAGATGGTGCTGCCCACGTGGAAGCCCGTCACCCAGGTGATATTAATGTGTGGTGGGGGCGGGCTGTGGGCAGGCAGGATCCTTGTAACCTGGGGCTTGGTTTGGGGACTAAGCTTTTCCCACCCTTTTTGATGTGGGGTGGTACAATCCCATCATGCCTCAGATAAGTGACTCTGTATCAGAGACTTCCTTGTTTGTATATTGGATTAAAGGTTTTGATTTCTACACTATAAAGTGGGGCAGACTGGGAGCTTGCTCTCTCGGTTCCTGAGATTAGCATTAGAGGAGAGAGCAGAGAGGAGAGCGGAGAAAGGCCACGTGGAGGAGGCCAGAAGAAGCAGCCAAGATGGCGGAGTGTTGAAGGAAAAACCAGTTTGTACAGAGTTTGTGCAGAGAGTAGGAGATGGGGAACAGAGGTGAATAAGTCTGGTGAGTAGAAACCTTTGATTCTAGGAAACTTGAATAAGTCAGTGGCTTTGTGAGCACTGAATGAGTGAGTTTTGGAGCCCAGTGTGTGTTTTTACTTGCCCGCCGGGTGCATTAAAGCTAATGGCCCACCAGTTCTTGGCTCCATTGTTTCATTACCATCTGTCCAAATCTAATGCGAACCTACATGGGCCAGGCGGCTGTGATGGTGGCCGTGCCTACTGGTTTCACATTGCTAATGTGATATTTATTTCATTATTAGACCAGAAAAGAACTTTGAGGTTAGAGGGAAGTTTGTTTTTCTCCAGATAAGCAAGTAATCAGATACTTTATAGAAGGTAAATTTTGGGAGTACATCTACATTACCTTGTCCTAAAATAAGATATAGCAATTTAACTAAAGTAACTTATTCTCAGGACTGAATGATTTTATCAATAAAGTATGGTACAATCTACTAACTTAGCTCCTGGTTGTAAAACTTTTATTTATTAAAAGTTCAAAGCCTGACCAAGTGGTGGCACAGTGGATAGAGCATTGACCTGGGACACTAAGGACCCAGGTTAAAAACCCTGAGATCTGCCTGACCAGGCGGTGGTGCAGTGGATAGAGCATCGGACTGGGATGCAGAGGACCCAGGTTCGAGACCCCGAGGTCGCCAGCTTGAGCACGGGCTCATCTGGTTTGAGCAAAAGCCTACCAGCTTGAACCCAAGGTCGCTGGGTCTAACGAGGGGTTACTCGGTCTGCTGAAGGCTTGCGGTCAAGGCACATATGAGAGAGCAATTAATGAACAACTAAGGTGTTGCAATGCGCAATGAAAAACTAATGATTGATGCTTCTCATCTCTCTCTGTTCCTGTTTGTCCCTGTCTATCCCTCTCTCTGACTCACTCTCTGTCTCTGTAAAAAATAAATAAGTAAATAAATAAATAAATAAATAAAAAACCCTGAGATCACTGGCTTGATTGTGGGCTAGTAGACATGACCTCATGGTCGCTGGCTTGAGCCCAAAGGTCACTAACTTGGGTTGTGACCCAAGGTTGTGACACAAGGTTGATGGCTTGAGAAAGGGGTCACTGGCCCAGCTGGAACCTCCCCACCCCAGTCAAGGTGCATATGAGAAAGCAATCACTGAACAACTAAGGAGCTGCAAGGAAGAGTCGATGCTTCTCATCTCTCCCTTCCTGTCTGTCTGTCCCTGTCTGTCCTGCTCTCTGACTCTGTCTCTGTCAAAAATAAATAAATAGGCCCTGGCCAGTTGGCTCAGCGGTAGAGCGTCGGCCTGGTGTGCGGGGGACCCAGGTTTGATTCCCGGCCAGGGCACATAGGAGAAGCGCCCATTTGCTTCTCCACCCCCACCCCCCCCTCCTTCCTCTCTGTCTCTCTCTTCCCCTCCCGCAGCCAAGGCTCCATTGGAGCAAAGATGGCCCGGGCGCTGGGGATGGCTCCTTGGCCTCTGCCCCAGGCGCTAGAATGGCTCTGGTCGCAACATAGTGATGCCCAGGATGGGCAGAGCATCGCCCCCTGGTGGGCAGAGCGTCGCCCCTGGTGGGCGTGCCGGGTGGATCCCGGTCGGGCGCATGCGGGAGTCTGTCTGACTGTCTCTCCCCGTTTCCAGCTTCAGAAAAATACAAAACAACAACAACAACAAAAAAAACAGGCTTGCCTGGTCAAGGCACAATATGGGAGTTGATGCTTCCAGCTCTTCTCCTTCTCTCTCTCTCTCTCTCCCCCCACTCCTAAAACAAATCAATAAAAAAATAAAAAGAGTAATATAGATCTTTACTGCCATGGAAAGAAATCAGTGATGGATTAATTTAAAAAGTAGGTTGTAAAGCAATATTGTGTCTGTAGTATGGTGTGATGTTGTATTTATTACTGTTAAATTGGTAAACATTTAAATATATGTGAATTCAAAAACTGGAAGGGCACATACATATGTACACACACACACACACACACACACATCAAACTCAATAGTTAATAAATGTTATTCCTTTTTCCTGACAGTTTGATTAAAAAAAGAAAACAGTTTTCATGATTTATCAGAATAAAAGCCATTAATTACTTTTTTGTGTTTGGTAGAATTTATATAAAATATATATATATATATATATATACACATACAGCTTTATTGGTGGTCTGACCTGTGGTGGTGCAGTGGATAAAGCATTGACCTGGAATGCTGAGGTTGCCAGTTCAAAGCCCTGGGTTTGCCTGACCAGGCGGTGGCACAGTGGGTAGAGCATCAGACTGGGATGCGGAGACCCAGGTTCGAGACCCAGAGGTGAACAGCTTGAGCATGGGCTTGTCTGGTTTGAGCAAAGCTCACCAGCTTGGACCCAAGGTCTCTGGCTCAAGCAATGGGTTACTCAATCTGCTGAAGGCCCGTGGTCAAGGCACATATGAAAAAAGCAATCAATGAACAACTAAGGTGTTGCAACGAAAAAACTAATGATTGATGCTTCTCATCTCTCCGTTCCTGTCTGTCTGTCCCTATCTATCCCTCTCTTTGACTCTCTCTCTGTCTCTGTAAAATAAATAAATAAACTTAATAATTAAAAAATATATATTGGCCTGACCTGTGGTGGCGCAGTGGATAAAGCGTCGACCTGGAAATGCTGAGGTCGCCGATTCGAAACCCTGGGCTTGCCTGGTCAAGGCACATATGGGAGTTAATGCTTCCAGCTACTTCCCCCTTCTCTCTCTCTGTCTCTCCTCTCTCCTCTCTCCTCTCTAAATATATATATATTGGTTGAAATATTGTTCCAGAGTGCAAAAGTAGCCAGTTCAATTCCCTGGTGGGGCACATTCAAGAGCAGCTCAGTGTTCCTCTCTCTCTCTCTCTCTCTCTCTCTCTCTCTGTCTCTGTCTCTCAGAAATAGATAATAAATGATAGATGGCAGACAGACAGATAGATATGAGGGTTTTCTAGTTGCCCTTTGTTAGTGACTTCTAAGTTAACTGCAATGAGGGCAAGAAACATAAGACTCCAATCCTTTCGAATCTGTTGACACTTGCTTAAATAGCACAATATGGTCCTTTTATTAGGAAATGTTCTAAGTGTGTCTCTCTGCTGCCATCTCGTGGGAATCATGGGAATAACATCTCAATGCAGTCAGGAAATTTGGTTGGCTGTAGTGGATTATCTATGAATGTTAAATGCAGTGTTATTTGGAAGTGTATTTAATAAGCTATAAAAATAAGAACTTTCCAGTTACCTTCATATATGATTTGTAGGTTAGCTGAAAAGAGAGCAAGAAATATCCTTCATATAATATCAATCCTTCGAAGTTTACTCATACCTGCTTTACAGTACAATATGGTCACGTTTATAAATGCTCAAGTGTGCTTCTCTGCTGCCACCTCGTGTATCTTGGGAATAACAGTTTAATGGAGTCAGCAGGAAAACTGGTTGGCTGTAACAATGGATTACCTATGGAGGTTGAATGCAATTTTATGTAGACTTGTATTTCATAACTTTTATATATAAGGATTTTCTGGTTAACTTTTGTTTCTGATTTCCAGATTAACTGCAATTAGAACAAGAAACATACTGTATATAATTGCAATTTTTTAAATTGTTTGAAAGTTGCTTTTTAGTGCAATATGGTCCGTTTTAAAAATATTGCAAGTGAGATTCTCTGCTGCCCTCTTGTGTGCATTTTGGGAATAACATCTTATTGCTGTTGAACAGAAAAAGGTTTTGGGTACAGGGGGATGAATTCAATTTACTGCTCATGTTAGTTTTTTACGTTCTTCCTGATGTTTTTTGTAGGGACCTGTGGGACCGGCTCTGTCCCTCAGTGAGAGCAGTGTATTAAATCTCCTAATGTGATTACGAATTTATCTATTTCTCCTTGTAGCTGTGTTCTATGTGTTTTTAGATTTTGTTATGAAGTGCATGTGAATTTGGAACTTCCTGGTATATTGAACTTATTGCTATGAAGTGCTCTCCTTTAGTTATAGTAATAGTAAGTCTATTGTGTGTTATTATATAGTATTCCTTTGGTTTATTTTTACATAACACATATATTTGCATTCTTTCATTTTTCATCTGTTTGTACCTTTATGTTTTAAGTAGCTCCCAGTATTTTTTTTTTCATTTTTCCGAAGCTGGAAACGGGGAGGCAGTCAGACAGACTCCCACATGCGCCTGACTGGGATGCACCCGGCATGCCCACCAGAGGGCGATGCTCTGCCCATCTGGAGCATCGCTCTGTTGCAACTGGAGCCATTCTAGCACCTGAGGCAGAGGCCACAGAGCCATCCCCAGCACCCTGGCCATCTTTGCTCCAATGGAGCCCTGGCTGCAGGAGGGGAAGAGAGAGACAGAGAGGAAGGAGAGGGGGAGGGGTGGAGAAGCAGATGGGCGCTTCTCCTGTGTGCCCTGGCTGGGAATCGAACCCAGGACTCCTGCCTACCAGGCCAACGCTCTACCACTGAGCCAACTGGCCAGGGTCCCAGTATTTTATTTGAGTTATGAATATTATTAAAATGAATTGGTTTTGGTGAAGGGTATGATGTCAGTGTCCAATGTTTTTCCCGTTCAGTAGTGCCAACATGACTTATTATATAATATATAATGCATATTTTCCCACTGATCTAAAGAGATGGATTTATCATAGAAAATTTTTATATGGATTTGAATCTATTAGTGGACCTTCTATTCCATTCCATCAATTTGTCTATTTAAAAATTTTTACCCACCTGGCCTGTGGTGGCACAGTGGATAAAGTGTTGACCTGGGAATGCTGAGGTCACAGGTTTGAAACCCTGAGCTTGCCTGGTCAAGGCACATATGGAAGTTGATGCTTCCAGCTCCTCCCCCCTCCTCTGTCTCTCTTCTCTCCCTAAAAAAACTGAATAACATTAAATATATATATATATCTTTTTAAAAATATGAGGAACCTGTATAAAGACAGTTCCAAAATTTAAAACATTTTACCCTAGTGCTTTAATTTGAAAATTAGTGCACTAGGGTAAAATTAAATTTACCCTAGTGCTTTAAATTAAAATGAAAATACATTTTTATGTCCGTGCTAACTCCTAATTGTTACTTTGCTTTTCCAAACTTTTGTTTTCAAATATTTATTTATTTACTTATTTAGTGACAGAGGGGGGGGGGGCAGACAGGAAAGGAGAGAGATGAGAAGCATCAATTCTTCGTTGTGGCACCTTAGTTGTTCATTGATTGCTTTCTCATATGTGCCTTGACGGGGCAGGGGGGGGGGCTACAGCAGACTGAGTGACCCCTTGCTCAAGCCAGAGACCTTGGGCTCAAGCTGGGGACCTCGGGGTTTCGAACCTCCCAGTCCGTCGCTCTCTCCACTGCTCCAGGCTGTGGCATTATTTTGAAGCGCGTCGCGTGTGTGCTGACTGTAGAGACTTCCGACGTGAATACGTTCCCGATGGCCACAGTCTGTGCAACGGGAAGAAAGATGCTGAGGACTGTTACCCTGAGGTCCGCGGGGCCGTTTCATTTCCCCGCGGGGTGAGGTCCGTGGAGAATGGGCGGCCGTGCGGCTCCGTGCTGCCCTCCCGTGGACACGCTGCGAATCGCAGGGAGGGCTGCGTCCTCGGGGACACGTGGTCCGCAGTGTCTTTAGTCCGTGGAGGTGACTGTAGTGTTGTAGGAAAGTAGGTTGTTTTAGGTGAAGACGTCTGTCTACTGGGGTTTTCTGTCTAGTTTCTGTGTTGGATGGCATTGCAGTCTGAGATACCCTCGTTACATCTCTGTGTTTTGAAGTCTGGCATGGCGGCCGTATTCCATGACACGGCGATTTTGAGAGTAATTTGTAGGGTTCAGCTGGGGACGGCGTGGGTCCATCGTCAGTGGTCTGCAGAATGTGAAGGTCACTTCGTTGTAGTCGCATTACAGGATACTTTCTCCCGATTGGATTTCCGGCCCATCAGTGAGGGCAGTGAGTTTTAGGACCCTCAGCGATTCCTTGTGGTGACTGACATCCCAGGTGGTCCTGTCTTTCCGCTGGCTGCTGAGTGTTCTATTTGCGTATTTGCAGCCAGGCCGGGACAACCTGCCCCCACCTCTGGAAGGCTGCTGTCAGTGTGGAGTCTTTCTCTTTCGTGTTGCTTCTTCTAAGACAGGGTTTTCACAGTCATTAATTTCCATGTTAAGAGAATTGTGTTGTTATTTTATTACACGTGTCTGCATTGAAAACGACGCTTTTCTTGGCCTTTTCGGTTGGAGCATTGTCTGAAAGTGAGCTGGTTGCCAGTTCTCCCCTCAGTAAGGGAAGATGCAGGAATAGGGTGATGTTCCTGTCTTTTTCCTTCTCTGGGTCTCTCAGTCTTCCTATCTCTGTAGTTGATACACTGAATATATTTATATTAGTTATTTTTTTTCTGAGATATAAATGCACAAAGAAACAGACAGGAAGGGAGAGAGAGAGGGACGGAGGGGAAGGGAGGGAAATAGATGAGAAGCCTCAATGTAGTTTTTGGCACCTTTTTGTTTTGACAGAGACAGAAAAAGAGAGCAAAGGAAAGATAGGAATAGATAGATAGATAGATAGATAGATAGAAAGAGAGAGATCAGAAACTTTAATTATTCCTTGCAGCACCTCAGTTGTTCATTGATTACTTTCTCATATGTGCCTTGACCGAGGGGCTCCAGCAGAGCAAGTGACCCTTGCTGAAGCCAGTGACCTTGAGCTCAAGGTAGTGACCATGGGGTCATGCCTGTGATCCCATGTTCAAGCTTGTGACTTTGGGTTTTCAAACCTGGGTCATCTGCACTTAGGGTCTGATCCTATATCCACTGTGCCACCACCTGGTCAGGCCGTTATGGTACCTTTCTTCTTCATTGACTGCTTTCTGATAAGTACCTGGTAGATTGATTTAGTCGAGGTAGTGACTCCTCACTCAGATATGTAATGTTGGCCTTCCAATCTGTGACCTTTGGGCTGGAGCCAGTGACCATAGGTTCCTGGTTATGATTCCATTTTTGAGCTGTCAACACTGCTCTAAAGCCTGTTACCACAGGGTCTCAACCCTGGGTCGTTACCGTCCCAGGCTGATGGCTACTCTACTCTGCCACCACCTGATCAGGAAATAAAATAAACATTGTAAAACAAGTGATATATTTACTTCTTTAGTCTATGTGTGTATAAGTCACCAGTGTGATGACTGAACCGCTGTGTATTTTGTTAGTGATGGGTACCCTGTCTTGTATGGTTGTCAGTGATGCTTCCATCAGGCACTGGGTGCTGTGTGTTTGCAAAGTGAGTCATCTTGTTTTATGAGGTGCCCATATTCATTCTTTTCCTCCAATTATGTATCAGGGCCGACCCTGCTTAGCTTCCAAAATCAAACCAGGTAGGGAGTTTTCAGGACAGTGTAGCCATACACTGAGACTCTCACTCCTCAGGAAACACTGAGGTTGTCTGGTTTTCCCGGGGTACGCTGGTTCCCGTGGGTGCTCTTCTCCCACCAGACGGTTCAGGTCTCACCGTGATGCTGCCGTCTGACTCGTACTGTTGTGCTGTCTCAGCTCACGCTGTGAAATGTCTGAGGTGTATTTTTCCTGATGGCTTGTTTTTAGAGTCACCCTATTTGCTTTCCCCGAAAATTCAGTACTGTGGGTGGGTGGTGCTGAGAGTGGAGGCCTGAGAAGTGGGTCAGAGTTGTGTGTGGCAGTCGGAGATCAGGTGACGGCAGTAGAAGGCGTTTGCTGACGACTTGCAGCTTGCGATCCTGCACACAGGGTGGTGGTTTGCACGCTGTGAGGAGAGAAAGGGTTAGGGCAAGATGGAATCTTGCGAAGTGTGTGGTACTGAGTCTTCCTTCCAATCAGGTGGTTCTGGGAGAGACCCCGGGTTAGGAAGGAATGGCTTCTGGTATGTTTTCTGAGGGTTGAGATGCTCTTGCGTGAGGGGTGACAGAAATGGGGTTGCAGAGAGGGTCGGTTAAACTAATAATTTGTGGCCTTTGGAAATACTCACTTTGAAGTGCAGTGGAGAAGGGCCCCATGGGTGACTGTGGGTGGGATGCCCCATAGAGGAGGTCGGAAGAAGGAAGAGTCGTCTGGTGCGAGTTGAGAGTGGAGACAGTGGGGACATGGGAGGAAAGGTTGGGACGGAGTGGATGGGCACAGAGCTGCAGTTGAGAGGTTTCGCCTGTGGTGAGGGGGAGAGAGAAGGCTGGAGCCGTGTCTGTCTTGGTGGACTCTGCTGACTTATACTTGTCAGAGTGCGGTCATTCTGTAGAGGTGGAAGGGCATGAGGGCGAGGTCATGGCCCTTTGGAGAATAGGGGTTGTTCTGAAAGACTGTGTTAATAACCTGTGCTGTTTGTTGAGCTTGGGAAGATAAGGAAAGGGGGCTGTCACGCTGTGGGAGTCTGGCAAGGACGAGGAGGAGTATTTCCCAGTCCTGCATGTGGTGCAGGCTCCCAGGCACATCGTCGCTCTGGGAGTCTTTCACGGGTGGAAGATGCTCAGGATGACACGTAGGTTTCAAGGTTTTCCGGTGGTTGCTTAGGGTTCCAGAGTTCTCCGATCACAGTCTGGTGCTTGGAGGGTGTGGCTCGATCTTTGCACATTCAGAGTTTCCTGGAGGAGATGCGTGTGGCTGGATGAGTGCTGTGACAGAGGAGATTTTGATGTTGCTGTGTGCTCCATCACTGTAAGTGGTGCCTCCTGTCTGCAGAATTACACCTCAGGCGGCATTCTGTGGTGGTCCTGATGGGAAGAGTCCGATCTGTCTTGACCCATCTTCCCAGGTCTCTTGGAAAAGAGCCAGATTCAGTTTGTAGCAGCATCTACTGGCTGTTCCCGAATAGAGCTCTCAGGTGAGAATGTGTCACAGGATGACTGTTTTATTCCGTAACGGTGTGACTGGACTTGATATCTCAATGCTTTTGAGATTTTTCTGGGTGAGCAGGAAAGTTCAGATTCTGGGATAGGCTATCAATGTTCTCGAGCGAGGAAGCTCCACATACTGAAATGCACATGTGAGATAATGTGTATTCATGATATTCTGTAGTGAGCTTCTTGGTCAAAGTGCCTACATTGCAAGACACACACTGACCACTTGGTAAGCATGGATTGCATGTCCAAGGCCCTGCGTGTTCCGAAGCTCAGGACTTGTAACGCTGCCCTTATGGTGGGACCCAGGGTGATGTGATCGGATACACTGCTCTTTGAGGGGGGCAGGTTTACCATTTTACCAGAGGTGCGGGACATGTGGTGTGGCCCTAGCCATCTGTCTGCTATGGCGTTCATTTCATTTCCAGGGCGTGTGGAGTTTGTCGCTGGATAGCATGGCAGAAAAGGGTGGGGTCCCTTGCTGCTGTTAGAAGACTGACAGTCGTGATGACGTGGTGACTCCATCCTGTGCTCAACTTTGCGGACATACGCAGTACTCCTCAATCCCCCCCGCCCTGCCCCCACGATCACATCACTGAGACAGAATGTAAAGCAGTGTGTTCTCAGCCTGGTGGGTCTACTTCGTATAGTTGATGGGGTCCAAAGGGGTGTGTGTTGATCCACACCTCTCTGAGGTGGGGGTAATATTTTTCTCATTATTACAGGGTGTAGCTCTGATGACGCAGGAGTCCACAATGTTTTTGAAGAGTTGCACCTGAATAGTCTGAATTTAGAGGTGGTGAGACGGAAACCCATACACTGTCATCCTGGAATCCGCCCAGACTTCGATGTTCAGGGCCAGTGAATGACTTTCAGTGCTGCCACCTAGTGGACACTGTGGAAGTGGCACTTTGCAACTTGTGCTTCCTTTGAGGTCCCCTTCATTTTCCCTGGTGCACTCAGTTCAGGGTTTTGATAGGACCTAGCGTTGATGAACAAAGGTGAATCGGGTCTTCTGGGGGTGCTTTCAACGTCTTCCAGAGGGAGTCCTACGCCAGGTAAGACAGAAGTACAGTTCCGTCGGGAGAGATTCGTTTGGATGCTTCCGAGACTCTGAGGTGTGCAGTACATACTGGTGAGATGCCTGCGTACTGTTTGTGGGACGGCCTCAGCACGCCGTTGTAGCTGAGCTCACGTAATTGGACGATGTAGCTCCTTTGTGTGTGGCCGAATCCCCCATTGAGAAGACTCAGAGCTGATTTTAGAGGGTTCTCTGCTCTGTGCGAGCAATTCATCCAGTATTGACAGGAGAGAGATGCCATGTGCCTTGGTATGTGTGCTCTGTCTTGTTTCTTCCGCAGAGAAGGAGGTGATGGCATCTTTGAATGCAAGGTGTGCTTTTTTCTGCTTCTTTGAATGTATATAATGACCTCTTTTGCTTATTCAGTTGAGGGTATGCAAGTGTCTACAGCTGTAGGGTTGAGGTGTTCCTCAAGAGATGTAGGAGAGATGCCTGACCAGGCAGTGGCGCAGTGGATAGAGTCGGACTGGGATGCGGAAGACCCAGGTTTGGGACCCCGAGGTCGCCAGCTTGAGCACAGGCCCATCTGGTTTAAGCAAAAGCTCACCAGCTTGGACCCAAGGTTGCTGGCTCGCACAAGGAGTTACTCAGTCTGCTGCAGCCCCATGGTCAAGGCACATATGAGGAAGCAATCAATGAACAACTAAGGTGTTGCAATGAAAAACTAATGGTTGATGCTTCTCATCTCTTTCTGTTCCTGTCTGTCTGTCCCTATCTATCCCTCTCTCTGACTCTCTCTCTGTCACTGTTTAAAAAAAAAAAGGAGGCCCTGGCCAGTTGGCTCAGTGGTAGAGCATCGGCCTGGCATGCAGAAGTCCTGGGTTCGATTCCCGGCCAGGGCACACAGGAGAAGCGCCCATCTGCTTCTCCACCCCTCCCCCTTTCCTTCCTCTCTGTCTCTCTCTTCCCCTCCCGCAGCCGAGGCTCCATTGGAGCAAAGATGGCCCGGGAGCTGGGGATGGCTCCTTGGCCTCTGCCCCAGGCGCTAGAGTGGCTCTGGTCGTGCTAGAGTGACTCTGGTCGCAACAGAGCGACGCCCCGTAGGGGCAGAGCATCGCCCCCTGGTGGACAGAGTGTCGCCCCTGGTGGGCGTGCCAGGTTGATCCCGGTCGGGCGCATGCGAGAGTCTGTCTGACTGTCTCTCCCTGTTTCCAGCTTCAGAAAAATACAAAAAATAAATAAATAAAAAAAATTAAAAAAAAAAAGGAAAAGAAGGGGAGATGTAGGAGAGGTATGCAGGGCTGGTTGGGGCTGGTTGTCAGCATCAGCCATCGGAAGTTTGGCTCTGACTGCAGTCCAGGCCGGGGTCCTTTGGGTGCTCAGAGACACCAGGGGTCTGGCCTGGGAATGAAGTCTGGATCGCAGGTCTGGCAGCTGGGGTCTGGCAGTCAGGACTTCGGGGTTGTGTGCATTCATTCAGATGTGGTTCTGGGTGCTTTCCACAGGGTCAGATGTCGCTGTTGTAGTTTTAATGTGAGTGTGTGGGCATATGGTTCCTTCTGGTGGCCAGAAGCAGGCCTTCAGGGTCCTGATTACTCAGGTAGGATTCAGACATGGAAGTTCAGTGAAGTGCAGTCCCGTTAGGGTCAGTGTCCTTCTGTTGACTTAGTTCTGGGTGTGTTTATATTTCCTCAGGTATTGGATTATTTTTAAAAATCCAGGCAGGGGGTAATTGCCGTCAGGCTGTGAGTCTGGGTCTGGATCATGGGCTGGACGTTTACATCAGACGGTGCTGTCAGGGTGGGGTCATGGTTACGGAGGGAGAGTGATAGAAGGTACTGATTAGCTTGGTGAATTTCATCAAAATGGGAACTTTGCAGATGTCAGAGCACATGACGAGCCCGCCTGGTTTTGTGTGTAGAGTAACAGACTTTGAGAACAGGAGGCCCAGCCTGAGGTACGTTCTACGTGCCTTTACTTTAGCTGTTCAGTCTGTCAGGACTGTCGCATTTTCAAGGGGAATGCTAGGAGATTAGGGAGGTTGTCCTGGTCTCGTGATCAGGAAGAGGTTTTCTTGTGTGCCGACTGAGTGGAGGAGAGGAAAGACTTTAGGTGTGGTGAGCAGGGCATTGCGTTTGTAGTTTTGAATGACCGCCTGGTGTTCCCGGGTATATTTCTGCTGAGTAGAGAATGGTGTTTTGGTTTGCATCTTAGGCATATTCTGGAAGCAATGCAGTTCCCTTATATTTTCATTCTAAGAGGTAAAATTTCTGTGTGGTGTGAGGGGTATGGTCTTTCACAGACCTGTCTATGTTCACTCTGCTCTCCTAAATTTTCCACGGGTTTGACAGACTACTGTAGGTATTGAACAGGGGTCAGGAAGTTCTGAGTTTGCTTTTCAATCTGACTATGTGCATTTAGGAGGGCGCTTTATTCCAGAGGCTGAGTGATGGGTCCTTTCTGGTGCTGTTCTGTTTTAGCCCTTTCTTAAGTGTTGCAATACGTGACTGCAAGGATTTCCTTAAAAGTGCGTTTGTGGCCTCCTGCTCATAGAGGCTTCTTTTTTTCATCTGGTCCCTGATCACTCGGTTCACTGAGGTGGTGAGAAATAGAGTGAGACCCGTCTTCTTGGAAGTCTGTGGCCACTGGATTCACATCCTGATTTCTGTTCATTGCTGGTGTGCTCTGGGTTTGACTCACTGCCGCCCTCCTGTGGACATCTATAGTTATTACATGATATTGTCATTCAGCTGTCCACTTGGTAGGTAGGATGCAGTTATCTGTAGGAATGTGGCAGGCAGTCTTTCTTGGAACCTTACTTAGATGCATCATTACGTTCTCCTTACATTTTGTGGAATGTATTGTGTGAAACCAAGAAATAGAGTTCTGCTATTTCGATCCTTGGAGGTCCCTTGTAACTATCTTCAGTAGTTTGCCATGGTCACCATCAGAATACCTCTAGTGCAGGGGTCGGGAACCTATGGTTCGTGAGCCAGATGTGGCTCTTTTGATGGCTGCATCTGGATTGCAGACAAATCTTTAATAAAAAAAATAATAACGTTAAAAATATCAAACATTCTCATGTATTTCAATCCATTCATTTCCTACCACTCATGTTCATGGTTGTGGGTGGCTGGAGCCAATCACAGCTGTCCTCCGGGACAGCATCAAGTTTCTATTGGATAATGCCTAACGTACACGGGTTGTTGTATGGCTCTCACGGAATTACATTTTATTTTATTTTATTATTATTATTTTTTTACAGAGACAGAGAGTCAGAGAGAGGGATAAATAGGGACAGACAGACAGGAACAGAGAGAGATGAGAAACATCAATCATCAGTTTTTCGTTGTGACACCTTAGTTGTTCATTGATTGCTTTCTCATATGTGCCTTGACCCTGGGCCTTCAGCAGACCGAGTAACCCCTTGCTCGAGCCAGTGACCTTGGGTCCAAGCTGGTGAGCTTTGATCAAACCAGATGAGCCCGTGCTCAAACTAGCGACCTCAGGGTCTTGAACCTGGTTCTTCGGCATCCCAGTTCGACGCTCTATACACTGCGCCACCACCTGGTCAGGCACGGAATTACATTTTAAAATATGTGGCGTTCATGGCTCTCCCGACCCCTGCTCTAGCATAAGGTTGTAGTGTTGGCTAGGTGCCCATGCTGCCTCCTGATATTGGTTTTTTGTGCTTGTGGGTCAGAAACTGCTTCTTGTTGAGTGAGTGAGGTAAGGAGCGTGGTGTCGGTGTGGAGTGCAGTATGGGCTGTGCGTCATGGGCCTGGACTGTGGTATGAGGGTCGCGGGCTCAGGGTTTTAGTGGTTGGGATGTTCATCATCATGGAGGTGTCGGCTTTTGGATTAGGGTGATAGGGAGCAGATGTTTGTTTTTAGGGGTGAGGTGGCAGGTCCAGACGTAGCTGTTTGGGTACAGCATTCACTGTTGGGGGTAGGGTAACAGTGGAGAGGCTGGGGTTGGGGACAGGGAGACAGAGCCAAAGTGAAGGTGTGCATTTCTGATTTATGAAAGCATCGCAGTGGAAAACATTGGAAGTGGTAACAGATGGAAAGGGAGGTACTGTGCTGTAGGTGGAGGGACAGGCTTAGCAATGAGTGGGCTTCCCTTCCCCATGCTGGAACGTCAGGAGGTCAGTGTGTCCGGGGCGGTGTATTTGTGCACGAAGACCCCCTTCTGAGAAAAAAGCGCCTTTGTGTGCTGTTTGGCAGGTGCTGGACATGGGTGCCGTTTGTTTGAAAACTTACTCAGAGAAGGCAGACCTGTTGTACCTGCATGAGTGGGTTTTGACATCACTGAGGAGCTCTTAAGATTTCCTCCATTACCAGTAACAGTAAATTATTTGCGGAGTTTATGTTTCCCATACATTTCTGTTGGATAGTCCGCTTGCTGAAGATGCAAAGAGCTGAGGAACATGAGCAGTTGGCATTGTGAGTGGATGGCTGCAGGGGTTGTGCAGGCTGACGCTCTGCTGCCTTTCGTGTCTCCAAGACCTGTATGCTCCGTGCTGGTTTGTTCCACGGACTTTTTATTATACTGGTGCTGGTTTGTTGGAGACGTGAGGCTCTCAGAGTTCTCTTTTTATGTTGTTTTTTTTCATGTGGAGTTCAGAATGGTTGTTATCAAGGTGGGTGTTTGAAGTTACGGCTTCATCTGTCAGATTTTTCCTTGGTCTCACTGTTTGTTTCAATGTTTATTCTGTGGTGCTTGATGACTTTGTTCATATTTCCTGTAGTTTCACTCCTGCCCAAGGTTTCCAGGGATGCAGGATTTGTCTGTTTATCCCACCTGTGCCTCCCTTGTCTTGGTCATTGAGGTGGGTTCCCGTAGCAGAGGATGTGTTTTGAGGTCCCATAACTTTGTGTAAAACGTGTGTGTCAGCTTCTGTTCGCATTGTTTTGTTGTTGTTGTTTTTTTTTGTATTTCTCTGAAGCTGGAAACGGGGAGAGACAGACAGACTCCCGCATGCGCCCGACTAGGATCCACCCGGCATGCCCACCAGGGGGCGATGCTCTGCCCACCAGGGGGCGATGCTCTGCCCCTCCGGGGCGTCGCTCTGCCGTGACCAGAGCCACTCTAGCACCTGGGGCAGAGGCCAAGGAGCCATCCCCAGCGCCTGGGCCATCTTTGCTCCAATGGAGCCTTGGCTGCAGGAGGGGAAGAAAGAGACAGAGAGGAAGGAGAGGGGGAGGGGTGGGGAAGCAGATGGGCGCTTCTCCTGTGTGCCCTGGCCGGGAATCGAACCCGGGACTTCTGCACGCCAGGCTGACGCTCTACCACTGAGCCAACCGGCCAGGGCTGTTCGCATTGTTGAGTATGATATTTTTTTGCCCTGGAAGACTGGATGCTGCTTCAGTGCATGTAGCCTTTCGAGCTTGTTATCAATCAGAGATGGGAGTGATACAGCATTTGGAAAAGGGTTTTGTTCCTGTCTGCAGGGTTCCAGCTGCTGAGTGTGTTGACTGTATGTGTCTGCTTCTCCCAGCATCCCTGAGTGTGGAAGTCAAGGTGCTTTATCACTGTTCTGTGCTGGGTCTGTGGAGCCCTTCTTTCCGGGTTCAATGTGTTTCTTCTGGGTAAAATGTGTCCAATAGCTCTTGGGTTTCCTGCCAGCAGTTGCATTACTTCGGGAGTTTCTCTCATTTTGCTCTTTCCAAGTATAGAGGAGTTGGAAGGTCATATCCTAGTTTGGTACTTTGTTAGACTGTAACCCCTTCTTAGTATACATTGGAGTATGCCGCAATAGGCTTTTTGGGTAAACCCTGTACTGAGTTTCTTGGTTGAAAATACCTTCTTCATAAATGCTTGTTCTTGTCGTTACACAAATAGAGAATGATCGTCCAGGGCGCCTTTGTGTTTCTCAGCTCGGGAGGTGTCACTAAGCTGTGATGATGGGGCCCCCGAGTCATGGGAGTGCAGGCAGTACTTTTCTCGGGGGAGGACATCTACCATAACGTCTGCAGTTCTGAAGTACGTGGGCAGTATCTGAATTCTCCCGTCTAAACCCCTCACTACTTGTATGAGTGCTCCCTGCCCCTCCCGGTCATCTTAGCTGTTTGGGGTCATGAGATGCTGTTTGAAGCGTCTGTGCTCTTGCCTGTCACTCTGCTTTCTTCACAGTGTCAGCCCTGGTTAGTGGGAAAGGGAGTGGTGTTTTCTTGGGGGAAAGTGTCCACGCTCTCCCTAATAGTCAGAGATACACCCCCATACTCTTAGGGAACCCATGCTTGCATATGCTGAATACTGGCATGCTGAGGAAGGACCCGCATGTCATCAGGGGGGTTGAGGACAGAATCAGGACCCCCCCACATGCAGGCTCCCCTCTAGCTCAGCGTTCTCGGCTGTTGGGGTTCCTCAGCACTTTTGGCGGCCGTGGTCAGCACTTGCGTTGTGTCAGTCCTGGAGGGTGGGGCTCAGGGCCCTGGGCTTCTAGCAAGGCCAGGTGCTTCGGTCAGCTGCACGGTGTCTCTAGCTCCGGTCAGCTGCACGGTGTCTCTAGCGTAGGCCGCGTCCCCCAGGCGCCCAGGCCATCCCTGCTTTTGGAAAGCCCAGCACTGTCCCCGTGTGGGGTCCCCGTGTGGTGCACAGTGGCTCCGCAGCTCTGGGCCTCCTGGTGCCCTGCAGACCAGGTCAGGGGCTGCTGAATCCTGCCCACTGCACCCCCGGGGTAGTTTCTTGGCTGTGGTCTATGTGGGCTCTGGGTTGTCACCTGTCACCCAGTCCTTCTTCCTGTCAGTCACTCCTCGCTCCGGCTCTCAGGATGGAGAAGAACCATCCAGGGGGGAGGAAGTTCAAGTGTGGTCTGTCTGCCCTCTTCCCACAAAAAGAGGTGGAAGTGCTTCCTAGGGGTGTTCCTGACCCCCTCCCACGGCCCTCATCTCCCCAGTCCTCTCTGGGGCTCCATGCCCCCCCTGAATGCAACATCTTCCCTACCCGCTGGCTTGGCCACCTTTTCCTGAAGTCCATGAAGTCCCCGCATCCGCAGCCGTGACCTTGGGTTTTGGGGTTCGAGGGTTTGGGAACAGGAGTGGCTTTGCAAAGCCGACGCGTCTGGATGGTTAAAGGTTTAGGGGTGGAGGGTGCTCCCTTGCCCAGGAGAGCTGCTGTCTCAGACTTCCGGGCCTTCAGGGTCTCTTCCCAGCCCATCCCTGGGGCTCACCAACCCTGTCTTGTCCTAGATTTCTTGGGGGGAGTGCTCCCCCAGGCCACCTCCCCAGGCTCCCAGCTGCTCCTGCGGGCACCTCTCCTGACACCCCTGCCGCCCAAGTGCCGCCTGGGACAGGAGCCTCCACGCTGGGCAAGGAGCTCCCCTCAGCCCCCAGCCCCTCCTGGCCTTGCCCCCGGCCTGCTGGTCGTGTGGGTCCTCAGACACACGCGTCCCCTTTGTCCCTGGGACCTTCGTCTGAGACGGCAGCGATGGGCATCCCAGTGCAGGTGTGAGAGGGTGGCTGACCCACCAGTGACGGTTTCTCTGGGGACAGTTACTGGCTCTGTGTGTTTCCAGGGTCCCACGATGGGGTCGTCAGGAGGTCTCTGGTTCCTCTGGGGTATTTGTGGCTCATTAATTTGGCCTGAACTGTTTACTGACAATGACTGAGCTCGTACCGCCCCCACCCCAGCTGTGAGGCTGCAGACAGATTCACCCTTGGGTGGGGGGGGGGCTGAGCTCAGGTGTTTGTGGTGTTGGGGGGTCAGCACTGTTTCTGCAGCAAGTTTTGTTTTAGTTTCTAACATGCTCTTCCCAGAGGGCCCCCCCCACCTGAGCTCCTCCTGGCTTCAGCACCCCTCATTCATGGTGGCTGCCCCTGAACCTCCCCCCATGAGCCACACCTCCCCGGGCAGTCTGTCCCCACGATCTGGGTCCAGTCCAGAGGAAAAGGTGACCTGTTGGCTGAAGGCAAGTATTTCTGTAGACTTTGTCTCGGGAAAATCTAAATAAGACAGGAGAAGGGATGAGTACATTGACCCTTAGTGAGGACACAGGGCCACCCCTTCACCTGTGTCCACTTCCACCCCACACCCAGGGGAGGTCATTGAACTTGTCCCAAAGAGCACTTGTATCCTCAGAAATACTGGAGTGTGGACATCCAAAGGTAAGGACACTTGAAAAACAGTAAACACACTACACACCCAAGGTGCTCTGACGAGTCATGTATCACTCCAAGTCCCATCACCCCATATGTGTCCCCATCACCCCATGATGTCCTGGACACCACATGCATGTCCTGGGTACTTGTCCACCATTTAATGCCCCGTCTGGAACCTCTCTGCCCCGTCACTGGCTCCCAGGTGTGTCCTCGCTTGTCTAACAAGCACACCAGCTCTGTGCTCACCACTCAGGTCTCCGGTGTGTGCAGAGACTCGGGGACACTTTTCCTTTAACTTGTTAATGAGTCTAAATCTGCTTCAGTCTTTTTTTTTTTTTCCCTGAAGTTGGAAACGGGGAGGCAGTCAAACAGACTTCCGCATGCGCCCAACCGGGATCCACCCGGCACGCCCACCAGGGGGCGATGCTCTGCCCATCCGGGGCCTCGCTTTGTTGCGACCAGAGCCACTCTAGCGCCTGGGGCAGAGGCCAAGGAGCCATCCCCAGTGCCCGGGCCATCTTTGCTCCAATGGAGCCTCGGCTGTGGGAGGGGAAGAGAGAGACAGAGAGGAAGGAGAGGGGGAGAGGTGGAGAAGCAGATGGGCACTTCTCCTGTGTGCCCTGGCCGGGAATCGAACCCAGGACTCCTGCACGCCAGGCCAATGCTCTACCACTGAGCCAACCGGCCAGGGCTTGCTTCAGTCTTTGTCACAGACAGAGACCCTCAAGGGCAGAGACAGTCTTGTCCCACTGAGCTGCTGGCTGGGGAACCCTAACAACCAGGGTGTGAGGCTGCAGCCCTCACAGGAGCCCAGGGTCCTGTGCATTCCTCACACCCCAGCCTGGCTTCCTCATTATTGACAAAAGAACAGTGGGGGCCCTGGCCGGTTGGCTCAGTGGTAGAGCGTCGGCCTGGTGTGCAGGAGTCCCGGGTTCGATTCCCAGTGAGGGCACACAGGAGAAGCGCCCATCTGCTTCTCCACCCCTCCCCCTCTCCTTCCTCTCTCTCTCTTCTCCTCCCGCAGCCAAGGCTCCACTGGAGCAAAGATGGCCCAGGCGCTGGAGATGGCTCTTCGGCCTCTGCCCCAGGCGCTAGAGTGGCTCTGGTCACAGCAGAGCGACGCCCCCTGGTTGGCAGAGCATTGCCCCCTGGTGGGCGTGCCGGGTGGATCCAGGTCGGGCGCATGCGGGAGTCTGTCTGACTGTCTCTCCCCGTTTCCAACTTCGAAAGTAAAAAAAAAAAAAAAAAAAAAAAAAAAAAAAAATGACGTGACACCCTCCTTACTCTCTCAGGGAGAGAGCTCTCCTCACACTCAGAGGTTCCAGAGCTGATGTGACAGGGTACTCCCCCCCCTCTGGTGGGCCTGTTTCCTATGCTCACAGGGAACAGAACCACTGTGACAGGACTCCCTATGTCAAGAGAGACCCCTTCCACAAGACAGGACCCAGAGCTTACGGGCACGACCCCTTACCTTCACAAGGCACAGCCTTCTTCCTGTGAGAGGATCCATTACTTCACTGTCTTGTATGAATATGAATTCACCTTGAGCATGTATTGTATGTTGAATATCTCTTGTTCATCTGATTAAGTTCATTTGATTATTACCACAGCTGTTGTAACCTACAAGGTATGAGAAAAATTTGTTTTATTGTTTGTTTTTTATCCCCCACACTATCAATGAGCTGGGCATGTGACGATAAAGAATGAGAAACTAACTTCAGGAAAGTGCTGCAGTTGAGACGTGGACCTCTGCCAGCTAGGGTTACTGTTACTTTTGTTCACTGTCATCTGTTTGGGTTAATTTTTGTAGGGTTTAGTGGAATTATGTAGTGCTCCCTCATTTACACTGGCATGAAAACACATCTGAGAAACTAGCTGCTTGGACTCAGAGTCATGAGTTTTCTGTATTGAGTCCCAGCTGTGTTCAAATCACGAGGATCCGGTTCAGCTCCTGTGTCTGTCGTGTGGAAACTTGGGTCCATTGTCTGGCTCCATGTCTGGAGTTTGGCTGTGGGGTCTCAGCTACAGATGTGGATTCAGTCTCTGGGGTCTGTGGTTGAATCTATATTGAGTTGTGTGGCATTTGGGGTGTGGGGTCCCTCTGTGTGTGTCTCCATGTCCTGGTTTCCAGTGTGGAGCCCACACACAGCTCTAGTCATAAGATGTAATGTGTGGCATCTGGTGTCCAAGTACTTGTGTCAATCTCTGGTGTCTGGCATTTGGGTTCTAGGGTCTGACTTGGGTCTGGAGAACAGTGTTTGGTTTGGGGCCCCACCCTAGGGTCCTACTTTTGGTTTGGGGTCTATTGTTTAGGAGGAGGAATGTGGGGGTCTGTGGGGTCCCAAGTCTGTCTGTGGCCTCTGTCCGATGGCTGTCAAGTAATGATTGTTGTGTTTTCATAGACAGGTAGCTGGCTATTGGTGGAGAAAGAGAGGTAAGGAACTTGCACATTATGTTTTATAAATCTAGGAAAGCTTGTTTTAGGAAGAAGCTTCAACATTCTATGTAGCTTAAACTTAATCAGCATGAAAGCCAAGTATTTTTAGGCTTGATGGCCCATTTCAGGAATCCACTGTGTCCTCAGAAGTTCATTGTCCCCTGTGTTCCAGTCAGGCAGGGGTAAGTGAAGGAGGCCCAGGTCATCACGCACTGGAAGGTGTCCTAGTTCTTAGCCATGGACACAGATAAGCCACATTAGCATATTGAGAGCTAACTTACAAAATGAATAGGGTGGAGCCCTGGCTGGGTAGCTCAGTGGGTTAGAGTGTCCTCCCAATATATCAAGGTTGTGGGTTGGATCCCTGGTCAGGACACATTTAAGAAGCAACCATTGGGCCCTGGCCGGTTGGCTCAGCGGTAGAGCGTCGGCCTGGCGTGCGGGGGACCCGGGTTCGATTCCCGGCCAGAGCACATAGGAGAAGCGCCCATTTGCTTCTCCACGCCCCCCCCCTTCCTCTCTGTCTCTCTCTTCCCCTCCCACAGCCAAGACTCCATTGGAGCAAAGATGGCCCAGGTGCTGGGGATGGCTCCTTGGCCTCTGCCCCAGGCGCTAGAGAGGCTCTGGTCGCGGCAGAGCGACACCCCGGAGGGGCAGAGCATCGCCCCCTGGTGGGCAGAGCGTTGCCCCTGGTGGGCGTGCCGGGTGGATCCCGGTCGGGCGCATGCGGGAGTCTGTCTGACTGCCTCCCCGTTTCCAGCTTCAGAAAAATACAAAAAAAAAAAAAGAAGAAGCAACCATTGAATGCTTAAATAAATGGAACAACAAATCAATGTTTCTCTCTCTCGCCCTCTGTTTGTCTCCCTTCCCCCTTCTTGCTCTCTAAAATCAATAAATAGCCTGACCACCTGACCAGGCGGTTGCGCAGTGGATAGAGCGTCAGACTGGGATGTGGAAGACCCAGGTTCAAGACCCTGTGGTCGCCAGCTTGAGTGCAGGCTCATCTGGTTTGAGCAAAGCTCACCAGCTTGGCCCCAAGGTTGCTGGCTTGAGCAAGGGATCACTCACTCTGCTGAAGCCCCACGGTCAAGGCACATGTGAGAGAGCAATCAATGAACAACTAAGGTGCCACAATGAAAAACTGATGATTAATGCTTCTCATCTCTCTTCATTCCTGTCTGTCTGTCTCTGTCTATCCCTCTCTCTGACTCTCAGTCTGTCTCTGGAAAAAAAAAATCAATAAATAAATAGCCTGACCTGCGGTGGCACAGTGAATAAAACATCGAGCTGGAAATGCTGAGGTTGCTGGTTAGAAACCCCAAGGTCTGCTGGCTGAGGCACATTGGAGAAGCAACTACCAGTTGATGCTTCCTGCTCCTCCCCACCTTTCTCTGTCTTCTCTCTATAAAATTAATAACTAAAAACTCTAAAAATTAATTTTTTAATGAATAGGTTGGATAGTTCCATCTTTACAGGGACCCCAGTAAGGCCATATGAATTATTGCTACAGCTTGAGGATCTCAAATTAGATGCCAGGAAGGAGTTTAGGGAAAACAGCCCAGCGTCCTGTGGGTCTGGCCCCTCTGTGCCATAGCTGCTCTGCTTCTGGGGAAGGCAAAGAGCAAGTCATTATAGTGGTGGGCACTGAACAGAGACAGTTTTAATGGTGAGCACACTGGGTGTGCGCCCTGGCCCCGGCTTCTGAAGGGCCCGCAAAACCTCAACTTGACACTTGTTCTCAATGTAAGGGGGCCCAGTATTCTTTTCCGCACCTGGGGCCTCAGTCAACCTTAATCCGCCTCTGGCGCTGAGTCCTTCTGCCCTTTTCCTCTGGATGCCTCCCCTTTCCTGGTGGCCCCTCAGTGTCCCTTCTCTGACTGTGGTCTCCAAGGAGTGAACTTTCCTGAATTCTCACAGCCACCAGAGAGGAAGCGGTTCTCCCCATTTGGGTGATGAGGAGACTGGGTTTTCATTTACTTGCTTTTAGTTGGTGGAGCCAGAATTCAGCTCTAGAGTTCATTCCGAGCCTGTGGGAAGCTCCTGTCAGGTGAGGCCTCAGAGGAAGACACACGGGTAGAAGCAGACCCGTGCTCTGGACTGAAGAACAGAGTTTAAAATGCCACCAGACAGGGAGGGGCCCTGTCCGAAGTGGAGAGGGCACTCTTAAAGGAATCTGTTGGTTGAGCACCTGGGAAGGGCCAGGCCACCTCCTCCCTCCCCACCTATCCTATCCCGTTTCCTGACCAAGTTCCACTCCAAACACTACTTTGGCTGAGAACATGGCAAGCTGGACCATCAGGTTATGTGCAGGTTTTCTTAAAACATAAAAAACTTAAAAAAAAAAAGTACAATATTCAACACAAGGCTGCAAGGAGTACTTGTATTGCTCGATTTGTCCAGGATACTGTGAGTGCGCACTCTTCTGGCCCATCTTGGACCATTGGTTCTGGACTTTTAACTGTGTTATAATCAGTCTTTAGTTCAAATACCTGTGAAATGGAGATAACAATCATCCGTGTCTCATTCAGCAAGTGGGAGCTATAGGTAAGCTGAGGCATGTGAGGGTCTTAAAATAGGAATTATCACCAGGTCTGGATTCTCATTTAATGCAGAGGGCAGTGCCGTTGTCTAATTTTTATTTTTATTTTTTGTCGTTTTTTCTTTCTTTTTTTTATTTATTTTTTATTATTGAATCCAGAGAGGGGCAGAGGGAGAGGAAGACAGAAGCATCAATCTGTTCCAGTATGTGCCCCAGCCTAGGACTGAACCAGCCACCTCTGCATCTCAGCACGATGCTCCAGTCAACCCAGCCATCCTGCCAGGGCGTTTGCTGTTCTGTTTTGCACATATTTGGATCAACATCACAGTGGACCCATCTAGGAAAAAAACAAACAAAAAATTTTTATGCTGCCATCTCGTGGACACCTTGAAAATAACATCTAGGTAAAAGTCACCAGAAAGTTTTTTCCTCTGCTGCAATCTGGGTGCATGTAACCAAAAAACTGTCAACTTACTTTTGCAGCACAGACGTGTCTTTCCCCATCTTTCACTTTGGATCTCTTTACTCGCTTATATTTTGGAGATGGCGTGGGGCAAGGCGGGGACCACGATGGACGTGGACGGCGTGGGGCAGGGCGGGGACCGCGAGAGGCGTGGACGGTGGGGTGGGACGTCCCATCGCTGAGAAGAAGGCGCAGTGTGGTGCAGTGGGGCTGACTGGGTGCGGTGGGTGGGGCGGGGTGGAGTGCGGGTGGGGATGGCGAGGGCAGGACACCTCCCTGTGGCAGGGTCAGTCCCTGGAAAGGAGCTCCAGCCTCGCCTTAGACAGGAGCTTCCGTGGTGGAGAGGGGATAACTCCCTGGAGACGGTCTTCCTCCTAGGATTTGGTGACATTCCGAGTGCGACACCCCCCACCCCCAGAGTGGCTCACCTTCCATGGAGGGACAGCCCCTCCCAGGAAGTGTTTCGTGAGGGGAGGGAGCCTTTCCCCCCAGGTCTCCCTTGTCAACTTAAGCAACGTCCAGACCTGTAGAGTTTTTTTTTTTTTTTTTTTTTTTTCATTTTTTCATTTTTCTGAAGCTGGAAACGGGGAGAGACAGTCAGACAGACTCCCGCATGCGCCCGACCGGGATCCACCTGGCACACCCACCAGGGGCGATGCTCTGCCCACCAGGGGGCGATGCTGTGCCCATCCTGGGCGTCGCCATATTGCGACCAGAGCCACTCTAGTGCCTGGGGCAGAGGCCACAGAGCCATCCCCAGCGCCCGGGCCATCTCTGCTCCAATGGAGCCTTGGCTGCGGGAGGGGAAGAGAGAGACAGAGAGGAAAGCGCGGCGGAGGGGTGGAGAAGCAAATGGGCGCTTCTCCTGTGTGCCCTGGCCGGGAATCGAACCCGGGTCCTCCGCACGCTAGGCCGACGCTCTACCGCTGAGCCAACCGGCCAGGGCTCAGACCTATAGAGTTTTTATGAGTTTACTTTAGCCAAACTGTCGACGATTGCTGGTAATCAAAGTCTCAGCGGATTGAAAAAATGATCTGGAAAACGGCGTTTTGCCCTGTATTTTGTACAGGAGAATCAAAGCGGAAGACAAGGGGGTTACATGAAATTGATTGGTGATAGATTAGGGAGGCCGAGGACGTAAAGCAGGGTCATCTGTGGGACTTACTAAAACTAAAAATGTATAGGCCCTGGCCGGTTGGCTCAGTGGTAGAGCGTCGGCCTGGCGTGCGGGGACCCGGGTTCGATTCCCGGCCAGGGCACATAGGAGAAGCGCCCATCTGCTTCTCCACCCCCCCCTCTCCTTCCTCTCTGCCTCTCTCTTCCCCTCCCGCAGCCGAGGCTCTACTGGAGCAAAGATGGCCGGGGCGCTGGGGATGGCTCCTTGGCCTCTGCCCCAGGCGCTAGAGTGGCTCTGGTCGCGCAGAGCGATGCCTCGGAGGGGCAGAGCGACGCCTCAGAGGGGCAGAGCATCGCCCCCTGGTGGGCGTGCGGGGTGGATCCCGGTCAGGCGCATGCGGGAGTCTGTCTGACTGTCTCTCCCCGTTTCCAGCTTCAGAAAAATACAAAACAACAACAACAACAAAAAAAACACCCTAAAAATTTATATACTGAAATTTCTTTTACGTGGGCAGGAATAAAATAGCTAACAATGACCAATGACCGTGATAATAACAATAGTGGGCGTGGTTGGCTACTGCTCTGCTGATATGCTTGCTCTGAGGACTGCAGGAAAAAATTACCCTTACGTTTCAAAGGCATGCTATTGTTAGGTAGGATAGAAAGGCACCCGGGCAGGAAAAGGGGAAGGGGAACAGAGGGGTTTTATCTCACTCACTGAAGGAGGGGGGGTCAGTGATCACAGGGCCTGCTGGAACAAAATCACCAGATGTCCAAATGGCCTTGAAATACTGTACATTGGTCAAGAATATCAGTGAAATGGAACTTGGAAGTACAGTTAAAAAGTATATGATCTCTAAGACCCCAACAGGGAGCGGTGCTCAGACTAGCTGCATTGCCCACTTGTGCCAAGTGCACAGCTTTGCTTAATAAACTGCTTGCTTTGCTTGAACACTGCACCCTGTCTCTCATCTGAATTCTTTCTCACCTAAGAAGCTACCTTGGGCCTGACCTGTGGTGGTGCAGTGGATAGAACATAGACCTGGAATGCTGAGGTCACCGGTTCAAAACCCTGCACTTATCTGGTCAAGGCACATATAGAAGTTGTGCTTCCTGCTCCTCCCCCTTCTCTCTCTCTCTCTCTCTTTCTGTCTCACTTTTCTCTCTAAAATGAATAAATAATAATAAAAAAAAGCTACCTTGGACCTGAGTTTCTCTGGTGCCATTGTCAAGTACATTATTATAGATGCAAAAGACAACAGACAGGCTCAATTAATGTAAGCCTTTGACCTTTCTTAGAGAAAAATACCTCCCTAGGACATGACTACCCACCGTGAACTGCTTTTAGTTAGAAAGTTTTAATTTCAGACCATCCTGTGTGGTTATTTTAGGTCTCTGAGTTTGCAAGGCCACCATGCAAGCCTCCCTGGAGCTTGTCAGGTTCAGCATGTGGCCCCGTTTTTGCCCACACCCTCCTCAGAGAGAGGCTGGCTTCCTAGGGAAGTGCTCCCCTGTCCCAGTAGAGCCTGACCTTTATGTCAATTAGGCATCCCTGATTCGACTTCCCCATGCACTGGGGCTCTCCTGCTTAACAGCAGGGCTGGCAGCCTCTTTGAGGGGGATATCTAATTATTGTTACTGAGACCAGTAGGCACCAGAGGAGAGACACAAGCAACACACAAGTTAGTTGCAAGAATCACACAGGCAGCTTATTACTCACAGATCCTATGGCATGCCTGGGTACAGCTTAAAAGGGGCCCCATCAGTGTGCTCCTCTCAGCTGTCCTTGGTTAGAGCGGCCAGCGTGGAGACTGTTTGCATTCAATGTTGGAGTCTGGGGGGCTAACTGCTGCTGGGGGCCCTTGGCTTTAGCACCCTTTCTGGCATACACCTTCTAACAGGTGTTAATCTCCAGGATTATCACATCAAGCCACTTTTGGGGAGTTCTTGCAGGGAACTCTTTTTATCCAGATATAATTTCACACATACACTAACTGGGCCCTGTGCAAAGGGCATGGTCTTGCCTATCATATCCCTATACACTAGATTAGCTCCCACCCAGAGTGTAGCCTTATTCACTTGCCTTAGTGGCTATTAATATTATGTCCTAACATTTCTATATATCTTCTATAGTTTCTATATTTCTATATACTTAATTACTATAACATTATATTATTGTAACATTCTACCCCTTGATTCTGGTGAGATATCATGAACTTTCTGGCTTCTGGTGCCTGTCCAGTAATGCTTGTTGTGTTCCTTTTTGCAGGAAGGTAGATATTGGTGGGGAAAGAGAGGGAAGAGAGTTGGACACTGTATTTTTGGAATGCCTGATCTAGGGAGAAGCCTCAAGGTTCCATTTAGTGTAATCTGATAGGAGGCTCCAGTATTCATAGGCTTGATGGCACATTAGAGGAAACCATTGTGTCCTGAGAAGTTCATTGTCCGCTCAACCCTCCGGCCTCAGGTTTGGGAGGAGTTTCCCCAACGCACCACTACCAGGTGTTTTGGAGGAACAGCAGGGAAATGGTTCCATTGTAGGAGAGGCTCCAGGGGAGTAAAAAAGTGGGTGGGAAACACTGAGGTTCAGAACTGGGATTGTTTATGGTAAGAAAAGGTAGTCCTTCCTAGAGGAAAGTAGAAACACGGTCCAAAGAGAGATCTGGGTCTTTTTTTTTGTTTTTCTACTCTTTTTTCTGCCTTTCTGTTGAGAGAAATGCTTAGGCATGTTGTAGATCTATTGCACTTTTCTGCATTGGATTTTAAAGTTTTTACATTGACTTGAGAAAGAGAGAGAGAGAGGGAAGCATGAGCTCATTTCTCCACTTGGTTGTTACATTTAGCTGTGAACTTCTTGGTGCTTCTCTTAGGTGCTGAGGCCTGGGGTGGAACCCACAACCTTGGCACACAGGGAGGACGCTCCATGCACTGAGACATCCTGTTGTTGCACTCGCCGGGTAAAACAAACACTGGAGACGTTTGGAGAGTTTCAGACAAAGTTTTATGGCCAAGAGAAAAAGAAAACAAAGCAAAACAAAACAAACCTGCGCAGGGGTGAACTCAGGCGGTAGTCACAAGAGCCACACTGAGCGCCTACAGTCTAGGGGTTCTTATAGCATAGCAAGCAAGCAGTTCATACAGAAGCAAATTTGGCATTTAGCAATTGGCTCCTCCAAATTAAATTCTAGTCACGTGCCTTAGTAACCAGTCATACAGTTGAAAGCCCCAGCTGGAAATATCCCTATCTACCCCCTAGGATGTGGTTACATTTACTGTCTTAGGAGTTCTTGTGACTTCCTTATCTCAAGGACTCCTTAGCTCCTAACCATCCTGGGAGTCTAATGACTTCTCTATCTCAAGGACTCTTCAGCTCCTAGCCATCCTGGGAGTCTGGGCTCACCTGTTTACTGGACTAGTTCCTTTGAAGTTATTTCTAAAGCCTATTAATATATTTTATAGCTTTTATTCGAATGTCACATTTCCTCCTCTTCTTTGTCCTAGTTAAATCCTTAACTATAACGGAGATTCTTAAGCTGCACTAAGGCGTTGGTACGGCTGAGATAAAATCATTATTTTAACTGTTTCTATTCTTTCCTTAATAAAAGCAAATAACTTGTTAAGGATTACAGGTCCAATAGTGAGGGCCAATAACAATACTAACAATGGTCCTGCTAGTGTAGTTATCAATGTAGTTAGCCAAGGTGACAGTTTGAATATAGAGGTGAACCAATCTAAATTGTCATTATTTTGCTGAATGTGCTCTGCTAACTGTTTTATCTTGTCTATTTTATCCTGGATTTCATTGCTGTTATCAGTTAAATTAAAACAACACATTCCTCTTATTTTTTCACAACCCTGGTGGTGAAATAATAATAGATAATCAATAGCCGCCCGATTATCTAAAATAGCTTGATGTAATTGCTGCTGTTCATTATTAAAAAGAGTCAATGCTTGAGACGTTTCGTTGATGCTTTTAGCTAAGTTACAAGCTAAATGCTGGATTTGTCTATGATTGTAAGCACCCCATACTAGATTCCCTACAACACTTAAAATTATGGCATATCCTTCAGCTTCTGACAACAATCGTACTTCATCATGACATTCAGGTCCTACAGGGATGGAGGCAGCACGCCTACTGCGAAGAGTGGTATTATGCTCAAGAAGTAACAAATCATTCTTGTTAGGTAAGAAAGTAGCAATCCTAGATAAACAACAAGTGGTGTCAGTAAGATTAGGGGGAATATAATTATATGTCATAGAGTTACAGGTAAAGAACCATCCAGTAGGCAGGGTAATATAGCCATAAATGGAAGGGTATTTGATAGTATTATTACAGGGCAAAAAACCAGGGATCGTCTTACAATTTTTACTACAATTAACAAAAAGAACACAAGTATCATTGGGTACAATAATGCTATGGGGGGTATGAATCTGTAATGCATGGCTTGGCAACTGATAAGAAGCTTTTCCCCAGTTTGCTAAATCTAGATAAGTTACAGTCTTATTAGGGATACTGGAGAAGAAAGTTAAATTCCTTATGTCAGCTGCCGGTTTACATACCGGGCGTAGACATTTTCCTAGCATGAAATGAGTATGACTATCCTGTTCAAGGCAAAACGATGAGACATTTAGGGTGCGTGCTAAAGCCACCCATAAATTCTCTGGATGATTCAGGGTTTCCTGGAAAGCAGGTACTGGTTTAATACTGGACAACATACAAAAGAAAACCATTGCTACGATTCGGGTAAGAACCTCACTTTTAAGGGATTGTGGGGATTCGCTTTGACTCTCCATTTTGCTTTCTTTAAGCCCAGTTTTTGAGCTAACTTTACATGCAATAGATGAATCCAGTAAGGTTTTTCAGCTATCCTCACAGCCGTGGGCGTGCTGAACAGTACCTGGAACGGTCCTTACCACCGAGCGTCAAGGTTCCCGCGACGGTGGTTAAGAATCCATACCCATTGTCCTGGCTCCGGTGGAGTTGGCAGTGGAAGTCCTTTGAGTTGGTCCTTCTGCTGCTCTCTAAGCGCCCGTACTTCTGCACGTATCAGTTGTAATGCCTGTAAGGACTTTAGAAAACTTTGATTAGAACCCTCAATTTCTTCCCTTGTTATTTGTGGAACCAAAGGAGTTGGTTGCCCATACATTAGCTCATCACGAGTCCATTTTCCTGTATAAGGTGTATTTCGAACCCTATATAATGCAAAAGGGAGTAGCTCTACCCAATTTTCGCTAGTCTCCTCTCTTAACTTAATTATAGTCTCTTTAAGGGTCCTATTCATCCTCTCGACTTGCCCTGAACTTTGAGGCCGATAAACGCAATGTAATTTCCAATTGATCCCTAATCTTTTTGCCAATTCCTGTGATATCTTGGACACAAAAGCAGGTCCATTATCTGACCCTACAGCAATGGGAATGCCATATTGTGGAATGATTTCTCTTAAAAGTATTTTACATACTGTTGAAGCAGTTTCTCCTTTTGTAGGAAAAGCCTCAGTCCATCCAGTAAAGGTGTCTATTAGAACAAGCAAATATTTGTAGCCTAATTTCCCTGGAGTCATCTCGGTAAAGTCCACTTCCCATAGTTCTCCAGGAGCTTTTCCTCGGTGCCTGATGAGAGGAGGTAATTTCTTATTGACAGCATTTACTTTGGCGCAGGCCTGACACCTAGACACAACAGAGTGTATGACATCTCTGATTTCTGCTCCCTCATAATATTTTCTTACTAGATGTTCTAGTTTTTGTTGTCCTAAGTGGGAGCTGCTATGTATTTCTTGAATTATTTGTCTTAACACTCCTTGTGGTAGGTATATTCTGCTGTCTGGTAATTCTATCCATCCCTGTTTACTTTTCTTACCCCCTAGTTGCTTACCTTTCTCTTCTTCTTTTGGCTCATACCTCGGTTCTATTTGTAAAGTAGGGGGTGGGATGAGTAGCAGTTGGTTAGTGTGTTCCTCCTCTTCTGCTGCATTCCGTGCCGCTCGATCAGCAAAGTGGTTTCCTTTCACTATAGGGGAATCCCCCTTTTGATGTCCTTTGCAATGTATTATTGCCACCTTTTTAGGCAACCAAATGGCTTCTAATAGAGCTAAAATCTCATCCTTATTTTTAATTTCTTTTCCTGTAGTAGTCAGTAACCCACGCTCCCGGTAGATGGCACCATGTACATGGGCCGTGGCAAAGGCATATCTACTGTCTGTATAGATGTTGGCACTTTTCCCTTCAGCAATTCTAAGGGCCTGTGTGAGTCCGATAAGCTCAGCCTGTTGTGCAGATGTGCCTTTAGGCAGTGCCTTTTTCCATAACACAGTGTCTTGAGTGGTCACTGCAGTTCCAGCATACCTTTGCCCATCCCGAAGATAGCTACTTCCATCTGTAAACAGAGTTAAATCTGCCTTCTCATAGGCCTGATCCCGTAGATCTGGTCTGGCTCCTGTAATGGTATCTAATATTTGTCTACAGTCATGGATCACCGATGGGTCTGGCAACGGGAGCAATGTAGCAGGATTCAAGGCCGTTGTTTTCAAAAATTGTATTGCGGGGGGGGGTTCAGCAACTGTGCCTGGTACTGTGTTAGTCGGGCATTCGAGATCCACCTATCCGGTGGAGCCCGTAGCACTTGTTCTAAATAGTGCTCTCCAATGACCTGAATGTCTTGACCTAGAGTCAGTTTACTGGCCTCCTTTACAAGGATGGAGGTAGCAGCAAGTGCTCTCAAACAATTTGGCCAGCCTGATGACACAGGATCTAGTCTTCTGGACAGATAGGCTATTGGTCTTTTCCAAGGTCCCAGTTCTTGACAGAGGACCCCTAGAGCAATGCCCTTCTTCTCAGTCACAAATAGTTGAAAAGACTTAGACAAGTCTGGCAGGGTTAATGCCGGGCTGCAACTAGGGCCTCCTTAAGTTTTTGAAAAGACTCTCGTGCCTCCTCTGTCCATACAAATTGTTCCTCTTTTCCCCATGTTAACTCATGCAAAGGTTTGGCCAGCTCTGCAAATCCTAGTATCCAAAGTCTGCAATATCCCACGGCACCTAAAAATTCTCGTACTTGCCTCTTACTTACAGGCTCAGGAATCTGTAGTATAGTCTGAATTCTTTGGCTAGACAAGCTACGTTGTCCTCCCCTCAAGTCATACCCCAAGTAACTCATGGTTTGGGTGACAATTTGGGCCTTCTTAGCAGATACTCGATAGCCCATCCGTTGCAGTTCTTGGAGTAGTTCCAATGTAGCTTCTTGACAACTCTCCTGGTTTGGGGCTGCGATAAGGAGATCATCCACATACTGCAGCAGCACAATTGAAGAGTGGCCGGCTCGAAACTCCTGTAAGTCTTTGCACAAAGCCTCATTAAATATGGTTGGTGAATTCTTAAAACCCTGAGGGAGCCTGGTCCAAGTGTATTGGCCTGAAAGTCCATTCTCAGGATCATTCCACTCAAAGGCAAACATTTCCTGACTTTGCTTTGCTAATGGAATGCAAAAGAAGCCATCTTTCAAATCTAATACTGAATAGAAAATATGCGTTGGTGGCAATGAACTTAATAGGGTATAGGGGTTTGGCACAGTAGGATGTATGGTCTCTACCCAAGCATTCACTTCACGCAGGTCCTGCACTGGGCGATAGTCCTGAGTTCCAGGTTTTTGTACTGGCAGTAGAGGAGTGTTCCAGGCAGATTGGCATTCCCGGAGAATCCCGGCTTCTAATAAGCGCCTCAAGTGCTGTGCTATACCCTGTTTAGCCCGAGCAGGTACAGGATACTATCTGATGCGTACTGGGCTGGCATCACTCCACAACAGCACTACTACAGGTGGCTGATGTACTGCTAATCCCGGAGGATTATTCTCTGCCCAAACTCCAGGAACCTGCTGCTTTACTTCCTCGGGGATGCCCGTAAACCCGCTCTTACCTTCTGGGAGGGAGGCAATCAGGTATTCTTCTGATATTGGCACAGTCACTAATACCTTGCCTTCTGCATTCTCCTCCTGGTTGAAGGTTATTGTTGCTTGAAATTTTTGCAACAAATCTCGTCCCAACAGCAAGTAAGGGCAGTCTGGAATAATCAGGAAGGAATGAGTAATAGTCCCTCGCGCCAGGTCTGTAATCTGAGCAGTGGCTCGAGGATATGAGACAGCTTTGCCAGTGACCCCTATTACCTTTGTGGATTCCTTTTGTAATGTCCCAAGTGATCTCTTTAGGACGGAATAAGTGGCCCCCGTGTCAACTAGGAAGGTAGTTGGTTTCCCCTCAATTGACAGTGTGACCATAGGCTCCTGGGGGCCAACAGAAATGGAGCCTTGGCCCCGTCAATCTAATTGGAGCAAGACTTGTGAGCTTTGTTCCTGATTTACGGCCTGTAGCTTAGGGCAATCCTTCTTCCAATGACCTTTCTCTTTGCAATAAGCACACTGGTCTTTATCTAGTTGCTTCTGCGGGAAAGTTCCCTTCTTTCCCTTAAAGGGCTGCTGTTTCCCTTTTGGTCCTTTTGATTGCTGTGCCAAGAGTAGTTTTACAGCTGCTCTCCCTAACTCAGGGTCATCACAATTGACATAGACTCTCTGTGCTATTTCTAATAATTCACTCCTATTCTTTCCCTCAAATCCTTCTATTTTCTGGAGCTTCTTTCTAATGTCTGGGGCTGCCTGAGTGACGAAGGTTATGTTTATTAGCCTGCGATTTTCCTCTGCCTCAGGATCAATAGGGGTATAAACCCAGTAGGCCTCCATTAGCCACTCTAAATATGCAGCAGGGGACTCATCCCTCCCCTGAGTTACCTCACCTACCTTACTAAAGTTGGTTGGTTTCTTAGCAGCTGCCCTTATTCCCCTTAATAGAGCCTGGCGATATTGGGTAAGCGATTCCCTATCCCTGACATTGTTTGGATCCCAACTGGGGGGGCTCCTGGGGAGCGTCCTCTCTAGTTCCCTTTCAGTGCCCCCCTCTTCCTTAAATACTTTTTCAGCTTCTTGGCTGATGCGGGTTCTTTCTTCCGTTGTGAACAAAGTGTGCAAAAGCTGCTGGCAATCATCCCAAGTTGGTTGATGGGTCCTGAAAACAGTCTCAAGCAAAGAAATTAACCCCTGAGGTTTCTCTGAAAACGACGGGGTCTGATGTTTCCAATTATAAAGGTCACTAGTAGAAAAAGGAATATAAATCATTCGGGATGGTGCATGTGGTCCTTCATCTAGTGGGGGCAGCACCTCCCTAAGAGGTAACATTGGGGCACCTCCATCAAAGGAAGGTTGAGCATAAGGGGTCCCCCCCCCCGGGTGTGGGGAGGACTCTGGACATTCTCGGGCACAGTTGAATCTGGCTCCCTGGGCTTCTGATGAGGAGGAGGATAATTTACAGGGTCTACTATATCCTCAGTAACATCAGAAAGGACCGGATACGATTTGGGAGGCTCTCTTTTAGGTGCAAGTGGAGCGGAGGGAGGGCGAGGCTTAATGTCCGCAGCGCTCACACAAATAGCTCTCTTAACCTTTTGATTTGCTTTTATGCACCTCTTAATGTACCCAGGTTTGTCTGTAGCTATACCTATCCAAACATCTATATACACATATTGGTCTGGGTGAGGCACCTGATATATAATGGCTCTTACTGCAAAAACTATGGGCAGATCAAAGGTTCCTTCAGATGGCCATCCAACCTTAAGAGATGGCCACTCCACTTGGCTTAAGGTCCGGAGAGTTTCTCAATCAGGTGGAGGTCCCTCATAACCCTGAGCTCTCTTCTGAAAATCAGAGAAGTTACTTAAAATGCAATCAAGAGGGGATTTAAGAGTAGATTCTTGCTGTCCCATCTCGCGGTACTTGTTCTTCTCAGCCAGGTATGCTTCTAGTCCTACAAAGACAACACACAGGATTCCCTACCCTATAAGCAGGGTGATCCAGATGGATGAGCGTTGATCACACTGTACTGGCAAACAAATTAACACCAAACACAACAGTGCAGCAAATCCCAGGAGGGCAATACACAAAATTTCCCACACAGTCATTCAGGCTAAACAAACAACCAGACAGCAGCGCGGTGTGGCGCGAGTGAGCTCACTACTTTGAAACGATTGATCGATTTCAGACAGAAACAGAAACCTCGGCCGGCAGCGTCCTGCCCTTTGGCCCGAGTGTCTGGGCGGGTCTCTGACAGCGTCCTGTCTGCCACCACAGACTGCAAATGCTCCGGAGCCAGACAGATTACAGAAACAAGGGAATTCCACAACAAAATACTCACCAGCTCGAGCTGTTCCGCCTGTCCCCAGCCAAAAATCCCGGATGAGCCCCCATAAAATGTTGCACTCGCCGGGTAAAACAAACACTGGAGACGTTTGGAGAGTTTCAGACAAAGTTTTATGGCCAAGAGAAAAAGAAAACAAAGCAAAACAAAACAAACCTGCGCAGGGGCGAACTCAGGCGGTAGTCACAAGAGCCACACCGAGCGCCTACAGTCTAGGGGTTCTTATAGCATAGCAAGCAAGCAGTTCATACAGAAGCAGATTTGGCATTTAGCAATTGGCTCCCCCAAATTAAATTCTAGTCACGTGCCTTAGTAACCAGTCATACAGTTGAAAGCCCCAGCTGGAAATATCCCTATCTATCCCCTAGGATGTGGTTACATTTACTGTCTTAGGAGTTCTTGTGACTTCCTTATCTCAAGGACTCCTTAGCTCCTAACCATCCTGGGAGTCTAACGACTTCTCTATCTCAAGGACTCTTCAGCTCCTAGCCATCCTGGGAGTCTGGGCTCACCTGTTTACTGGACTAGTTCCTTTGAAGTTATTTCTAAAGCCTATTAATATATTTTATAGCTTTTATTCGAATGTCACACCTGTCAGGGCACCATAAGTTTATTTATATATTTTTATTATTATCTTTCAGTTGAAATAATATTAGAATTCCAATTGTAATGTATGTTTAAGGCTATTTAAAATGGTATTTAATAACTAAGTATAAGTATGTCCTAGTTTATCTGTTAATGCCGATTTCAAGGTTAACTGTTAATAGAGTAGGAAATGGGTTATGTAATTTCAAATCTTCAAAATTTTTCTGTCATTTGCTTTATAGTGAAAATTGGTCCCTTTTAAATAGGCTCTCAGTGTGCGTCTGGCATTAGGCTGTGTGCATCTTGGGAACAACACCTTGGTGGCTTCTCAGTAAGAATGGGGTGGGTACCGTGCATTATCTGTCAGTGGTCTGTCCACTTTCCTGCTTATGTTAAGTATGTTTTTTTCTATGTCCTGATTTTCTTTTTTTTGTGGCAATATGTTGGTTCTGAAAGAGATATTTTCTATCCCTAAATGAGAGAGTTGGATGAAAGCCATGATTATGCTCTGGTCGGGTAGCTCAGTTAGGTAGAGCATCATTCTGATACAGCAAGCATGTAGGCTTGATCCTCAGTGGACATCCAAGAATTAATGGTACTGTCATAGTTGGAGTTTAGCCGTTCTAATAGATGTGGGTACCATATTATTGTAGTCTGCAATTGTCATTTCCTAATGTTATATATCAATCAGAAACATGAAACCTTGGGATTATTTAGGAGTTTATTTGAGCTAAAGTGACTCCAAACATTTGAGATGAAGATCTCCAATCCTGCAGAGACTCTCAGCATAGCAATTTCCTTTTTATTTATTTCTTTATTTTTTTTATTTATTTTTTTATTCATTTTAAAGAGTGGGGAGAGAGAGAGAGAGAGAGAGAGAGATGGGGCAGGAGCAGGAAGCATCAACTCCCATATGTGCCTTGACCAGGCAAGCCAGGGTTTTGAACCGGCAACCTCAGTGTTTCCAGGTTGACGCTTTATCCACTGCGCCACCACAGGTCAGGCTATTTATTTCTTTATTTTAAAAAAATCATCTTAGAGAGTGGAGAGAGAGACAGAGAGACAGAGAGAGAAGGGAGGAGGAGCAGAAAGCATCAACTCCCATATGTGCTTTGACCAGGCAAGCCTAGTCTTTTTATTTTAATTATTTGTTTGTTCTTTTGTTTTATTCATTTAAGAGGGTGGAGAGAGAGAGAGAGAGAGAGGGAGAGAGAGAGAGGTAATTTCTTTAATGGATATGAAATAAAAGAAGGGAGAGAAGATTCCTTGAGGGCCTGAGAGCCAGAGCCAAACAGGATGAGCAAGTAGGGAAGAGTCTGTGCTACCACTGTTTTGCAGGAGGAAACTATCAGGGGGCAGGTCAAAGGTATTGTTATAAAGTAACTTACTTTAATCCGTGGGTTACATAGAGACACCGAGGCAGGATACAGAAGAAATTTTAGGAGGAGATTTATTAATAAGCTGTCTATCTATGATTTACACAGGGTATAGCTAACCCAAATCATGCAGCCTTGATTATAAACCTGAGGTTGGTTATATAGACATGATCACATTCTGGTTGGGGGGGAGAAGGAGGGGGAGCATGATACAAAAATTATTTCGTGATAAGCTTACAACATTTATCTATAGGCTCTATTAAAAGGAAAAACATTCCTATACATTAAGACTACAAGATAACACAGTAGTGATAAATGTTTTACATACCAGATACAGTAGTAGTAAATGTTGTTTTACATTTCAAAGACATTCCCAAATCTTCCAGGGTTTACACTTACCTTTGTTGCCACAACAGTGGGAAATGAAATGTTTTAGCTTAAGATAAAGAGAGAAGTTGCCTGACCAGGCAGTGGCACAGTGGATAGAGCACAGTGGATAGAGCTTCAGACTGGGATGCAGAGGACCCAGGTTCGAGACCCTGAGGTTGCCAGCTTGAGCGCGGGTTCATCTGGTTTGAGCAAGAGCCCACCAGCTTGAACCCAAGGTCGCTGGCTCCAGCAAGGGATTAATCAGTCTGCTGAAGGCCCATGGTCAAGGCACATATGAGAAAGCAATCAATGAACAACTAAGGTGTTGCAATGTGCAATGAAAAACTAATGATTGATGCTTTTCATCTCTCTCCGTTGTCTGTCCCTGTCTATTCCTCTTTCTGACTCACTCTCTGTCTCTGTAAAAAAAATAAATAAATAAAAATTTAAAAAAGATAAAGAGAGAAGTTAAATGAAATTATCTTTGCTAAAAGTGTTGAGGCTAGTTTATTAGGACACCTAATAAGCTAATCCCCACTTGTTTAGTTTACAAGTTTTATATATATAAAAAATTTCAAAAGGGATGATTTTTAGAAAGCATGTAAAATGTTATAGAATGTAGGTTTTTCAAGCCAGGGGATTGGGCTCGTGATCCCTTTGTCTAGAGGGATAGGTCACTCTTATGACTCCAGGAGGGAAGCGTTATAGGAATTTTTAATTAAGATATGTAAGCATTGTCTCCTAAAGGCTCTTAAAGAAGGGGAAGATAAGTTTTACCTTCTTTGCTCTGTCTAGCAAGTAGTGGCCTCAGTCCTTCCAGAGAACTATAGTTAAATTATGATTTAACTACTAATTTTTGCTCATTTAATCTCTTTCTCTTGTGTGTTTTTTTCTTCTCAGAAGGGAGGGGTAAGGGGGGGGGCCTGGCTCTTCTTTTTGAAATACCAGTCTCAACAGTTTTTCGGTTACTTGACACCCTGTCACAGTATGATCCTACTGAGGCACAGAGTGGCCAGTCACAGCTCAGTAAAGAAGTGATCTGCCAAGGGTGTGAGTTTCCACCTTGACCTCTTCAATTTGTGAATTTCTATCAGATCAGGAGGAGGTCCCATTGCACTGAGCCCTTTCTTGTTCACACTGTGTTCCTCCGCCTGGAGTCTGTTTAGAAACAAATTCATTTTCAGTGGGGCTATTTGTTTTAGTGTGCTTTGTGAATATTGATTAGAAATGCATTGTATATATAGTTTTGTCGGTTTGTGGAACAGAAATGTTTCATCAGCTACTTGGTGAATAAGATGTTCTCTCGGGTCTGGCTTGTGTTTTTATTATGTGAATAGTTTTTTTTTTTAAAGAGTTGATTCCAATTTTATAAATTCCCTGGCTTTTCCTATTTTGATGAGTCCCTGAAACCTAAAGGAACAGTGAGGGGCGTGGGCCCCGCCCCCCAGGCCCCAGGCGCGAGGGAAGGAGGCGGGAGGCGGGGAGAGGCAGATGCGGGACGGGGCGGGCTCAGGTACCCCGCAGTCCGGACCCGCGGTGAGAAGGGGCGTCAGTCAGTACCACCGCCGGGCTCTGAGGGAGGCTGTCGTCGAGGTGGCGTGAAGGTGAGGTGCATTCGATGTACTAACCTGGGTTCTGAAGGAAAGGGAGAAAGTGGGGAACCGTCAGGTTTTCTTTCTAGCTCGTCTGTGCAGGGGAGACTGTTAGAGTTTCCTGTGTATTGGTGCGCGGTGTTTTTATTACGTTTCAGTTCCAATGACATTGTAACCGCCAGTTAAATGTATTTTGTGGGTCATTGAGAAGCGCATTTGATAACTTGTAGCCATAAGAGCTCTGTAGTTACTTTTTGTTGCGGATTTCTAGAGGAGCCGCCAGGAGGGGAAGATACGTTGTTTCTATGTGTTACCGCTTGAGTCTAGTCTAATAAGTTCGTTTACCTGTGCCGTCAGCGCGATGCCCTGGCGCCCTCGTGTGGGCATCTCGGGGAATGACACCGTAGCGCAGGTGCGCAGTAGAGCGGATCCTCTCCGAAGGCGGAATCCACTCTGCGGTTCAGGTCTACTGAAGCGATTTAAAAGGATTTTGTGTTACTTATAGGACCACTTTTTGCCTTGAAATCTACTGTATGTTACCCAAATATTTTTGGTGGATATTTTTAGTTATTTTATTTATTTATTTTATACAGAGGCAAAGAGAGAGTCAGAGAGAGGGAGACAGACAGGGACAGACAGACAGGAACGGAGAGATGAGAAGCATCAGTCATTAGTTTTTCCTTGCGACACCTTAGTTGTTCATTGATTGCTTTCTCATATGTGCCTTGACCGTGGGGCTACAGCAGACCGAGTAACCCCTTGCTTGAGCCCGTGACCTTGGAACAAGCTGGTGAGCTTTGCTCAAACCAGATGAGCCCGTGCTCAAGCTGGGTCCTTCTGCATCTCAGTCCGACGCTCTATCCACTGTGCCACTGCCTGGTGAGGCATTTTTAGTTATTTTAATGTCTTGCTGCTTCTTATATTGTAGGTAGCTCCAGGTTTTCTAATAGTTTTTGGTAGCTATTAACTTCCAGAAGGAAGTGATTTTGGTGGATGTCAGGATGTAGGGGTGCAATTTATTTTCTTACATGGCTGTTTTGATACCAGTTATTATATCATGATAATTTTTTCTTTCATGTAAACAGCAACATTAGTCATATAATATGTGCCTGAATTTGCAGCCGTTACTTTGTGCCAATAATTAGGCTATTTATGTCTATTGATAAGGAGTTAGCCCAGCAGTTCATTTTAGTAGCTGTATGCCACAAGGAAATTATTCAGTGTAGTCGAGCTTTCTTCTATTCATTGTTTTTATATGCCTTCCCTATAGTTTGTATTTTAATAGGTTAAATGAAACTAAGACAATATCATTATTAAAAGTGTGGGCAGCCTGACTAGGCGGTGGCACAGTGGATAGAGCGTCGAACTAGGATGACGAGGACCCAGGTTTGAGACCCCAAGGTCACCAGTTTGAGCGCAGGCTCATCTGCTTTGAGCAAAAAGCTCACCAGCTTGGACCCGAGGTCTCTGGCTTGAGCAAGGGGTTACTTGGTCTGCTGAAGGCCCATGGTCAAGGCACATATGAGAAAGCAATCAATGAACAACTAAGGTGTCACACTGAAAAACTGATGCTTCTCATCTCTCTCCGTTCCTGTCTGTCCCTATCTATCTGACTCTGTCTCTGTAAAAAAAAAAAAAAAAAAAAAGTGTGGGCAATGTTTTCATGTGTGACATGTTTCATGTATAGACATCTTTGGGAAGGCATTGTATGTAAAATTGTTACTTAAGGTGACTAATAAAGAAAATATGAGAATCCTTAGCATCATAAATGAAGGGTGTAGATGGAAGGTGTTCTAGAAACAAGAAGTGTTTTGCAAGTAAAGTAGATCTCCATGTAGGTTGTCTGAGAAAGTTGCATATAAACAGGTATGAAAAATTAGAAAAAGGAACCCCTAGATGATGTAGGCAGGAAAGTAAGAGACTGGGATGACTGATGATAAGTTACAGTATTGAAGCAGAACTAAAGACCATGTCCTGAGTCATGAGCAAACAAGGATGCTTCGGAGCATCTTGTGGTTCACAATGCGATTCAGTGTCCTAAGGTGTCCCAGAGTCTTTATCTCCAGCAGGTAGGCTGGAGGAGTTCCAAGTGGCTTATGTGATCCACGTGCTGCTCATTCTTTGGTCGGTGGTCTGGAAGTCCAGCTAAAGTCCAGGGTAGGTCTGCCTCATCAGGATTTGTGTTGGAGACACTTCTCACTGCTGCAGACAGTCCCATGTCAATGAGGTAGCTGAGTGTATTTCAGCAGCCACGAGGAGTTGTTGTTCTGTAGGTGTGAGCTCCCATGTGGCTAGTGCAGGAGAGGCAGCATTTGCAATCTAGGATGGAAAATGACCTGCTGTTTCTGTTGTACTTTACTCTTTGTGTTCTGTGTACAGTAGGGATTATCTTTGAGTGGTATTTATTGACCTTTTGGGTCAGATCGCTCTTTGTCCAGGGTGAGGGGTGAATCTGCATCAGGTGTGCTCAGGAACACCTATTGTTTGTTTGTTTTAATTGCTTGTAGAACTCCATCTTGTTCAGAACGTGAAATGCCTCCATCTTGGCCAAATATGCCCTGGGGGCAGAGTCACTTTGGAGCAGAAACCAGTGAGGTGGAAACTTGGATCACTTCTGGAATCTGAAAGGATTGCAGTGCAGTATTTTTATTATCTTTCCATTGTAGTTATTTTATCATTTTAGTAGTGATTTAGCTTAGGGGATGTTTTAGATGTTCCTATGAGAACTTGGAAATGTAATGATAATGTAATTTCTTGGTGTTACAGGTTTCCAGATGGAAAGCCATCCATGTAGGTCACAGAACTTCAAATCAAAATCGGTAAGAACTTGTTTTATAGTTCCCTGTAGTCCTTTAAAAATAGTTTCAAATGTTTTTGAACTTGAGCTTTAATGTGCAGTTTTTTGGGTTCTACTGGAGTATTTATGTATATGGAATCTTCTTGGCTACTTGTGTTATGTTTGCACATTCTTAGCAGTTGATGTGTGGGTCAGATCAGTTCTAAAAGGTGGGCTGCATCCCTAACAGGTATATTCAATCCCCTTATATCATTATGATGTTGCTAGTTATTCCTGTTTACCCTGTGATGTATGAATTCACTTTATTATTCATGGAAAGTGATGGCAGATCACTCTGGTTCATGAAGCTTGTGAAAATAGTTTTCTATTCTTTATTTTTAGGACCAGTTTTGCCTTTCAATGTACCATACATTGAGTACATTTAATTTGGTTTTCATTTCTATTAGCCCATGATTTAAGGAGAAACCTTGATTCTACAAAAATTTAAAACGGATTTGCATCTATTACCACATCTTCCCTTTGTGTAAATTGTGTATTTAGAAGGTGGCCATGTACTGTTTCATTTCAGTAGCTGCAGAATACAAGGAAGTTTTATGTGTGTTTGGGCTTTCTTTCATGGATGGCTTTTTCCAGAATCTTCCTTTATTTTTCAGTATGTGAAGTGACCATTAGGCAAAGGATCTTGAACAATGTGGTTGGTGTTTTAAATTTTATTGTAATACATTTATAGACATGTTTTGCAAATTGACCTAAGTATGTAAAGTTCTTTGTATTTATTTTAAGTGGAGTAATTTATAAAATATTAGCAGAGTCCTTAGCATTGTGAATGAGGGAAGGGTCTGGATGTAAGGTGTTCTAGAAATGAGAAGTATTGTGTAAGTGACATTGTGTCCCTCTTCACATTCACTGAGAGACTTACAGATTGCCAGTTGTCCAAAGTTTTATAAGGTATGTTACAGAACAAGTATGAAAGGGGTGTGTATGAGCCGTGACAAACAAGGATAGAGGCCTATAGTGGTTCATGGAGTTTTGGTGTTTTTTCCCCTGGAAGGCAGGCAGGGGGTTTTGAAGTCAGCTCGCTGACCCCATGGCGCTTACGGCTAGGGTTCCTGGTGTTGGTTTTAAGTGAAAGCACAGGATAGGTTTGCTCAGTTAGGATGTGTGCCTGAGGCAGTGGTCACCACCTTAGAGGGTCTTATTTTGTTGAGGCTGGTGAACATGTCTTAGCAGCCACCTGGTGCTGAGAGGACAAGGTGAAGTATTATAGAAAGACTGTGAGTCTATTGATGGACACCGAGAAAAGTGAAGTGGATACCTAGGGCAGGTGGGAGGGGAAGGAAGTAGGGAGGGAGGGCAGGTGAGAGAGAGAGAGAGAGAGAGAGAGAGAGAGAGAAACACACACGTATCACACGTATGAGCTCCCATCATTTAGCTTAGGTGCTCAATTTTGTTGTGCAGTCAGTCTGGTAGTGTCCTGATGAGGGGGGTCGAGCCTGCCATACTTTGCCTTTGTGGTCGATATCCTGACCATGGCTGGAAGATGATTGATGTTTGAAATTAATATATATGAAGAGAATAGGAGTCTGTTTAGTATGTTTTCATCATAAGCGATCACTTTGGAAAGTTGGTGGAATGTTGTGGTCCTGGAACCTAATTGTAAAATTTGTAATACTCTGAAAAAGGTGGTGGCTGTTGAAGATGATTTTTGTCACACATGTGCAGCTGTGTCATGTGCAGCTTCAGGGAAAGGCATCGTCTCCTGACTTTCCTTGGGTGTCTCCTGAGCCTAGGACATCCCTCCCTAGTGCTTGGAAGGTGGCAGGTTTAGTCTTTGTTGTCCTTGTTCTTTAGCAGTTGGCCTCCATGTCAGTCGCTGAAGAGAGGCCTGCTTGGAGGAGTAGGATGCCAAAGGACATGCTATTTGTGTGGTCACGGACTCATCTTTCTTTCCTATAAAGTTCTCAGTAGTATAGACCTGGTCATTGTTCCTGGTCATTTTTTAAATTTCTATTTAATTAATTTATTAATTTATTTATTATTCATTTTAATTGGTGATTTTAATCAATCAGGGTACATAGGTTCAGAGAAAACATCTCCAGGTTATTTTGACATTTGATTATGTTGCAGACCCATCACCCAAAGTCATAGTCTTCTGTCACCTTCTATCTGGTTTTCTTTGTGCCCCTCTTCTCCCCCCACCCTTTCCCTTTCCCTCCCTACCCCTCTGGTAACCACCACACTCTTGTCCATGTCCCTGAGTCTCATTTTTATGTCCCACCTATATATGGAATTATATAGTTCTTAGTTTTTTTCTGATTTACTTATTTCACTCAGTATAATGTGATCAAGGTCCATCCATGTTGTTGTAAATGATCCTATGTCATTTCTATGGCTGAGTAGTATTAGTCTATAGTATATATGTACCACATCCTCTTTTTTTTTTTTTTTTCTGAAGCTGGAAACAGGGAGAGACAGTCAGACAGACTCCCGCATGCGCCCGACCGGGATCCACCCGGCACGCCCACCAGGGGCGAAGCTCTGCCCACCAGGGGGCGATGCTCTGCCCATCCTGGGCGTCGCCATGTTGCGACCAGAGCCACTCTAGCGCCTGAGGCAGAGGCCACAGAGCCATCCCCAGCGCCCGGGCCATCTTTGCTCCAATGGAGCCTTGGCTGCGGGAGGGGAAGAGAGAGACAGAGAGGAAAGCACGGCGGAGGGCTGGAGAAGCAAATGGGCGCTTCTCCTGTGTGCCCTGGCCGGGAATCGAACCCGGGTTCTCCGCACGCTAGGCCAACGCTCTACCGCTGAGCCAACCGGCCAGGGCCTGTACCACATCTTCTTTATCCAATCTTCTATTGAAGGGCTTTTTGGTTGTTTCCATGTATTGACCACTGTGAACAATGCTGCAATGAACATGGGGCTGCATGTGTCTTTACGTACCAGTGTTTTTGAGTTATGGGGGTATATTCCCAGTAGAGGGATTGCTGGGTCATAACGTAGTTCTTTTTTTTTTTTTTTTTTTTTTAATTTATTTATTCATTTTTAGAGAGGAGAGAGAGACAGAGAGAGAGAAAGGGGGAGGAGCTGGAAGCATCAACTCCCATATGTGCCTTGACCAGGCAAGCCCAGGGCTTTGAACCGGCAACCTCAGCATTTCCAGGTTGACGCTTTACCCACTGCGCCAGCACAGGTCAGGCTATAACGTAGTTCTATTTCAATTTTTTGAGGAACCACCATACTTCCTTCCATAATTGTTGTACTACTTTACATTCCCACCAACAGTGGATGAGGGTTCCTTTTTCTCCACAGCCTCTCCAACACTTGTTATTACTTGTCTTGTTGATAATAGCTAATGTAACAGGTGTTAGGTGGTATCTCATTGTAGTTTTGATTTGCATTTCTCTAATAGCTAATGAAGATGAGCATCTTTTCATATATCTGTTGGCTATTTGTATTTCTTCCTGGGAGAAGTGTCTGTTCATTTCCTCTTCCCATTTTTTTATTGGATTGTTTGCTTGTTTGTTGAGTTTTATGAGTTCTTTGTATATTTTGGATATTAGGCCCTTATCTGTGCTGCTGTTTGAAAATATCATCTCCCATTTAGTTGGCTGTCTGTTTTCTTGTCAGTTTCTCTTGCTGTACAAAAGTTTCTTAGTCTGATGTAGTCCCATTCATTTATCTTTGCCTTCACTTCTCTTGCCTTTGGAGTCAAATTCATAAAGTGCTCTTTGTAACCAAGGTCCATGAGTTTAGTACCTATGTTTTCTTCTATGTAATTTATTGTTTCAGGTCTTATATTTAGGTCTTTGATCCATTTTGAATTAATTTTAGTACAAGGGGACATACTGTAGTCGAGTTTCATTCTTTTTCATGTGGCTTTCCAGTTTTCACAGCACCATTTGTTAAAGAGGTTTTCTTCTCTCCACTGTGTGTTGTTGGTGCCTTTATAAAAAATTATTTGACCATATACATGTGTTTTTTTTTAAATTTATTTATTTTAGAGAGGAGGGGGGAGATAGAGAGAAGTGGGAGGAGCAGGAAGCATCAACTCCTATATGTGCCTTGACCAGGCAAGCCAGGGTTTTGAACCGGCAACCTCAGTGTTTCCAGGTTAACGCTTTATTCACTGCGCCACCACAGGTCAGGCATACATGTGGTTTTATTTCTTGGCTTTCTATTCTGTCCCATTGGTCTGTCTATTTTTCTGCTGATACCATGCTGGGTTTTTTTTATTATTTTTTTTTATTCTTTTTTTGTATTTTTTCTGAAGTTGGAAACGGGGAGGCAGTCAGACTCCTGCATGCGCCCAACCAGGATCCTGTTGCAATCAGAGCCCTTCTAGTGCCTGAAGCAGAGGCCAAGGAGCCATCCTCAGTGCCTGGGGCCAACTTTGCTCCAATGGAGCCTTGGCTGCGGGAGGGGAAGAGAGAGACAGAGAGGAAGGAGAGGGGGAGGGGTGGAGAAGCAAATGGGCGCTTCTCCTGTGTGCCCTGACAGGGAATCGAACCGGGACTCCTGCACGCCAGGCCGATGCTCTACCATTGAGCCAACTGGCCAGGGCACCCTGGTCATTTTTTTTTTTTTGTATTTTTCTGAAGCTGGAAACAGGGATAGACAGTCAGACAGACTCCCGCATGCGCCCGACCGGGATCCACCCCACACGTGGGCGACGCTCTGCCCCTCGGGGCGTCGCTCTTCCGACCAGAGCCACACTCTAGCGCCTGGGGCAGAGGCCAAGGAGCCATCCCCAGCTCCCGGGCCATCTTTGCTCCAATGGAGCCTTGGCTGCGGGAGGGGAAGAGAGAGACAGAGAGGAAGGAGGTGGGGAGGGGTGGAGAAGCAGATGGGCGCTTCTCCTATGTGCCCTGGCCGGGAATCAAACCCGGGTCCCCGCACGCCAGGCCGACACTCTACCGCTGAGCCAACTGGCCAGGGCCCTGGTCATTTTTTGATGTGGGTGAAGGCCCTTTGCTTGGTAGGGGCTCAGCAGCAAGTGTTAGTGTCTGCGATGCAAGCCAGCAACCCCACCCTCTCTGTAATTTGAAGTGCAGCCATCTTATTCCAGTATGCCTTGAGGGAGAAATCTATTTTGATGTAGAAACACTTAGAATGTATTTTTATCATTTTTCTACGAAAATTAGTTTTAAACTGTTGTAGTGTTTTATGTTAGGGGCTCTTTTAGAAGTTTATTTGAAAACGTTAATGGAAACGGTATCCGTCATTCCCTTTCCTTGTAGGTTTCCATATCGATGGCCATGAGGAGCAAATGCAATTTTATCCTGGATTAGGAGAAGGTCCTTTTCCACAGAACCCTTTTTTGTCCACACTGTCTGTATTATTCAGCCAGGTGTGTGTTTAGATATAGGAAGCCATTTTCAGTATGGTTATTTGTTTGACAGAGCTAAGAAAATTTTAATAATTTTTTTTTGTGTGTGTATGGAGTAGAAATGTTTCATTAGCTATGTTGGTGATGAAATAATTTGTCTATGTTCATGGCTCATCTTTGTATTATGTGGATAATTTCTTTTAAAGAGCTGTTTTAAATTTTATAACATTTATAATAATGAAATTTATTTTTAGGTTAGAGGAGGGCATAATGAAGCAATCTCTCACATTTGATATAGACAGGAGCCACCCTGCAACCCCATCTGGGGCAGATGCTGCAGCACTGAGCTGGTTTTAGCTCCTGAGGCTGACAGCGCAGGGGCCACGCTCCACTGCCCAAGGTGAGGCGAAGGGGGAGTGGGGGGGGGCGGGGCAAAGCAGATGGTCATTTCTCCTATGTGACCTGACCCGGAATGGAAACAGGGTTGTCCGTGCACTGGGCCGAAGTCTATCCATTGAGCCAACTGGCCATGTCTATAGTGATGATTTTTGTTCATTAAATTTTAGGTCTACGCAAATGCTTGCGTCCTGGCATTTTCCAATTGGATGCATCCCTGAAACCTAATGAACGGACGATGGTCGTAGAGGTGCGCGGGGAGGACCCCAGAGGCGGGGAGAGGCGAGGTGCGGGGCGGGCAGACTGAGGTGCAGTGTAGTCCGGGCCCTTGGTGAGAACGGACCCCTCCTCCTCCAGGTGAGGCGAACGCGGAGGCGGCTGAAGGTGACGAGCCATAAAGTTACTCACGTAGGTGGTGAAGAAAAGTAAGAAAGTGATGAAGTGTCAGGTTTTGTTTTTTGCTCATCGGTGCAGGTAAGACTGGTAGAATTTCCTCTGTGTTTCTGCGTGTGATGTTATTATGTTTCAGTTGCAATTATATTGTAAGTGCCATGGTTAATCGTTCTGGGGATTCTTTAAAAGTATTTGACAACTTGCAAGTATACCTATTGTGCAGTTACTTTTTGTTGCGGATTTCTAAAGGAAACGTAAGGAGAGGGAAGATACATAGTTTCTATGTGTCACCGCAGGTGTGGAGCAGAACACGGTTGCCTTTACAGCCAACGTCCGCGCGATGCCCTGGCGCCCTCGTGTGGGCATCTGGGAAAATGACACCTTAGCACAGGTGCCCCAGAAGGTTCTGCAGAGCGGGTCCCCTAGGAGGGAGGAATCCACTTAGCCGTTCACTTTGAGTGTTTTATCTCCTTACCAATTATTTTGAAGGAGGTGGGGGGGGGGTCTTCTCGTTTCTGAAGGAGAGAGGCGTGATTCATCTATTTTGATGATAAATTTTTGTTTTTTCTTGCAGTTCTGCTGCCTGTCATTGGGAGCTTATGTTTCCGAGTTCTGTTCATTGCATGGAAAGCAGGAACTCCCGGGTCCATCAAACTCCTCGGTAGGAAGCGCTGGACTTTGTAGTCATGGTTTTTGCCCTTTGCCGTACAAAGTGTTGTATAATGTCTATTTATTTGAAGTTTGCATCCTACAGGTGGGTTCCAAAATAGGTTTATAGTGGTGAGTAGGAGAAGGAATTAATTGTCATATTTGTATTTGTTAATTACTGTATTATTTTCCATGGAATGATCGTCAACCTTTATTAGGTCCACCCCATAGAAATTTTCCCACCATCTCCCTTGGAGTCTGCGCATCGTCTTATGGTTTTTGCATTTCAGAATGTTTCTCTTGTGGTAGTACGAGTTTTGATTTTGAAAGGAACGTGTCTTTTATATTGTAGTTTAAAACTTTATGAAGTGTACACGAATTTATTTAGCTAAGGTAAAGGTGCACGAGTGTACCTGGTTCCTGGTTTATCTGAGCAGCAGGGCTCCTCTCCCAGAGGCTGACCAACCAGAGGCGGGGTCAAGGGAAAAGTGCGGAGGGAGCCGGGCTGGCCGGGAGGGAAATGGGGCCCAGCCCCGCAATGAAGACCCCGCAGGGAAGAGGGAGGATGTCCGTGGACTTGAGGCCAGGTGCTGCCAGGCAGATGCCGTTCTAGAAGGGTCAGAGGTGTAGATGTGAGAGGATTCCCGACCCTGGGGATGTCAGGAGGGGTGGAGGGGACACGAGGGAGGGGTTGGGGGAGGAGGTGTAACTGGGCTTAAGGAGCAGAGAAGAATCTCCAAAGGGTTCGTGGAGCGCACATCCCGCTCTCAGTGTAAGTGAGCACTTCCGGTGGGAGCGCTTTTCTGTTTCAGTGTAGACAATATTACATTTGTAAACAGTGTTGAGAAAACAATGTATTTCTTTTTCTAAAAAGATTTTACTCACTGGTTACAGAGAGAGGAGAGAGAGAGGAGCGGGAAGCATCCACCTGCAATAGTCTCTCCCAGTATGCGCTTTGACCAGGTAAGCTACCGGTTTCCAAGGCAACGTCAGCATTCCAGGTCTACGCTTCATCCACTGCGCCACCCCAGGTCAGTCTAATTATAATTATCATTACTATCATTATTAATATTGCTATTGTTTTATTATTATTAAACAGCATGAGAATACTGCATGTCTTTGTGTAGTATTTTATAATTATGTTAGTATAGATTATCTGTTTTTGTGAAGCAGATTCCGAGGCATTTTACCTGATTTACTGTTATTGGGTGGGTCTGAAGAAATATAGAATTCATTCAATAGAGTTTTTTATAAGTGGAATATCTATGTATGACTGTTATTTCTCCAGTGGAGTAAAAATTTTGCTTGTAATAAATGTTAGGTGATTCTCATGAGTCATCCAGGTACATAAGCTAGTATGTAGCTGTGATCAGTATATTGATGTAGGTTTAAGTCATGTGAAAGTAGTTAAAGGTTGAAAGGTAAGAGGCAGAACTGAGGTCATGTGAGAAGCTGGCAAACATTGTTTTGTGAGTTAAAAGTACACTGATGAGCCAATAAAAGGGTAACATTCATCCTAGCATATAAAATAAGTGTAGATGTGGGATGCACGCTGTGGTAGTAATCCTAAATATGGTTAGTCATTACCTGTGCTCCATGTACGGTGTCCGGGGAATATACGCTATGGTCCAAAGTCTTCATTTTTGAGGACGAAAACTTTAGATGGTGACTTCTGGAATCTTAAGAAGTAAGATGAGGGATTGAAAGTGATCATACACAGGTATGAAAGTGATTTCTGTGTCATGAAATGAAGTGGTGATGGTGAGATGCTTAGTCTGGTTTTGTCCCCAAGTGATTCAGTCTCGTAACACGTGAGATGTTCCTGGACTCCTGAGTGTTTTGGGGTGTCTCATCAGACCAGGAAATTCTATTGCAATCGTAGAAAGATGGGAGGTTTTGTGTTTGTTGTTGTTCATCCTTGGGTTTGAGTGTTCATAGTCATAGTTAAAGAGATAAATTGCATTTCATATTTAGGATTTACAATGACCTGCTGTTTGTATCCTAGTGCAGACTTCATGTTGTTCTATGTAGATTAAGGTCTGTCTTTTGAGTACCATGGATCTTTGGGGCTGGGCTTGTCTTTTTCCGGGAAGAAGGGCTGTGCATGGTAGGTGTTCTCCTGTGCACCTGTTCTTTCTAGTTACTGCTTGCAAATAACACCTAACCCACCACACTACTGACAATACAAAATGGTGCCATCATGGTCGAATATGCCCTGGGGGCACATTCATTTTTGGTTCAGAAACCTGACATAAGTTGCAAATTTCTGGATAGCAGAATGATAGGAATATAGCATTTTTCTTATTTCTCCTTTGAAAGTATTTTCTAATTTTATTAGTGATTTATGTTAGGGTTTTATTTTATTTTTAAGATGTGTCTTTGAAATGATGTAAACATGACAATACTGTTATTACCTTTACTTATAGGTTTCTAGGTGGATGGTGTGGTGAGCCATAGAGAGCATATGTAACTGAAGTGTATTGAAATGTCTAGGAAGGTGGTTTAAAGTTTAGTAGGGTCAATTTTTCTTTTTTTTTGAATAAATCAGGGTATATATATTCAAAGAAAACATGTCCAGGTTATCTTGTCATTCAACCGGCCTAGATATTCATCCAATCACTTATACCCAAGGTGAGTAGTTTCCTCTGACCAGACTACTGCATTTACACATGAGGAGCCACTCCTGGAAAGGAAGGTGTTCCGGGCTGGGGCATCTGAAGAGGTTGGATGCCTGTCTGGCTGCAAAGGGACCAGGCGGATGGAGCCGCTGAGTCTTCTGCTGTGGTCAGCGCAACACTGCGGAGCCTCATTCCTTCCCATGGTGAGTGTCTTTGTCGTGGGATTGTCTGAAAACCGAAGACTGCTGTACGTGAGTGGGCCCGACTCGTGCCGGTAGAATGATGCGACTCCTTGGACCGTGCATCCAGACAGGTAAGACTTGGGGTGTCATGAAGCTAATGCTCCCCCATGGAACTCTACCGGCATGTTTTCCTCCTGCCCCCGTGTTTGGAACGGAAGGAGCGTTCCTGGGTCTTTGGAAGGTGGTGTCTTCTGGGAATGTTAGCTGCTCTTGGAAGTGTTTTTCTGAGGAGGGTACGGTCTCCCAGAGTGTGGGGGTGCGACGCTTTCACTTTCATTCCTTTCCCGTTGCTTCTGCCCGGACACGGCTCGCAGTCTGTGGCGTGATTTCGATGCGTGTTCTCTGGCTGCTCTTTGTGGAGAGTTCCCACGTTACTATATACCCTTACTATATACCTGGTGCCCATATTCTGTGTACTGGGAACTAAGATGATGTTTAGGATTGTTACTCTCTGATGTGCGTGTTGGCCGTTTTATTTTCCGATTGAGGAGATGTCCTCGAGCATCACTTCGGAGTGCGGCTCCGCGCTGCCCTCCCGTGGACATGTGTGGGAATCGCATGGAAGCCTGCGTCCTGAGAGGGATGCACTGACTTTGGTGTATTTATTCAGTTGTATTGGTTTCAGTCTCGTCTTAACATTCTTTTGCATCATTGATGACGGCTGTCTAGTGGCTGGGGGGGGGGGTACCCTAGAGAGGAGGTCGGAAGAAGGAGGAGTCATGTGGCGTGAGTTGAGAATGGACAGTGGGGACACGGGAGGAAAAAAGGGTTGTGACAGACCGGATCCCAAGAGGTAAGATTTCGCTGTCTCGTGAGGGGTTTGGTCTTTCACAGCCCTATGTTCACTGTGCTCTCTGTTACTATCCGCGGATTTCATGGAATTCTGTAGATATTGAACAGTGATCAGAACGTTGTGAGTTTGCTTTTTAATCTCATTCTGTCCGCTTATTTTAGGGCGCCTTCTTCCAGAGGTTGAGTGACGGGTCCTTTCTGTTGCTGTTCGGTGTTAGCCTTTCTTTAAGTGCCACGAGGCGTGGCGGCAGGGTTTCCTTACAGGTGTGATGGGGATTCCTGTTCATAGAGACTTTATTTTTTTCATCTTGTTTCTGATTCCTCGATTCACTAGGGTGGTGAGAACTAGCGTGAAACCCGTCTTCCGGAATGATTGTGGACACTTGATTCACAGCTCAATTTAGCCTCACAGCTCCTGTGCTCTGGGTTTGACTCACTACTGCCCTCCTGTGGACATCTATAGTTATTACATGTTATTGTCATTCAGCAGGTCCCTTGGCAGGCTGCGGTTTGCGCTGTGGGAATGCTGCAGGCCTTCTTTACTAGAATGTTACTTACCAGTGTATCATTATGTTCTACTTTCATTTTCTGGACCATATTGTGTGAAACTGAGAAATGCAGTTTCCAGTATTTCGGTCCTTGGAGGTCCCTTGCAACTGTCTACATAGTCTGGCATGGACTGAAAACACTTTTCACGTGAGAAGTCCCAATCCAAGTGTTATTAATGTTAATGGGGTGACATCAATAAATCAGGGTACATATATTCAAAATGGTCTTAAATAAGACATCTCAATGTATTAGTCGCTATTAGGTCCATGATCCTGGCATACCTTGCACTGTCACGCTTGGGGTAGGATTTTAATTTTTGGGGATGCTTCGACTCAGCCCTGGCCGTGCGGGCCTTGATACAGTCAAATCAAATGAAGCTGGACTTATAAGTCAAATTACCTCTGACATAAACTGCCATGAGATAGAGAATATTCCACAGTTCAAAGATATACTAACAAGTTCATTGGTGAAGGTGCATGATCCAAGGGATATTTACTCTAGAAGACTATTTGGTCAGTGGTTACAGGACATAAGGAAGTGTACGCACAAGTGTATGCACAGGGGTATACACAGGGGTATGCACAGGCGTGCACGCAAATTGATTAATCTAGACAACCACCCTAACCCCCGCTAAGACCCTACCGTACATAGCTGTTATTATCTTCCCAAGCCCCCAAAACAAGATTAAACTACACTGGCATATTATAGACCTAATCAGTTTACAGTATCAACCCACCTGTCACCCAATAGGATTGCGATACTTTATTTAAGGAATTTATTTTCCTTAAGCAGCCATCTCTCTAGCTTCATTTTTTCTTTCTTTTTTTGCTACTTGCCTGCTGTTAATGTACCTTAAAAAAGCAAGGCAGTGAAATGCCTAGATAGCTTTACTAATCCCATAAATATACAGGTTTGGTCCTGGCCTTCCTATTAGTTATTAGCAGACTGACATATGCAAGTATCAACTTCCTGTGAGGATGCCCTCTATGTCAACATTTGAAATAAGGGAAATGGTATCAGGCACCCCCCACATCAGCCCATGACACTTTGCTCAGCCACACCCCCATGGGAAACAGCAGTGATAAAAATTAAGCCTTAAATGAGGGTTCGACTAAGCCATGTTAATGCAGGTTGGTAAATTTTATGCCAGCCACCATGGTCATATGATTAACCCAAAATTATACTTCTCGGCATAAGGCATGTTTAATGTTATACTCACAAATAAAGTTAAACTTTACTAAGTCATAAAAAGCCCCAGTCACTGTAAAATTAACACATGAATGTTGCCAACAATTGCGCCTAGTAATTCTGGGTCCTGAGGGAGAGCGATGTGGAATGAATAGATTCACTGAGAAAAGAGGATGGGATCAGGAGACCTCTTCAATGCTGATGGCAAGATCAGAGAGAGAGAGAGCAAGCCCCCGGTCTTTGCTTTATTATATAGCATAGACAATTAAAGCCTTTAAGCCAATTTACAAATAGAAAACTCTCTGATATAAAGCCACTCATCTGAGGCATAAATTGGATTCCTTATAAAAGTGCACCGCCCTACATCATGCAATAGTCAAGGGTGTGGGGAAAAGCTTAGTATTAAAAGATCTTAGTGTTAAGAGATCTTAGTATTAAAAGAGTGGGAAAGGCTTAGTCTTAAACTAAGCCTTAGGCTATAAGGACCTTGCCAGCTTACAGCCCTTTTCCTACATATGCCCCTTTTGTATATTTTTTAAATTTAGCTCATGCTGAGATCTACACTCCTTTGATTTCTCAGATTCTAATACAGAGGCAGATAGGAAAAATACAGACTAAACAGGAACTGAGCATAGCCAATGTTAAGATACTATAACAAATGTCCTAATATGATGAAGTGATTAAAGCATATTAGATTATCAAAGTCTTAACACAACAGGATATAAAACAAACTTCTTACAGTTTTAAATGTCCTTAACATGTTAATGTAATCTCACTAAATCCATGTTGACACCATCAACATGGATTATGTAATGACAGCTTTACATTATGTGTAAATGCAACCCAGCCCACTTCAATCTGAGAACTATTTAGGAAAAGGCACTGCAGTTGTGGTAACATTTCCACATTTTTCAGCTAGAGTTCAAGTCCCAATGACCACTGCTTCTAGCTGATAATGATTCAGGTAGACTGGAAAAGCCATCTGCAGCATGTATGCAGACAGAACTTCCATTTTCTTTAAACTGGAGAGATGAACCCAGGAGGCCTTCCCTGGAGCTTTGAAGCCGTGGGGTGGTGAGGAGAACCTTCAGATACAGTATGATGGGTGGCAAAAGTAAACTTGTAACAGAAGTTGGCAAAAAGGAGAGAGAGAGCTCTAAATTAGTAGTAGGTCTCAGCCTAAAATAGGCATGGGGCACTGAGGCAGAAGGAATAAAGGAGACACAATATATTAAACAAAGCAGCAGAAAATAAGACTATCAACACCCACAATAGAGATCTTCGAGTGATGAATAAAAACCTGAATATTCAGGCAAGGCATAGTAAGTGGCCCTCATGTCCATAAGAAATGAGATCAGTTTACATGCTACTTAGAAGAAATACCCCAGGCTTGTCCACATCAGATGGAGCCAATGGTCTTGGGTACCTTTAGCCTTCAGTGGCAAGTCCCAGCAGGCTAGGCAAAGTTAGGTCACAGGTGACTGGAATAGGGCTGGAAGAGACTGAACCCTCCCTTTGAGGAGTGAGGGGGCAGCTTATCTTCCATTGTCCCTTTTTTTCCCACAACAAAGGCATGGCGCCCCTGGTGGGGGCCGAGAAGCCTGGCAGGCTTTAGTTAAATGACTTTCCTTTCCACTCTTGAAGCAAGGCCCTGATGGAGTCCTATTAGGCCCCTTAGGGGCATTGGAGCCTTTAAGGGCGTATGCCAAGGCTAGTATTTTGCCTGATCTCTTTTTGGGCTATGTCTGCCTTTTCTGTTCCTCTTGGTCATTATAGACCTTAAAAGACATGCTCAGAAGATCTCACTGAGAGGTTTGAGTGTCCTCATCCGCTTATGTAAACTTTTCCCATATATCTGAAGCTGATTGGAAAAAGACAAAACAGTGGTATTAGCTGGATCAAATAAAAGAGGGTAGAAGTTTGCAGGGGAAAGAGTTTTGGCATCTGCTGTAGAATTCCAGAGTCTCTCTGATGCTGAATAGTCCTGAACATCAGCATTCAAAGGAAATTTTTAAAAAATAAAAAGCATGATAAAGGAAGATTTGCAGGAGTTTAAGGATATAACTCATCCTTTTATATTTTTAAAAATTGACCTTTAAATATTTTCTGGGTACACTTTAATAATACTTGACTTTAAAGATTGTAAGAAATACTTGTAATTTGAAAGCTCTGACAAATAATAGTAAATGGTTTTCCTACATATGTGGGAGTATCGGCTGTTTTAATCAGTTTAGGAAGTCGTAAAATAGAAAATATGTACAAACAATGAGATAAAACATGCATAGTAGCCTTACTTGTTCTGGTAGGGGCTACAATTAATCTAGAATAAGTATCGACTGTTACGTGGACAAAGGACTGTTTGCCAAATGAAGGTATATGAGTAACTTTTATTTGCCAAGATTGTCCTGTAAGAGTCCTCAAGGGTCAGATCTTATTGAGGGGACAGATTGTAGTATAGGACACTTTAGAAAGGATTTAACAATCTGCAGCAAGGGTATTCCATTGTGGTAAAGCTCCAGGGAGCATGGAGTGAGCTCAAGTGTAGCCTATAGAACATGGATCTCTAGGTGGTCGAACAAGTCTTTGAAGAAGGAGAAATTGCTGAAATAGTTCCTCACCCCCATTGTTCCTAAGACAGAAGTGTCTATGTGGAAACAACCTTAAGTAAATATCTGCTGTCTGCGTAGATTAAAGGAAGAACATGGCAAAGGCTGAAAAGCCATGATAATGGCACGTAATTCTACTCTTTGACCTTATTTTAAGGTGACTGTTTCAGTATAAACTCATCCATCAATTATTATGCCTACTATTCCTTAGCTGGACCCATCAGGAAAGACTGTAGGTGCTTCTGGAATGGGCTCATTAACAATTGTCTTAGAAAAGACAAATGTAGTAATTATTAAAAATTGAACTATTTTATCAAGTGGGTAGTGAGAATCAACTTGACTTGTAAAATATGCAAAAGGAATTTGCCATTTAGTGGAAGTTTCCCAGAACCATAAGTGTTGATCCTTTTAAAAAGGAACAACAATAATTTGAGGCTCAAAACCTGTAAGCTGTAAAAGTTGCCTTTCCTCCTTGATAACCAGGGAGGCAACAAGATCAAAATACAGAGATAAAATTTTTTTATGACTAATGGCTAAATGAATCCATTAGTAGGACCTGAAGCTTGCCACAATAGATCCATTGGAGTTAGCTTGAGAGACAAATTAGTAAGGCAATTGGTTCTTCAAAATTTATGCATTTTACTTGTGCTTGCTGCAAAGCCTTTTTCTACATGCAGTAAAGCTTACTCTCCTGCAGCTTTAGGTTGCTGAGGGGAAGCTGGGTCATCTAATCATTAAGAAAATAAAAAAATAATTGGTTTCAGTTCCTTGGTAGTTCATTTCAAGGAAGGTCTAAGGCAGTTAATGTCTCCTGACAATTTCTGAAAATCAGTAAAAGTTTGCAAATGATCTGTCCTGATTTCTAATTTTTGTGGAGGAATTTGTTGTCCCTCAATAATTTGTCCTAGATAAGAGAAAGAAAAGATTGCTGTACCTTTTCAGGAGATATATAAAGTCCCGATTCTTTCAAAAAGTATTCTAGTTGTTGTAAAATGGTCAGCACACTATCTTTACCTGCATGAGCAATAAGAATATCATCCGTATAATGAATTATGTATTCCTCAGGGTGGTGCCATCATACTGGAGAGATAGCTTGAGCAACATATTTTTGGCATAAGGTAGGACTGTCAGCCATACCTTGAGGGAAAACGCTCCACTTGTATCACTCCTCGGGAGCCTGGAACTTGAATGAAGGAACACTGAATGTAAAATGCTTGAAACATGAGGGCTTAAAGGAATAGTAAAAAAGCAATCCTTCAAGTCAACAATTACAAGGTGAAAATTCCATGTAATGGCAATAGGAGAAGGGAGTCCTAGCTGGATAAGACTTATAACTTCATAGTCTTATTTATTGTTCTCAAATCTTGTAATAACCTCCAGTTTCCTAATTTCTTCTTCTTCTTTTTTTTTATGTGCCCCAGGCATGAAACAGGTCTGACCACCAATACAGGCATCAAGCTAGGATGTACTAGAGCTGAATACCTGATTTGCCCCTGATATAAGAGCAGCACTACCAATCAGGTTCCTCCGTGCCCATTGCCGGAGGCTCTGGTTTTCTTTAAATAACAAATATAGGCATATTTCATAGGCTATTAGAAGTTGGACAGTGCCCAAGCTGTAACTGCTCTTGTAGCAATTGAGCAGCTGCCCTAAATTTCTCCTGAGAGAAGGTCCGTTGGTCTACCCATAGACCATCCTCTGATTTCCAAGTAATTATGTCTGTACAATGCATTGTTGGGGTAGCAGGAGTTACCAAGGCCCCTATGCTAAATTTTCATACCCTAATCTATGCCTTCTGGTATTAGGTGTCTAATATTATTATTATGTCTGGTATTACAAGTGTCTATGGTGGTGAGAATGCCCCGCTCTTCTTTCCCTAATCCCTTAGTGGGCAAAAAACCCTGATCATTTGAACACTGACTAAACTATTATTAGGACTGACAAACAATGCTCCTATACTTTTAAAAAACATCTCTACCCCACAAATTAACTGGATATCCAGGGAGCACCTAAGGCTGAGAAAGTCCAGTATAACCTTTTTTATCTTCCCATTGCAAAAAACTAGAGCTTTGTTGTGGGGACTTACTTTGTCCTATGCCTCACAGCTCAGAGACTGCTTTATAAGTGGGGTAGAAAGAATGCTAATATTGCTCAGCAAAAACAGATACATTAGCTTCTGTATCTAAGAGTCTTGTGAACTCATTCCCTTGTATTTTTAGCTCCATTGCAGGGCATTTCTTTCTTATCTTTTGATTTCAATAGGCAAAATCAGAGGAGCTAAATTCCTAATTTTTTTAGGGCCCCTTTTGTAGGGTGTGGCCTGAGAAACAGAATTAGCTCCCTTACAGTATTCTTCTAACTGCCTGAAGCAGCTTGAGACAAATTCTTAAAATGACTTATCAGTGCCCTGCTTAATTCTGCTCAGTTCCTTTGTTTTACCTACCTGAGTATAACCTTACACATTAACAATACAATTTACACACAGAAAAACAAGTATAACATATAACTTTGATTAATCCTAATATTTGAATTGCTGTTTGGCTCCTAACTTTGAACATGCCTCATAATGCACTAACCAAATTAGTAAATCATAAGAATCTACATTCTGTTCTCTTTAAATTTTAATGAGTGCTCCATATAAGTTGTAAAATCATTTTTTCAACATTAGAGCTGGCATTTCCAATTTTTACATGCAAGAACTCAATTCAGGCCTTAAAAACAACACATTTTAGACAACATTAAACAACGACTAAACAGAAACAAGAATTAGATGAACCAGACAAATTAGAGAGAAACTGAAATTTCACCGCAGTGCCAGATTAGAAAGATACTTGTCAGATTTTAGTCAGGGCATTTTCTGAGAGAAACCGAAGGATGGGATTCAACAAAATCTTCCTGAGAAAATTTGCTTTCAGCAGCAGCTTGAGAAATTTTATAGTGAAATCCACCAGTGGTCCCTTGCCTAAATTTCTAGGCCAAGAAAGGGAGAGAAACAAAATAACAGTTCGGAAGATTGTTGCTAACACATTAAAGAAAGTCAGACAATAACGGGAAAAGGTATAACTTGAATGGCTGAGTGTCCTAACCGTTCTTAAATTCCACAGTTGCTGTAACTGGCATCTCAGGAAGACCATGACAGGACTTCTCTTCTACCTCAATTTTAGCTGAGTGGCAGACCAAGCACCTGGAGAGAACTAGGAGCAGCCACACTGTCCCACGTTCCTTAGCCCCCAAACTGCAAAGTACAGGACCACCTGCCACAGTATCTTCACACCATTGCCTTTTCAGAACTTTACCTACTTGCTCCCCTGTAGCAGAACTAACCATTCTCTCCTTCAGAAACCAGGGGCATACATCTTGAATATATTGTAAAAAGCATTCTAGCTGCATAACTCTTATTACAGAAAGGTCCCCTGCTTTTGACCCTAATTGTCCCATAATTTATTACTCCTGACTGTAATCTCCCCCAAAACTTTCTTTACTCACTGTGCGCCCTTGGAGAGTTCCATCACCTGCCTTGAGTTTAGTTCTTTCATACCTAGGTTTCTGTTCGGGAGCCACTTGCCATGAACCAACATGGCTAGTAATTCTGGGTCCTGAGGGAGACCGGGGCGTAATTAAGGAAATAGACTCACTGAGAAAAGAGGATGGGATCGGGAGGCCTCTTCAATGCTGATGGGAAAATCAGAGAGAGAACCCCCGGTCTTTGCTGTGTTGTAGAGCAGAGACAATTCAAGCCTTTAAGTCAATATACAGATAGAGAAGTCTCTGATACAAAGCCACTCATCTGAAGCATAAATTGGATTCCGCATTAGAGTGCACCACCCTACATCATGCAGTAGTCAAGGGTGTGGGGAAAAGGTTTACGTTGAAAAGATATTAGCATTAAAGAATCTTCATGTTAAAAGATCTTAGTATTAAAAGGTGTTAGTATTAAAGGATCTTAGTATTAAAAGATCTCAGTATTAGTAGGTGGACAATCCCTGAGCTCTTAGGAACACTATTTTTAGAGCCGGCAAAGGAGAACTGAATCCTTAGCAGCTCCCCATCTTCTAAGGTGAGCTTAACTTCCCACCACCCAGAAGTCCCAAGTCTTTTCCTTCCGTGCCATGCCATGAACCTAAACCACACCCGAGACCCTGGCCCAAACTCTTCCTGGGAGCCTGTTGGTCAAATAAGTTTGTAAACATGATATATATGTTTGCTCGCTTGTGACTTATATTGGGTGTGGGGGACAGGCTATAAGCAGGCCAGGTTGTTGTAGCCTGAGGTTTGGTTTTGGGACTAAGCTTTTCCCCACACCCTTGACTGATTGTATGATCTGGGTGGTGCACTATCATGAGAAATCCAATTATGCCTTGGATGAGTGACTTTGTATCGGAGACTTCCTTGTTTGTATATTGGATTAAGGGATTTTGGTTTTCTACACTATAAAGTGGGACAGACCAGGAGCTCAGACACACAGTTCCTGCGATCACAATTGCAGGGGCTCCCCTGATCCCTTGCCCTCATGGGAAGAGTTGGTTTTCTGCTTTTCCCTTGTCTTCTTTTGTGGTTTGCCTGTCTTGGTGAGACACCAATAAATAGGATGGCCCCCCATCCTCTGACTCCGCCATTTCTTTATCGTTTGCCCGAATCCAATGGGAACCTGCATGTGAATGGTCACGATGATGGCTCCTGGCCTTACAGAGCCCTTTCTCCTCTCCTCAGGGCTCTGGACTACCCCCCAAAGGGGCCTTTTTAATAAGCGTAGTGGAGATCCCCACCGCATTCTACAACCTCTTCGGTGGACCATCAGTGACTGCCCCCTCCAGGCCCCAAGCTCGGAAGTGATACAGCCATCATTCCAACCCACAGCATCCCCTAGCCCTCCCCAACTGTCACCTGCCTGCTTAAGGGCTCGGCCCCCTTTTCTGAGACCCTCCTAGCCCCCACCCCCACAAACCCCTATGCCCGCACAAATTGTCCTCTCCCTCCCCCAACCACACACCAGCGCCCACAGTCCCTGGCCGGTTCCCCCACAGCCGTCCTGTCGGCTTGTAAACACCCCTTTGTTTCCAGACGCCCCCTCCTGATTCCATAACACCCTCCGTCCTCCAAATGCCCTCTGCCCGGGCCTGGCCCGCCGTTACCCCCTCAGCCTGGCTGCCAACGCCCCACCCCCGTTTGACGGCAGCAGGGTAAGTCCCCCACCCCCCTTACCCCACAATCGCCCCAGGCCGAACCCCAAGCTACTCCCGCCATTTTGTGCCCCCTCCAGCGCCCTGACCGCCCCCCCCCGCACACCCCAGCTCGCCTCCCCTGCGGCCCTTCACCGCCCCCCCCAAAATAGGTCTTAGTATTAAAGACCTTAGGATTAAAGGATCTTAGTATTAAAAGATCTTAATGTTAAGAGATCTTAGTATTAATAGAGTGGGAATGCATTAGTCTTAAACTGAGCCTTATGCCAGGGGTCCCCAAACTTTTTACACAGCGGGCCAGTACTAATAAATCTCCTTTTCTTTAAAATGACTGTATTGACAGTTGTATTACGCACAACAATTAATAGGCTCCCACTGACTAATGGTTTGAATGGGCTTTGAAATGAACATGCTGGCTATCATTTCAGTATTAATAAGACAATATAATCCTCAGTCAGTAGAAGGCGCCACTAAATATTTCTTAACAGAAGCCACTGCCTCTGTGCTCCTTATGTTGGCTATTATTATCAACTTATTATACTCAGGCCAATGAACATTCACAAAACTAATAAACCCAACAGTATCAATCATCACGAGCTTAGCCCTAGCCATAAAAATAGGCCTGGCCCCCTTTCACTTCTGAGTCCCAGAAGTTACACAAGCATCTCCCTTTCATCTGGCCTGATTTTACTTCCATGATAAGAACCTCCACCACCTTCAGTCCTTGATGTAATCAGCCCTGTTATTAACCTAGACCTAATTCTACTCATATCCACATTATCTATTGCAATCGGGGGCTGAGGAGGACTCAACCAAACAAAACTGCGCAAAATCTAGCATACTCCTCCATCACCCACAAAAGATGACTAACCTCCATCTTTTTCTTATAATAAATAATTTTTTATTAATTTTAATGGGGTGATATCAATAAATCAAGGAAAATACGTCCAGGTTATCTTGTCATTTAATTATGTTGCATACCCATTACCCAAAGTCACGTTTCTTCCATCACCTTCTATCTAGTTTTCTTTGTGCCCCTTCCCCTCTTTCTGTTCCCCCCGCCATTCGTAACCACCGCACACTTGTTCTTGTCTCTTAGTTTCGTTTTTATGTCCCACCAATGTATGGAATCATGCAGTTCTTGGTTTTTTCTGATTTACTTATTTCACTTTGTATAATGTTATAAAGATGTCACCATTTTGTTGTAAATGATCCGATGTCATAATTTCTTATGGCTGAGTACTATACCATAATGTATATGTGCCATATCTTTATCCAGTCATCTATATATATATATATTTACCATGATGAAAGGCTTTAAACCAACTCTTGGCCAGTACAGCAATAATTCATAAAAGAGTAGTGTCCTTAACGTGTTCATTTAGTCCAAGTTGGCACCAACACCATTCCAAATCCCTGCAGATGCAACCAAACCCCAGCTCAGTCTGTTAGTAGTTGTCACAAAGAGCAGGAGTCCAGGAAACATCTGCATGGCACTGGAATTGTTGTCACAATTCTATACTTTGCAGCTCATGTCCAAGTCCCAATAATCGCTGCTTCTGGCTGGTTATGATTTAGGTAGACTCAAAAAGCCATCTGAAGCATGTGTGGAGATCGAGCTTCTGTTTTTTTCTGCCTGGAGAGATGAGACCAGGGTGCTTTTCCCTGGAGCTCTGCAACTGTGGCATGGTAAAGAGAACCGTAGGATACACTAAGCTAGGTGACAAAGGTAAATTCACAATAGAAGTTGGCCAAAGGGGGGGAGAGAGCTCTAAATCAGAAGTAGGTCCCAGCCTAAAATATGAGTGGGGAACTGAGGCAGGAGGAATAAAGGAAACACTATATATTAAGCAAAGCAGCAGAAAATAGGACTATGAACACCCGCAACAGAGATCTTCGAGAGAAGAATAAAAAACCTGAGTATTCAGGCAAGACATAGTTAAGTGACCGTTGTGTAAATGAGATCAGTTCACCTGCTACTTGGAAGAAATATACTAGGCTCGTCCACAGTTTCTTAGATGGGGCTGACGGCCCTGGGCACCTTCAGCCTTCAGTGGCAAATCCTAGCATTGTGGGCAAGGTTAGGTCACAGGTGGCTTGAGCAGGGCTGGAAGAGACTGAACCCTCCCTTAGAGGAGCGAGGGCAAAGCCTACCTTCCAGTGTCCCTTTTCTCTCACAGCAAAGGCATGTAAGCCTGGCAGGCTTTAGCTCAATGACCTTCCTTTTCAGTATTGAAGCAGGACCCAGATGGAATCCTATGAGACCCCTTTGGGGCATTGGAGCCTTTTAGGGCATATCCTAAAAGCTGGCAGTTCACTTGTTGATCTTAACCTTTAACCCAGCCATGACTTTACTGAGCCTTTTCCTATATATCTTAATAACAACCATAACGTTTGTGCTATTTATGGTAGTCTCAGCAACAACAACACTATCCCTCTCCCATATGTGAAATAAAATACCTCTAATCATCACAAGCACCCTAGGCATCATACTCTCATTAGAAGGATTACCCCCTCTGGCCGTCTTTCTGCTTATTGAATGATTATTCAATAGTTGAGAAAAATAACAATATCACCGTAGCAACTCTAATAGCCATTACCTCTTTATTAAACCTTTTCTTCTACATATGGCTAACATACTCCACATCACTAACAATATTCCCAACACCAAATAATATAAAAATCAAATGACAATTTAATAGTAAGAAACAAATAAAATGCCTCCAAACACTAATTACTTTATCAACAATAACTCTCCCACTCGTCCCAGCAATAATTTGACTCATCTGGAAGTTTAGGTTAGGCAGACCGAGAGCCTTCAAAGCTCTAAGCAAATAGCACACATATTTAACTTCTGTGATAAAACCTAAGGGCTGCAATACTCTATCTTACATAAACTGAATGCAAATTAACTGCTTTTATTAAGCTAAACCCTTACTAGATTGGTGGGCTTCCAACCCACAAAATTTTAGTTAACAGCTAAATACCCTAACCAACTCACTTCAATCTATCAATACTTCTCCTGCTGTATAGGAAAGAAAGGAAGGAGAAGCCCTGACAGGATTGAAGCTGCTTCTCTGAATTTGCATTTCAATGTGTTGTACACCACAGGGCTTATAGAAAGAGGACTTACACCTCTGTCTTTAGATTTACAGTCTAATGCCTACTCATACATTCTGCCTATGTTTGTAATTCGTTGACTTTATTCAACAAACCAGAAAGATATCAACACACTGTACCTTTTATTTGGTGCTTGGGCGGGAATGGTGGGGACAGCCCTTAGACTCCTAATCCACGCAGAACTTGGTCAGCCAGGAGCCCTACTAGGCGTTGACTAAATTTACAACGTAGTAGTTACTGCCCATGCATTCGTAATAATTTTCTTTATGGTAATGCCTATCATGATCAGCAGGTTTGGAAACTGACTCGTACCCCTAATTATCAGTGCCCCAGACATAGCATTCCCATGGATAAATAATATAAGCTTCTGACTACTGCCCCCTTCATTCCTACTCTTACTGGCCTCCTCCGTAGTTGAGGCCAGTGCGGGTTCCAGATGAACAGTGTACCTCCAACTAGCCAGCAACCTAGCCTGTGCTGGTGCCTCAGTGTCCCTGGCTATCTTTTCACTACGTCTAGCAGGTGTGTCTTCTATTCTGGGAGCAATGAACTTTATTACCACTATTATCAATATAAAATCCCCTGCCCTATCCCAGTACCAAACACCCCTCTTTGTCTGATCTGTCCTAATTACTGCAGTTTTGTTCCTTGTATCACTCCCTGTCCCAACTGCCAGAATTACCATGTTACTAACAGATAGAAACTTAAACACAACCTTTTTTGATCCTGCTGTAGGAGGTGATCCCATCCTATACCAACACTTATTTTGACTCTGTGGTCACCCTGAGGTATAATCCTTATTCTTCCTGGGTTTGGAATTATTTCTCACATTGTCACATACTATTTAGGGAAAAAGAAAAAACTATTTGCTTATATGGGAATAGTTTGAGCCATGATGTCAATTGGGTTCTTAGGATTTATTGTATGAGCCCATCATATATTCACCATAGGTATGGACGTTGACACCCAGGCCTATTTAACATCTGCTACTATAATCATTGCTATCCCCACTGTTGTTAAGGCATTTAGTTGATTAGCAAGCCTTCACAGGGGTTATATTAAGTGGTCACCTGCCATATTATGAGCTCTGGGATTTATTTTCCTTTTACTGTAGGGGGTTAAGAGGCATCATACTAGCCAGCTCATCTCTAGATACCTTTCTCCATGACACTCACTACATAGTAGCCCACTTCCACTACGTCCTATCTGTAGGGGCAGTATTTGCCACTACAGGCGGATATGTTCATTGATACCCCTTGTTCCCCCAGCTATACCTACACCCCTTCTGAACCAAGGCCCACTTCCTAGTTATATTTGTAACTAGGGGTAAACATAACTTTTTTCCCTCAACACTTTCTAGGTCTATCCAGAATACGACGACGATATTCCAATTACTGAGATGCTTATATAACCTGAAACACCGTTTCATCCATAGGTTCTTTCATTTCTTTAACAGCAGTAATACTAATAGTTTACATCATGTGAGAAGCATTTGCCTCTAAACGTGAGGTCCCATTAGTAGAACTAACAACTACAACCCTCGAATGACTTCACGGCTGCCCTCCACCTTACCACACATGTGAGGAAACCACATATATTAATGTTAATTAGTTAAGAAAGGAAGGATTTGAACCCCCATAAATTGGTTTCAAGCCAACACCATAACCACTATGTCTTTCTCTATTAGTAAATACCTCTGTCAAAGTTAGGTTATAGGTGAAACCCCTATATACTTCTATGGCATATCCATTTCAAACAGGCTTCTGAGATGCAACTTCTCCCCTTATAGAAGAGCTGCTACACTTTAACGACCATATTTTAATAATCGTTTTTCTGATTAGCTCCCTGGTCCTCTATATCATTTCAATTATGTTAGCTACAAAGCTAACCGTCACGAGCACAATAGACGCTCAAGAAGTAGAAACTATGTGAACAATCTTACCAGCTATTATCCTAATCAAAATCACACTTCCATCCCTACAAATCTTTTACATAATAGATGAAATCAACAACCCCTCTATCACTGTTTAAACTATGGGCCACCAGTGATTTTGAAGCTATGACTATATAGATTAAGGATTTAGATTTTGACTCCTATGTAGTTCCTACATCAGATTTAGCACCAGGTCAAATGCGCCTGTTAGAAGTTGACAATCGAGTAGTTCTGCCTATGGAACTCACTATTTATATATTAATTTCATCAGAGGACATCCTACACTTCTGGGCTGTACCATCCCTTGGTTTAAAAACAGATGCTCCAAATCAAACAGCCTTATGCAGCTTGCTTGTGGGTTCCTTCGCTGTACTGTGGGCTCATTGGTTTGAACTTATGATCATTAACATGACTCCGTGGTCGCTGGATTGATCCCAGAGGTCATTGTCCTGAAGGCTGGGGTTGCTGGCTTGAGCAGCAGGTTCCTCGCTGTACTGTAGGTCTCCTCCCTTAATGGCAGATATGAGAAAGCAATCGATGAACAGGTAAGGTGCCTCAACAAAGAATAGATGCTTTCAATTTGTTTCCCTTTCTATTTGTCAATATCTATCCCTCTCTTGGTCTCTCCTTTTGTCTATGTAAAAATAAAAGTGGTATCATGCAACGCTGGTCCCCTTTCATTGTTTTCTAAGACTCAAGATGGAAGTGACAGTTGATAAGACTGTCTGGTTGGGAATCAGGTTAAGTGATAGGGCTGTGCACTTTCTGAGGTAATTCCTTTGTAAGTGCTGACATCAATTAACAGTCCCCTGACAGGGCTGTGTAGTCCTTGACAGTGTGATTCCTTCTCATGCTCTGACCTCTGCCACCTGAAATTGTGGATTCTGAGTAAAACTCCTGAGGAGGGCACTTGAAAAATTAAACTTTTCCAGTGTCCTCTAGTGGACATCTTGAGAATAGCACTCTTTCATAGAAAGTCTACTATTGGCGGGTATTGGTTTCTGTGAATAATTAGAAGTCCGTGAAATTCCCCACATAGTGAATAAGTGATTATGGTGTCAGCATGTACGTTCCGATTCCATGTATGATCTCTACTGCAGCTCTGAGAATGGGCAAGGTTCTCAAGAGAACAATAGAATCTGTTTCTTTATCCCAGGTAGGAATAATGGGTTACGAGAGATTGATTGCTCTGACATTGCTAATTTAGGCAACTGCTGTAGGGCTGACGTGGAAAGACTCTTTTGGAAAAGGGAAGGACTGCTTTGGGTCACTCTTTTCCCTTTTCTGGTGTGGAACAGCAGAGTTTGCTGGGACACCGGGTCTTTCTGAGCATGATCTCTGTCTTAAGTCTTCACCTTGGCTTCCTAGAGGTGGTGGTTTGCAAGTATTGCTTCTTTTATTTGGCTTCCTTATTTGTTTAGGTCAGTGTTTCCCAACCTTTTTTGTGCCATGCCCCACCTTAACCTTTCTAAAATTTTTATGTCCCCCCCTATGTAATATATATAATTTTTAACATTAAAAAATTGATTTGTTCACTTAATAAACATAAATGATAGGTTCTTAGGAAGAAATCACTATGAAATTGTTAACAAAACACAGTAAGTAAAATTTCAAAACATATAATGAAAAACAGAAATTTATTTAATACAGATTTTTCTATATTAATTTATTATTTTAATTTAGTGTGATCCTTGCGCTTGATGCTTGCTGCACAGAGATTTTATATTAGGTTCCAATTTGGTTAGCTTTAGTCTCAAGTCTCCACGTTGTGTTATATCCAGCTGATTTCTTTTTTTTTTACCAGTAAATCATTTATAGCACTAAATACACATTCAGCTAAAAATGAAGATGGAATCGGTAGCAATAGTTTTCTTGCACATTTGGTTGAATTTGGGTATTTGATTTCTGTTTCCTCACAAAGCCATGCCATCGCTCCTTTGATATTAAATAAAGCTTTAACTGACTCATCATTTTGCAATTCTGCGAGTTCTTCTTGATACTGCATATTTGATATATCAGACAAATCCACTAACATTGGCTGCATCATCCATGTTGGGAAATCAATTTGTTTTAAATCAGAAAATCTTTCTTTTAAATCGGCCGATAGAATATTCAAATGATTGACAATAACAAGTAAAGCGGTATCAGTTACTTCACATTTTTGGAGCCAATGAAACTGTTTAAAGTTTTTGTTGTTAATATGTTTCTTCTGACATAACTCAATATTGGTAATGAAACCAAATATCTTTGCTTTTGTATCGACAAGAGTTTTATTTGTTCCTTGAAGTTGCTTATTTAATATATTTAGTTTTTCAAAGATATCAGCTAAATAACTCACAAATGCTTTACCATCTATTGTTAACAGATACTTCATTTCAGGTTTGTTGCTTAAAAAATCACTAAGAGTATCAAAAAATTCTATAAATCTTTTCAAACAGTTTCCTTTAGATAGCTATCTGACTTCAGTATGAAGTAAAAGTCTCACATGGTCTTCATTTTGTTCTTCACAAAATAGCTTGAAAAGACGCTCACATTTGGCACTAGCTTTAATAGCATTAACACACTTTATTACTGTATGTAATACTTCATTCAGAACAGGCGAGATGTTTTTAGCTACCAAGTTTTCCCTATGAATAACACAATGCACAAGAATCATTTCTGGATTAGCATCTTTCATCAATTTTAAGCAGCCATTTTTCAATATGATGGGTGGTCCCATCATATTGGGAGCACCATCTGCAGCATAAGATGTTCTATTTTTCATTGGTATATCATTGACATCTAAGTAGTTTTTTAGCTTATTATATATATCTTTGGAGGTAGGTGTGCTTTCTAATCTTTTACAGAACAACATTTCTTCAGCAAAATGTCCTTTATCAATATAGCTTATGTAAGTTATCAATACTGCCTCACTGTCTCAAAGTTGATTCATCCATTTGCAAGGAGAATTTTCTTGTTTTCAGCTTTTCAATAAGTTGTTTTTCAATATCCTCACTCATTTCGTCTATTCTTCTGCTAACAGTATTGTCACTGAGTGGCATAGCTTTTACATCTTTGTCATCTTTTTCAAGAACCGTTTTAAGAAATGCTGATATTGACGGTTTTATTAAATTCTCTCCCATAGTGTGATTTTCTCCAGTTTTAGCGATGAATAAAGAAATTTGATAACTAGCCTCAAGAACACGATTATTAGTTGAAGTATGATCAGTAAATAGAGACTTTAATGTTCTTTTTTCAAAATTTTTCTTTAAAGTTTTAAAGTAACTCAAATCTGAATTAATATGAGCACTATGTTTCGCCTTCAAGTGCGCCTCAAGACGATCTCGTTTCATTGATTTGTTGGTCAAGCATTGCTGGCATAAAAGACAAAAAGGAATCCGCTCATCGTGAACAGCGAGTATGAACCCAAATTTTAAATATTCCTATGAATATTGACGAGTTTTTTTCTTGCTTGCACCACTCATTTTACTATGGGCTATAATAAAAATAAGATCAATGAAAAACTAATATTAAAATTTGTGTTAAAATATATTCAATGTGACATAGAGTAAACGTATACTAAAAATTCATATTTATTTAAATATATATAACACATTTACTACACTACCACCGCAAATCAAAAGGTATCTATATTTTTTCCACTTGACAAAATTTTCTGGAAAGGTATGCTTCTAAAATTAAAATTGTCGTGCATGCACTATTATAGCCCCAATAATATTTACAAAATATTAGTGCTTTCTAGCCCTGATGCAAGAAGTACTTAATAAAGAGTTTAATATTGATAAAAATAAAATAAAATACCAATTATATCTATACAATATATATATGTATATTTATTAAATCAATGAGCTTTTACAACAGTTTTGACTGACACTTATTTCAAATTAACACCAACTGAATGATGTGAAACACTACAGAAGTTGCGATGGGCCAATTAGGTGAGAATAACTGCGTTGTTTAGCGAGGTTTTAAAACGTCCGGGGTTCCCCGCGGAAGACGGCACGCTCCGCAGTGAACCCAGGACGAAGTTTACTTGACGATGCCAATCACCCAGTTGATATTTTGGTCTCGTCAAACGAAATTATACTTAATAATTATTTACCGCAATTATTTAAGAATTGCATTTTTTGTTAAATTTGGCACCGATATCTAGCATTGCATTTAAATGGCCCAGGGTGAAAGAGTTAAAGTTGTGTGGAGCCCATTTTCAAATTGCCCCCTTAACTATCGAATTGCCCCCCTGTGGGGCGTGGGCCCCACGTTGGGAAACACCGGTTTAGGTAGTTATTCTTCATTCACTTTTGTACTTTCCTGTTTTCTATTGATTCATTTTCACCTTCATTTGTTCATTTGTTTTTCCTTTACTTATTAGGTTATTTAATAATTTTGATTGCCTTCCTTTGTTCCCTCACTAGCTTATTAGGTAGTGGTGTGTGCCTTTCCACTGTGTCTGATTCAGCTGATGCAGAAGGATGTATCCTTTTCTCTTCATCTCTCTGATTTTATTGTGCTGCTGACTTCCTGTTCATAGATGTGAGACCTTTGCCCAGAGCCTATTCTTCCTGGGCTACAGTGTACAGGGCAGTGTTTTTGGTGTGTGCTGTATTTTTGTTGTGGTTCTATCTGAGGCTTTCATGGAGTTCAATTCACGTGACCTTCTATTTTTACATCATGATGTATGCAACTTAGCATGAAGGGTTTCGTATCAGCGTTCGTCACCCTGTTTCTAAGTCTTGATCTTTGTGGACAGGAGCATGTCCGGGCAAGACTTTTAGCTTTCAAGCTCTCGGTCCTTTGTTGGTGCTCAGAGTGCTCCCCAGAGCCTCCATTGAGCATGTGGAGTCCTGACTTTGGCTGTGCTCATTGTTTTGTGTCACACTTTCTCCTGTTAGTCTGATGAACGAGACCCATTGGCTTGGGATCCTCTCTTCTGCAAGTGTGGGATCCCTTGTCGCCCTCTGATGCACGCTGTCATGCATTCTGCATTTGGGGAATATCACTTGAAAAGGAGTCAATGGGAAAGGATACATTATTTTGCTGCCCTCTTGTGGGGAATTTGGGAATTAATAGCACTTCGTAAGAGAAAAATTTGCTCCCATGCTGCTGCTTTGCAAAAACAGTTTGGGAAGGCCATTGCAGCTTCCCTCTGCGGTGTCTGTGAAAGTGTCAGAGGAAGGATTCCAGCCAGAGAACATGGATTCCTGTACATGATGAATATATGCCGAAGCCGGTCACCTCATACTCCAGCTGGGTAAGCGTTTGCCCAATCCAGGGACCGCAGGGTTTTGATGCTGGGTCTTCAAAGAGTTCCAGGGTCACATACTCTCCACTGCATCATCACCTGGTCAGGCTGTTCCTCCACTTATTTGAACAGGTGAAGGGAAAATAAGACCGTGGTCATAAACATTTTGTTGATTTTTAAATTTATATCCTAAGAAATCTATAGACATCTTTCTGTGTATACTTGTTTTTATGAGTTTTAATTTGATTGAAAAATATATCAGTAACAGTATTTTTAATATGCTCTGTAAGTTACAGTTTGGAGGCATGGTGTTCTGAGAACGAGGAGCTTTTTGTAAGTGATATCGTGTCCCCTTAGGGTCATCTGAGAGCTACTCTGTCAGGCACTTGTTTAACATGTTAAGAAGTGAATCTGTAGATGGTGGATTGTGGAAAGTAAAAGATGAAGAATGTCGGCTTTAGCTCCATTGTAGCACCAGTAGGAAGGATTGAGTTATCAGGCAAGGACAGTTGTCTACAGGGGCTTCCGTGGGGTGAGGGTTCAGATGTGTTGTTCCCCCAGCAGGCAGGGGTTTTTGGATCTGCCCGTCTAACCCACTGGGCACTCTTGCCCCCCCCCCAGTGGTCAGGGAATGCCCAGGACAGTGGTGTCCAGTCAGGTCGTTTGCCAGACACTGCTCGTGGCTTCAGACGGTCTGGTCTACAGTTGCTGAGGCAGCACAGCGCACCTGAGCAGCCTTCCAGGAGGCAAGTGTATGCGTACAGGACCTGTGCGAATGCTGAAGAGAGGAGAAAGTGAGGCAGAAAGACTGTCAGTCATTAAGGGACAGCAGAGCATGGCGCTGTACGCCAGGAAAACTTGTGGTGGTGTTGCATTTATTTCATTTATTGAGTTTAGACATAGAGCATTGGGAGAGAGACGGAGAAGCAACCAGTCATTGTTCCCTGTAGTTTTTTCTTGGCGTTCCCATTGATCACTTCATATACCTGCCTGGAGTCGTGAGCGACCACATCGTGTAAGGCAGACTGGACAGCGCTTTGTGCAGCCAGCCACTGTGATCCGGTTTCTGCACTTTAGGTCTCGGCCTCCAGGCCGCTTCTTCCGAGAAAGCTGTTCCAGAATCATTCGTGACTGATCCGGACAGCATTCTGCTGTTTGCTGCATGGCAGTTGCCTGAACCTAAAGTGGCATCTTTAATTTTTTATGGTTTACTTCACTCTAAGCCACGAGCCACAAGAAATCATGTGTGTTGTGCGTTCATCTGTACGCTGGTGTCTATGTGCTGGTACCAACATTAGTTACTGATTATTAAAGATTTGGTAGGTGAGGGACGTCTCTCAGCAGGGCTCTGAATGTAAAATCCTTAAAGAAACAGTAGCCTCTCCAGCCTGTTCCAGCGCTATTGGGGGACAGTTCCTGTTCTCCTGCCTGTTGGAAACTCTCCGCAGCCCCGGGGACGCCACTGCCAGGCAGCCCTCCCTCAGCAAGGCTCCTCAGCTGAGGTCTCAATGTGGCGCTCCTCTGGACCGCCGCCTCTCCCACGTTTCCCCCTCCCCTCGCTGGTACGAGTCCCCGCGCAGCGTGGACGAGGACGCATCTATACGTTGGCGTTTCCGGGCGGGAGTCGGGAGGGCGAGACACCGGATAGCACGGCTGGGGGGAGGTCTTGGACACTCGTAGGGAGGGCACGGTGACCTGCAGCGCGAGCACCTGAGGAGAAGGCGGCAGGGCTGTGACAGGTGACAGGGACGCGGAGGGAGGAGGCGCAGCCCCGGGAAGAGGGAGGAAGGGCCCGGGTCGCGCCAGGGGAGGGTCGTTAAGGAGGCGGCGTCCAACGCGGCTGTGGTCCGAACGGGTTGGGCAAGAGGCGACCAGGCCGAGAAGGGAGGGCGCCGGGCCGCGGTCGGAGGCTGGTGGGACTGTCCTCGGGGGGCCGGGAAGATGGGGGTGCATGAGAGGTGCTGAGCGAGGAGCTCGGGGAAGAGGTTTGGGGAGCGGGCGCTCAGAGGCGGGAGGGGTCGGGGCGGACGGGAGGGTTGGCGCGGAATGAGAGCCGAGTCGTGTGTGCGGGACGTGGGCCCGAGGAGGCCTGACCCGAAGGACTCTGGGACGGGACAGGGGACCTCCACCGCGAGGGAGGTTTGGGGGTGGGTCTCCACTCTGTGCGTGGAAAGGCCGAGAGCGCAGAGCGGAGCGCGCTGGGTCGCAGGTGATTCTAATGTCCAGTCCTCCAGCTTCTCACCGGGCGGGGCGGGCACGAGGACGCGGCCAGGCGGGGCCGGGGGTCCGAGAGGGAGCGCAGGGGAGGCTCCTGGCTCACCTCTGCCTCAGTTTCTCCGGCGTCCGGCGTCCCGGGGCGCGGTCGGAAGAAAGGGCTTTTTCTGTTCCGAGCGGCGTGGGAACAGTGCCCCAGGTCGTGTGGGTGGGAGCCGCCTGTTTCCCTGCGGAGGGTCCAGAGGTCATAGGAAAGGAGCAGACAGCACCTGACCGCACACAGACGGGAGGTTTATGAAACGAGCTTTTCAATTCCCAGACCTTCCCTGTCTACTTGCTGGTGGTGGGAGGGGTCCGTAAGCATCATAAAAACAGTGTCTTCGCCTGACCAGGCGGTGGCGCAGTGGATTGAGCGTCGGAGTCGGATGCGGAGGCCACAGGTTCGAGACCAGGAGGTCGCCAGCTTCAGCGCGGGCTCATCTGGTTTGACCTTGGACTCAAGGTCGCTGGCTTGAGCGACGGGTTACTCGGTCTGCTGAAGACCCCGGCAAGGCACATATAAGAAAGCAATCAATGAACAACTAAGCTGGCCCAACGAAAAACTGATGATTGATGCTTCTCATCTCTCTCCGTTCCTGTCTGTCTGTCCCTGTCTATCCCTCTCTCTGACTCTCGCTCTGTCTTTGTAAAAAAAACACAGACACAAAAAGAAAGAAAGAAAACAACCAGTGTCTTCGTTGCTACGTTTATGTGTTACTTGGTATCACTTCGTCAGATGAATAGTTTTCTGTGTTTGTGAGGAAAGGCAAAGGGCTAAGAAGACTCTGGGTAGTTCTGGTTCAGTCCGTGAAGGGAGGGACACAGTGGTGTTTGGATGCAGCGGGACTTGCAGGTGTGTCCTCTAGGGAGCTGAGGAATGGGTGAGGGATGCCGGAGCAGAATTGTTTTTTCCTGCTACTGTTTACGTTTGGTACGGTTGTTGCCATAAGTCCGGAATCTGGACATTGTTCGAGTCAGTATTTTTCTGTCCATGAGCATCGAGGATGAGTAAACAGTATAGTGCTTTTTCTTGTCATTTTTTTTTATTTGCAGCGGTGGGTCATGTGGAGACACTGTGTTTCCATTTTTGGAGGTTTATAGGTAAAATAACTTGAAGGTGGAGGTGAGGGAGGAGACACCTGGGCCTTCTAGGAAGGTGGAACTTGCCCGTCTGTTTGGGGCAGGGGGCTCTGAGAAACAGGTGGATAAGGAAGAGGTTGTGGGGGTCCCGCGTGTCCCCAGTCACCTCACGTGTGCGTGGAGTTGTTTACTTTCAGTGAGAAGCAGGGTCAAGAGAAAGGGGGGGGGGTGGATAAAGCAGGGCTGGACCGGAGGGAAATGAGGCCCAGACCTGAGGTGAAGATCCCGCAGAGGAAGAGGGAGGATGTCGGTGGATGTGAGGCCAGGTGCTGCCAGGCAGGGGCCGGGCCGTTCTCTCCGAGACAGAAGTGTAGAGCTTAGAGGATCCCCGGACCTTGGGGATATCAGGGGTGGTGGAGCGGACATGAGGGAGGTGTTGGGGGAGGAGGTGTAACTGGGCTTGAGTAGCAGAGAAGAATCCCTGGATGGTTTGTGGGGCGCACATCCTGCTCCCCATGTGAGTGAGCACTTCTAGTGGGAGCACTTTTCTGCTTCAATGTAGACAAAATTACATTTGTAGACAATGTGGATTTGTAACAATGTAATTCTTTTTATAAAAAGATTTTGCTCACTTATTTTAGAGAGAGGAGAGAGAGGGAGAGGATAGGGAAGCATCCATCCCTAGTAGTCGCCCCAGATGTGCTTTGACCAGGAAGCCCGGTTTTTTTGTGTTTTCTTTTTAGATTTTATTTATTCATTTTAGAGAGGAGAGAGAGAGAGAGAGAGAGAGAGAGAGAGAGAGAGAAGGGGGGGAGCAGGAAGTATCATTTCCCATATGTGCCTTGACCAGGGAAACCAGGGTTTTGAAACGGCGACCTCAGAATTCCAGGTTGACGCTTTATCCACTGTGCCATCACAGGTCAGGGTAATTATTACTATCATCATAATTATTGCTATCATTTTAGAGCCACTCTAGTGCCTGGGGCAGAGGCCAAGGAGCCATCCCCAGCGTTCAGGCCATCTTTGCTCCAATGGAGCCTTGGCTGCAGGAGGGGAAGAGAGAGACAGAGAGGAAGGAGGGGGTGGGGGTGGAGAAGCAAATGGGCGCTTCCCCTATGTGCCCTGGCCGGGAATCGAACCCAGGTCCCCCACACGCCAGGCTGACGCTCTACCGCTGAGCCAACTGGCCAGGGCCCATTTTATTATTATTAAAGAGCATAAAGTACTGTGTGTCTTTGGGAAGTAGCATTTTATCATCTCAGTAGTATAGATCATCTCTGTTCTTGTGAAGCAGATTCTGAGGCATTGTACCTGATTTCCTGTTATTGGATCTGAAAAATTATATAATTCATCCAGTAGAGTATTTGTATAAGTGGACTATTTATGTATGACTGTTATTTCTCCTTCAGCATAGTAAAATTTTTTTGTTTTCAATAAGTGTTAGATGATTGTCATGAGTCATCCAGGTACATAAGCTAGTATGTAGTTGTGATCAGTATATTGATTTAAGTGTAAGTCATGTGAACGTAGTTAAAGCTCGAAAGGTAAGAGGCAGCAGTGAGGACATGCGAGGATTTGGCAAACATTGTTTTCTGAGTTAAAAGTACACTAATGAGTCAATAAAATAGTGTATGAAATAAGGAGGAAAACACAGCTAAGTAAAAATTACTTGAGATTCAAATTTTTACTCATTTCAGAACTCTCGAAGTAAGACAACAAATAGCAAAATTCTGAAGGCACTGGAGTCTTGTGGCAGCATGTAGCTTACTCTCAATCCGGGACTCACAACCTCAGCACTGTTGACATGATGGGCTGGAAAACTCTGGTGTGGGGCTGTCTTGTGCACTGTAGGGTGTTTAGCGGCATCACTGGTCACCACCTACAAGATGCCAGTAGCACCGTCATGGTTGTGACAATCAATGTCTCCAGACACTGCAGCATACACGAGGAGTAAAATTACTCCTGGTTGTGAGTCAGTGCTCTAAATTAACTGAATGCATTCAGACAATAAGGAAAATAATTTAATAGTCCAACATTTCTACCTGCCATTCTGCTCAGTAAGAACCTACCCTGAGAGAAAGGGGAGAGGACAGGTGCTGTGGCAGGGCCTTCCCGGTCCTCTCTTTCCTCCCTGTTCATAGCCCAGATTTCTGATGGACACACTGTCTCATTCCCCAGCCTCCCTTGCGTCTGATACAACTTGTGGCTACATTACAGACAAACGTAACTGGATGTGTTCAGGGGTCTGCAGGAAGTTTCTAAATGAGAAAAGGTACATCCTACTTTTCACTTTCCTCCTAACAATTTGGACATGAGATGACACTGCGCCCCTAACATGAGGGATCTGATGCAATCTCTGGGTCGACACTGTCAGAACTTAGTTGAATGGCAGGACTCCAGCTGGGGTGACAGAATTGCTTGGTTTGGGGGAGGAACTCATACACTGAAATTGGGTGCAGAAGATAATAACAAAAAGAAATTAAGACTAATTTGAGGCAGACTCCAGGAGAAAAGTCTGCTGGCACTCACGATAGAAAGCTTTTCTGCCCCTGGCCGGTTGGTTCAGCGGTAGAGCGTCGGCCTAGCGTGCGGAGGACCCGGGTTCGATTCCTGGCCAGGGCACATAGGAGAAGCGCCCATTTGCTTCTCCACCCCTCCACCGCGCTTTCCTCTCTGTCTCTCTCTTCCCCTCCCGCAGCCAAGGCTCCATTGGAGCAAAGATGGCCCGGGTACTGGGGATGGCTCTATGGCCTCTGCCTCAGGCGCTAGAGTGGCTCTGGTCGCAATATGGCGACACCCAGGATGGGCAGAGCATCGCCCCCTGGTGGGCAGAGCGTCGCCCCTGGTGGGCGTACCGGGTGGATCCCGGTCGGGCGCATGCGGGAGTCTGTCTGACTGTCTCTCCCTGTTTCCAGCTTCAGAAAAATGAAAATAAATAAATAAATAAATAAAAATAAAAAAAAGTATAAGAAGCTTGACTGATGGTGTCACAGTGGATAGAGCATCGACTTGGGATGCGGAGGAGCCAGGTTTGAAACCCTGGAGTCGCCAGCTTGAACATAGCCTTGTTGGGCTTGAGCACAGGCTCACGAGCTTGAGCGCAGGGTCACAGACATGATTCCATGGTTGCTGGCTTGAGCCCAAGGTCACTGGCATGAAGCTGAAGGTCGCTGGCTTGAGGCTAAGGTCACTGGCATGAAGCTGAAGGTCACTGGCTTGAGCCCAAGGTCACTGGCTTGAATAAGAGGTCCCTGGCTTGGCTGGTGCCCCCAATCAAAGCACATATAAGAAGCAATCAAGGACCAACTAAAATGATGCAACTATGAGTTGAAAGTTCTTATCTCTCTCCCTTCCTGCCTCTCTGTCTCTCTATCTCACTTAAAAAATATATATAAGCAGAAGGCAGTTAGTACCTCACTGTAAAATAAAATAGATCTATTTAAATGTTTGCTATGATTAAAAAAACTTAGGCCAATTTAGCACAAATGGTTAATAGACATATCAAATGATATTAAAACTAATTAAGAATCAAGGAAAGGCAAACAGAATAAGACCATTTTTCAACAATCAGAATGTCAGAGTTACTATGACTAATACTGTCCTGCATGGCAAGGGGGCAAAGAGACAGACACTCTGAAATATTCCTGGTGGGAGTACAAATAGGTGAAGCCTTTTTTGGGGCAACAATTTGGCATTAGTCATCAAACCTTAACTATACATTTCCTTAACTTAGTAATCAATTTCTAAGAAGCTATCCTGAAGAAACCAGTACATGAAATGCACCAAGATGTATGTATGTTCAAGGACAAAGGCACCACTGTCTATACTCGCAAACACCAGAAACAGTCTGTGTTCATTAGAAAAGGAATAGAGAATTAAACTATATAGTACCCATTCCCATTCTTTAGAATATAAAGCAGCCATGCAAAATAAGGTTATTCTAGAAATATTAACACGAAAAGTTCTCCAAGACACAGTGCCATGTTAAAAAACAAAATTATCTAAGACATATCATCATATTAAAAATAAAGTATAAGTATAGATCAAATTATGTTTTTTAGAACAAGTAAATAAATGTATGCAATGGCAGTGTAGAATGATGGTTGTGAGTGTGGATGCTGAAGTCATACTGGCTGGATTGGAATTCCAGTTTAGGAGTCTGGACTGTGGTGGCGCAGTGGATAAAGCATTGACCTGGAATGCTGAGGTCACCAGTTAGAATTCCCAGGCTTGTCTGGTCAAGGTACACATGGGAGTTGATGCTTCTTGTTCCTCCCCCCTCCCTTTCCCCTTCTCTAAAATGAATAAATAATTTTTTTAAAAAAAGGAATTCCAGCTTAGATGTGCCTTAACATCTCTACTCCTCCATGTGGACTCCTATCTAGTCTGTTTATTTATCTATGTATGTATCATCTATCTATCTATCTATTTATCTATCTATCTATGTATCTATCTATCTATGTATCTATCTATGTATCTATCATCTATCTATCTATTTATCTATCTATCTATCTTTTATTACGGGGGAGAGCACAAATGCAGTTCCCCACTACCACAAGTTATGCAGTCGAGTTTCCTGCATGTGGAGAAATCACAGGGGTCAGCACATCTGGAGTGCAATGGATAAGTCTCACCCTGGGAAAACGACCTTCGTGATCATGGTGTCTCCCCTGCCAGGTAATCTTCTCCACGTGGGCCTCCTTAAGTAAGGATTATAATACCTCTATCACAAGGTGGTATGAGAACTAAACTTAGAATGCACTTAGTAAAGGCTGGCAACGCAGCAAGGTGAGACTATTGTTGTTATTGTTGTTTATGTATGAGTACGATGTATGCAAATGGTCAGAAATTACTGTCATAAATATCTATTGAAATACAAAGAGAAGTTATAGAAGAAGACACATGACACAGTGTCATGGATGACCTCCAGGATGGTGAACAGAATGAGGGGAGTTGGTCAACTTCATCTGTAGTATCTATATTTGAGTTTTTCTATAAATAGTAATTGAATTTACTAAGGATAAACCCAAAAATAATTTTAAAAGAATATAATAAAAAATACATTTTTAAAATGTTTTACTAAAGAAAAGACAGATCTTCCAGAACACACTGCACTTCACCAGCAGTGTCACCACAGTCGTACCTCGTGGACATCTTGGTTATGTGAATTGTTACGACCAGAATGCACCCATGTCATTTAAAAACAAATAGATGAAAACCCCGTCCCAGCACTCACAGAATCAAGCACCAGCTGGACAGTGCCAGCAGGATGTGCTACCGTGACAGCGGCCGTGGCCACAGGGTCAGCAGTGGCGGAGAACATCGAGAGGGGGTCGGTCCCGTCCAGCCCAGTGCTCAGCGGGTCCACCACGGAGCTGGAGGACAAGGAGGACGTGCAAGAGGTGCTTCCTTTCTGGCTCACTTTCTTCGTCTTTGACTCCATGACTTGTGGGGCGCCTTCACGGAGGTAAGTGGAAGTCTCCTCTGACTCTTGCCAGGGAGACACTTGAAGAGGTTTTCCCTTGTTCTGTGAGTTGACTATTTCTTTGAGATGGGCTCTTATTTTGTGAAAAATTGACATGACTTAGACCACTAAATGGTCTAAGGAAAAAAAGGGGGAAGTTAGGGTCAAAAAGGAAGAGACAAGGCCATTATGGTTAGAAAGGGTGATGTAATTAATTAATACATTCTTGTGGGGCCTTCTTATAGTGCTGTCTCTGAACAAGCAGCAGCCACCTCACCAGGAAGCTTCTAAAAGGTGCAGAACCTCAGGCCCACCAGACCGTCTACATCAGAATTTGCACCTCACAGCAATGGTCTCAGTAGGTAATGAACCAGGACACATAAGCTCCCGGGGTCATCATACTCTGAGGACAGTGTCAGCAGCTCAGCACAGCCACCTCACCACTGCAGAGCAGTGAATGCCATCTCCTTCCTTTTAGGAGAACGTCTCCCAGTGCCGCAGCCTGGAGTGAGGACAGAGGACAATATTGGGGTATGAAGCCATGTTTTTGTTCCTACTGGCCCCTGGACCAGGTGTAACCCTCTGAGCTAAAAGGATCCAACCAGTCTCTCTGCTGAGAACAGGGAGCGACATCCAGAAGGGCCAGTGAGGCTCTGCTCTTCTTCAAATGAGGAAGCTGTGAGGACCCAGGGGCCAGCGGCTAAGGGACAGCGATGAGCACTTTGGACACATATCCACAGGGAAGCAGAGAAAACCAGCCTTCAAGAGAGTGAGAAAGATGGCAGGTAACAGAACAGAGGCAGTTGTGTAGGACGAAAGAGACTCTGACTGACCTTTGTCCCTGGTTCCTGGAAAAGAGACTCTTAAGTCCTTGGAGGGTCTGTCATTCGTGAGCCCCCCCACCCTGATCACACCCGAGTTCATGCTGATAAGATGATAGGGGGCCTGGCCAGTTAGCTCAGTCAGTTAAGACTGTTGTCCTGAAACAAACAAGGTTACAGGTTTGATCTGGGTCAGGGCACACCAGGAAATAACCAGTGAGTATATGACTGAGTGGAACCAAAAATGATGCTTCTCTTCCTCTTCCCCTCTTTCTTTCTTTCCTTGCCCCTCTCTCTCCCTTCCTGTCTCAGTCTTTAAAAAAAAAATCCCTGGCCAGATAGTCTGGTTTGCTGGTTGGATGGAGTGTCCTCCCAGAGTGTGGAGGTTGCTGGTTCAATTCCCTGGTCAGGGCACAAACAGACGTAGCTCCATGTTCCTGCCTCTCTTTCTCTCTCTCAAAAAAAATGATACAGTGTGGGGGTTGGTCACAAGAAAAAACAACCACTGTAATCAGAGAGTTGGGGCCTTGAGCCAGGTGACATCAGCCCGACCTCAAAGTGTGGGTAGGTGGGGGTAGACAGAGATAATGTTCAATCACCTGCCCAAGGAATCAGTTAATTATGTCTACATAGTGAAACTCCAGTAAATATTTTGGACACCAAAACTCAGTGGAGCTTCCTAGTTGGTGGACACATGACGTGCTGGGAGGTGATGAACTGATTCCACCAGCAGAGGGCAGAGCAGCTCTGCGGTTAGGAAACCCCCCAACCTTACCCTGTCTCTCTTAATTTGGCTGGTCCTCATTTGTATCTTTCAAATGTAAGTGTAGCACTTTTCTGAATTCTGTGAGTTCTAGGAAATTATCAAATAGGTAGGGGGGGGCGAGTCTCAGAGAAACCTTGGGTTTGTAGCCAGTTGGTCAGAAGTACAGATGACTTGGGGGTCCCCCAGGTTTGTGGCTAGTGTCTGATGTGAGAGCAGCCTCATTAAAGACCTTCCTCCTAACCAGTGGGACCGACACTAACCTGGGTGATGGGGCCAAGTGCTTGTCACTGGTTCACATTTGTTATCTTGTCTGCTGGACATCTAGTCCTTCCTCTCCGAGGCTCAACAGTCCGAATTTTCTTTGTGAGAGCAGCCCTCCCCCACCAGCTCTCAGCTCCCACAGGCGTGGTGGGTTGGACTCTGCTCCCTGGTTGCCAGGGTAGGCACTAGTCCCAACCCCATCAATTAGCACATTCCATACCCTGCTCAAGAGGGTTGGTTCAGGAAGGACAGATAACCCAACAGGGTAAACAAAACCTCCCCGCCCCTCGCTGCGTTGTTAAGCCAGATGTAAGCTTGGGGCTGACGCAGCTACTCTGTCACCATATGGAGAGAGTTCCTGAGAACAGAACCAACTCACGGGTGGGTCAGCTGACCAACCATGTGGATTTGAGGGGCTGTAGGAGGCCAAAGGTCATCTTGTGACATCCTGCTTAATATGACCATCTCTGTGTTCTCAGGTCCTCCACTGTAAGAAACTGTATGTCCTTGGTGTCCACTGGCGTCTGTCTCTCAACATCATCCTCACCCACGATGACCACATAGCTTCAATCACTTGCCAATAAAAGTGCTAACCCAGAAGAGAGGCACCACCAACGTCTCTTGCCTACTTTTTGTTTTAAAACAAACAGATAGACTATGATGTTATTCAGGATAACACCTTATACTGGTAAGTAGAGTGATCTTTTTTTTTTTTTTTCTTCATTTTTCTAAAGCTGGAAACGGGGAGGCAGTCAGACAGACTCCCACATGTGCCTGACCGGATCCACCCGGCATGCCCACCAGGGGGCGATGCTCTGCCCATCTGGGGCGTCGTTCTGTTGCATCCAGAGCCACTCTAACACCTGAGGCAGAGGCCACAGAGCCATCCTCAGCACCCAGGGCCATCTTTGCTCCAGTGGAGCTTCGGCTGCGGGAGGGGAAGAGAGAGACAGAGAGGACGGAGAGGGGGAGGGGTGGAGAAGCAGATGGGTGCTTCTCCTGTGTGCCCTGGCCGGGAATCAAACCCGGGACTCCTGCACGCCAGACCGACGCTCTACCGCTGAGCCAACTGGCCAGGGCCAGTAGAGTGATCTTAGTATTCCAAATAGGCAATTAAAAAGTAAGATATATTCTGCATATACCTCCATCTCAGGATAAAGCATACCCATACTTATGCCAACCTCACTGATAATGAAAAAGGAAAGAATAAAAATGATGGTGAGGCCAATACCTTAAAAAAATGGGGTAGGAAACAAACTGATTGGTTTAAATATACAAAAGAAGCTACTGCTGGCAAAATGGAAAAGACCAAGGAACACTGCCTGTAATTTTATGAACCAGAGATATCATTTAGAGAGGCCTTTGACCAAACTTACGGTTATGGGTTTCAGTGGGTGGTAGTCTCCAAATTCCAGTGGCACAGCCTCCAGCCAGCATGTTGCAAATTCAGCCTTGTAGTTCCTATTTGTGGAGTGCCTAGTAAATAGTAAAACCCAGAAACCAGTTAGGATATAGAAATACCTAACATTCTAAAACCTCATTGGTGAAACTTCCTCAATGATGGAGTTTGCAACGGAACAGTAATTCTACTATGACTAGCCAGAAGTGCTAACTAACAAAATTTTTTATAAATTAATTTGAAGGTATAAGGAGCTGCTCAAGACATACAAGACCTGTGATGTCAGATACCAGAACCAAGGGAAGTTCCCTGATGTGAAACCAGCTTCCCCACGCAGGGCACCTGTGTATTCTTGACATGGACGAGAGGCTGGAGCCAGGCAGAGGGCAGCTGCTAGGATGCAGAGCAGCCACAAGGAAAGTGCTTGAAGGAATCTTACAGGACTGGAGAGAGAAATGAGGGCTCAGAGCTATCAAGACTCTAACCAACGCCTGACCAGGCAGTGGCGCAGTGGATAGAGCATCGGATTGGGATGCCGAGGACCCAGGTTCGAGACCCCAAGGTCGCCAGCTTGAGCGTGGGCTCATCTGGTTTGAGGAAAGCTCACCAGCTTAGACCCAAGGTTGCTGGCTCGAGCAAGGGGTTACTCCATCTGCTGAAGGCCCACGGTCAAGGCACATATGAGAATGCAATCAATGAACAACTAAGGTGTCACAACAAAAAACCAATGATTGATGCTTCTCATGTCCTTTCCTGTCTGTCTGTCCCTATCTATCCCTCTCTCTTACTCTCTCTCTGTCTTTGTTAAAAAAAACACACAACAAAACAAAACAAACAAAAAACCCCTCTAGCCAGGGCTTGAAGGGAGTGCTGAGAAGGGAGAAATCTAGATCTGGTTTCCCCACAACGTGTTTGTCAGTTAAGCTACGCAGCAAGATAGAGAAGCCAACCAGAAAGTAGATGAAGAGCAGACCTTTCATCAGTCCTGTGAGGATTTAACAAGTGAGGACATTAGTGAGATAAACAATAAAAGGGGAGACTGTCTCCACATTGAAGCAGAAAGAACAAAAATGGGAAGACAGAAGAGTGTAGAACACGGGCATGAAGTGAAGGTCTACATCATACAGTTGGAACGCAACAGAGAAAGAGTGAGCAGAGCAGCTTTAAAGAGGGGGCTGAAGTTTCAGACTAAAGAAAGACTTTAAGCTACAGATTCAAGAAACACCTGTGCCCCAAGTGAGCCTCAAAAAAACAGTACAACCATACCTAGGGTCTTCAGAGTAAAATAGCTAAAAACTAAAGAAACAAGATTTCTTAATAGAAAAAAAAGTACATTGTTTTCAAAGGACAAGATTGGCATATCAGCACATCAATGGGAGCCAGGTGACAAATGAACTGATACCTTTAAAAAGATATTAACTGCCTCTTATTTCCGTCCCTTTCTGTGTGTCTGTCCCTATCTATCCCTCTCCCTGACTCTCTATGTCTGTCAAAAGCAAAAAACAAAACCACACATAATAAGTGCTGGTGAGGATGTGGAGAAAAGGGAACCCTCCTGCACTGCTGGTGGGAATGCAGACTGGTGCAGCCACCGTGGAAAACAGTATGGAGATGCCTCAAAAAATTAAAAATCGAACTGCCTTTTGACTCAGCCATCCCACATTTAGGAATATATCCCAAGAACACTATCACTGATTCAAAAGAAGAAATGCACCCCCATGTTTATGGCAGCATTGTTCACCATAGTGAAGATCTGGAAACAGCCCAAGTTTCCGTCAGTGGACAAGTGGATTAAAAAGCAGGGGTACATATACACAATGGAATACTATGGGGCCATGAAAAAGAAGGAAATCTTCCTTTTGCTACAACATGATTGGACCTGGAAACTATTATGTTAAGTGAAATAAGCCAGGCAGAGAAAGAAAAATATCATATTACGTCACTCATTTGAGGAGTCCAATGAACATTGTGAACTGAGGAACGGAATTGAGACAGAGGAGGGATCCAAGGGACCAGAGGAAAAGAGGACAGAGGGAAAGGGGATGATAGGATGGGATAAACCTGAAGGGAAGGGGGAAAGACATTGTGGGGAGGGGGGCAAGGGAGTTGTTGGGGGGAATTCGGGGGAGGGGGTATGAATTTGGGGCGACACTAGACTTTAAACAAATTTTTAAAAAGTAACTGCCAGGATTGATACTTCTCATCCCTCTCCCTCCCTTTCTGTCTTTCCCTGTCGGTCTCTCTCTAAAAAAGAAAGAAAAAGTATTTGATAAAATACAACATCCATTTATGATTAAAACACTTAATAAAATAAGCAGAGTGCCTGACCAGGGGGTGGCGCAGTAGAACCCAGGTTGAAGTCCCCAATGTCGCTGGCTTGAGCGCGGGCTCACCCAGCATGAGTGTGTGGTCACTGGTTTTAGTGTGAGATCATAGACATGACCCTATGGTCTCTGGTTTGAAGCCCAAGGTCGCTGGCTTGAGCAAGTGCACTCTGCTTGATTCCCCCCACCCCCCCATCAAGGCACATATGAGAAAGCAATAAACAACTATATAAGATGCCACAATGAAGAATTGATGCTTCTCATCTCTTCCAGCCTGTTTGTCCCTATCTCTTTCTCAAAAAAAAGGGGTGGGGGAATGTTCACCCTGAAGTCGTGTCAAACCATTATATTTTTATTTTTTTCTATCACTTTTTCCATTATCTCCTCAGATTTACTTTCTGCTCCTTGATGTTTTCTGCAGTCTGAGATTCTATAGCATTTTTTTCAGTGCCTGCATATTTGGTGAGGTGAACAGAGACCTCTAGTCTCAGTTTCACAAAAATCCTTTTTCCTGCTAACAGAACTGGTAAACAAATCCCCACCCCATAATCCCAGTCCCCAGAGAGTCCTCTCTGGTTCCTTGGCAGTTGCCAAGAAAAAAGTCCCACATCTCACACCTCCACTCCTGGCTGCATCTAGTCTCAGGCTACTCCAAGTACAGTTCCTTAATCTCTAGCAAAGGGAGTGTTGTAGTATCCCAGACTTACAGAATGAGAATCTGCATTTTAGCAAAATCCCAGGTTATTTGCACTAGATGTTGACAAGTCCTTATTTTTTAAGTATTTATATCTGAGAATATGAATATGTAGAAATTCTATTATCAGTTACCAAATTTAACTCCTCATACTGGAAAGCCAAAATCCACTAAATACTTTTTGTCAGCTATTTTAATTTGCGTGTGACTTTTTAAGTTATTAGTGACAATCAGGCCACATAGTTTTGCTCTCCCATAATCCCAACCTTCCCCTGCCACCAGTAAAATTTTTAAATGATATAGAAATTCTGATTCCAAAGGGTGGCAGTTTTGGAGGTGCTGTTACTGGGAGTAACAGGAACTATGATGCACACTGTACTGCACATTTCACACACTCGGCTAGGCCACAGTATATCAGAGATAAAAAAGTTTGTGAAAGGAGAGAGTCTGGGGAGACCCATGACAACACAGTGAGACTTGAGGAGCCCACACCCCAGAAACCTCAATCCAGGATGGGAGGTCCGGCAGACAACAATTGAGTAAGGTCCCCATCACTGGGCTGAAAACCTCAGCACTCCTTGCGGGCTCTATGACTAAGTGGACTGCCTCATCCTTATGCTTTTATGTCCTCAGCTGAAAAGCATGGTTATATGAGAGTTAAATGAGATGCTATATGTTAAGCACTTAGCGTAGTGCCTGGCACTAAATAAAGGCTTGACATATGTCAAAAACCATGGTGGCCGCCCTGGCCGGGTTGGATTAGCGGTAAAGCATCGGCCCGGCCAGTGGAAGTCCCGGGTTCAATTCATCTGTCTGTCTCTCTGTCAGTATCTGTCCCTCTCTATCTGTGTGTCACTATCTGTATGTGTCTCTCTGTAAAAAAAAAAAATCTCCCCTGGGGATGGGCGTTTTTCCTTCCATTGTGCAGCGTTCTGTGCTTTCCTGATTTCTCATAGTGGCTCTTTCACACATTTCCTTCTTCCTAAGAGCAGTCTGTCCTCATCGTATTGTTAGTTTTATTAACCTCTGTGGCGCTAACATCTTTGTTTCTAGTAGAAGTTGAAGTTTTGCCACCGCGTTTGGTGGCTCCATCTGTCTCATTCTGGCGCCTGTAAGTCAGATTTGAGCTTGTTACTTCTGTGACGGCTTTCCAGTGTGTCACTCACTCTCGTTTCTGGAGAATGTGAACCTGGAAGCAGAGCTGAGGGGCCGGGTGGGGTCCCCGTCACCTCACACCTGGCCATCAAGATGTTCCATTCAGTTTGCTTCATCATCATCAGTCCGTGTTCACTTCAGCTGCTCTCCACCTCCCTCTGCTCTCTCAGGGGACCATGTCAGTGACACTGCTCCTGTATCCCCTCATCCGAGAGAGGTCACTGTCCCCACCTCCTTTGGTCCAGCTACAGCCTCACCTCCACTGCGCACCTGGGGGCGTCACAATGTGTTCAGTCAGTTCTACATCTCCTGATCATGAATGCAACAAAACGATAAACTGAAATAGAATTTAAAATAAAAGGATATGGGAAGAGGAAGAACTTTCCTGAAACCTCTTCTCAGGTTGACTTCATTCCTGTCAGAAGCATGTCACTGTCAAAAGTATGTCTCAGTTCCATGTGCCCTTTTTTCCGACACTTTGCAGACGTCAGTGTGTATTTCTCTCCATTACCTGTACTTTGAGCACTTTTTAGTGTCATTGTATATACTTTGCAAGCAGCATTTTATGTATTTTGTACAATACGTTGCCAAGGAGAGATACCATAATTTATTTAAGCACCCTTCTGTTGTTGGACATGTGGATTGTTTTCTTGTTTTTTTTGTTGTTTTTTTTTTGTCATTATAAATAGCTTAATGCAGAAAGCTTTCTCCTGAATTTAAAATCATTTCCTTGGGATCCTTCACCAGAAGTTCAATTACTGGGACAAATAAGTGGAAACCACAAATGTATCTGCTTTTGCTACATATTACCAATTTGTTTTTCAAAACAGTTGAACTAATTTACAACCTTAGGCAGTGTCTGTTGGCATATTCATTCTGCAGTTCTCCAGGAGAAAAATGATGTTTTTCCTTAGTTTGTGTTGTGATCATTACTGAGGGTCAAGACTTTTCAAGTGTTTGTGTATAAACTGTGTCTTCTCCTGAAAGTTGCCCTTTTTCTTTCTGTCCTCAGAGGTCTCTATGTTGCTGCTTTCAGACTAATGAACGCTCTGTGTGACACTGCCATCGCTAAGGGGTTTTGTGGTACAAGATCATGAGGAAGATGCTCCCATCTCCCTTGCTTTGCACCTGGCTCTGTGTGCGTGTGCACACATGTGAGGGGCACACGTGTGTGTACCCTTCCTGCCCTTTCCTGTCCACTCCCAAGTCCCCTTTGTCTTCTTCCCTCCCGCTTGCTGTAGTGTGGACCTAACATGCATTTTTAAGTATGTGCTAAATTTATTAAGGTTGTTATTTCTGTGTGTGTGTATGTTATACAGTATTTCATATAACAGCTCTGTTGAAATACAGTTCACATACTATAAAGTCAGGTCTGTTGTATATTTTTATATTTTTATAAATAGATGAAGCCATTTGCATTCCTTCCACCCAAAGCTCTGCATTAAACTCGGTAAACTTTGTAGCTCGGGCTCCCTGGACCTCAGAAGGAAACAGTTTCCACCACCGAGTTAGACTGACACAGATTTCTTGACTTTTCTAGGCCTCTCTCTCTTTATTGTGTTTTGAGTAAAGAATTTTTTCCTGCATGTTTTAAATATGGTAATATGGTTAATAACTTCCCTTATGGCCAAAGAAAACCCAGGCTTTCAAAAGTAATAAGTGAGAAATTTTTAAAAATTCTTTTAAAATTGATTTATTTGAGAGAGAGAACATCAATTTGTTCCACTTCTTCATGCATTCATTGCTTGACTCTTGTGTGTGCCCTCACCAGGGATTGAACCCACAACCTTGGCATATGAGGACAGCACCTCTCACTAACTGAGTTTCCCAGCCAGGTCTTAGATGAGAGTTTTCAATCTAATAGATCCACTTCTACCTTTCCTCTCAATTGTAAATTCTCCTTACCAGCATTTTTAGTGCTTAATTCAAAATGCCTGGGCCTGGCTGGGTAGCTCGATTGGTTAGAGCATCGTCCTGATACACCAAGGTTGCGGGTTCTATCCCTGGTCAGGGCACATGCAAGCAGCAACCAGTGAATGCATAAGTAGGTGGAACAACAGGTCAGAATCTCTCTCTCTCTCTAAAAAAAATCAATCAATAAACATTTTTTATTAAAATGCCAGGAAATGAAGAACATCCTTGTTGGCGGTATTTTCCTATTGACAAATTTATCCTTAATTCTGGTTCTTTCTTTGGATAATAGGAATAATCCTGCTTGTTTGTTACATACTCAGTTCATCCAGGGGAGACGCCGCACTAAAGATGGAGGATGATGAAGAAGCCGTCTTGGTGGTCCCGCAGGCCTCGCTGAGGACGGTCTCCTGCCTGTCACAACCACAGTTGCTGGGCTTTGCTGGTGACTTGAACAGAGTCTTGTGGTGCCATCCCGAAGTGTGTAAGGAAAGGATTTGCTGTACTTTCTTGTGCAGTGTCAGGAATCTGAGGAGAGAAGCCAAAGATTTGGATTTAAATCCCTTTTAAGACCTCCTCCTCCTGGAAAATAAGGAAAGAAGGTTACTAGTTGGGTTTTCGCAGGGAGACGTGAGAGGCATGCAGTCCGCATGTCTTGACCAGGAAACAAGTCGCTCTTGTTAAACACTTGGCTTCAAGCAGACCGGCCTTCCGAAGGTCACCAGCCCCCGACAGTGGCTCTGCGGAGTGGCCCTGGGTCTGGAGGGGGTCGGTGCAGCTGGTGAGGTGCTCCCCGCTGCCTCTCTCTGGTTTTCCACTCAGTGTCTCATCTCCCCAGACTGAATGTGGACACTGGGGCTGGTGGGAGAGGAGGGCGCCAGCTGGGGGTCTGGTCCGAGTGTGCTGGGCATTCCTGGTGACAGGGGCAGTGGCTGGGCAGGAGGAGGCCCCCCCCCAAACCAGAGCCCAGTGGTGTCCTGTTCCTGGGTCTCCCCTTCTGTCTGTGCCACGACTCTGTGGAGGCTGATCTTTCTGTTTCAGTGGGAGCTGTGGGCTGGGGAAGGTATGAAATGATATGCTTGTTAGATTTTATTTCACACTGGATAACCGCTCCTGCGTGCTGGTCACCACACTAAGTGCTTAGTCATTGTTAAATCACTTCATCCCCAAACCACACTCTGGGGTAAAGGGTGTTGTGGTCATCCCCATGCCCGGATGAGGGAGCCGAGGTGCAGAGAGAGTAACTGTCTCCCAGGGGGGCAGAGCCGGACTCCAGCCCTGACCCTGTCCCTGCAGGGGGGGGCTCAGCCCTGCTCACCTCTCCGGCCCACACACTCAGCATGCTGTAATGCAGTGATTTTCAACCTTTTTTTTTCATGGCACAAACACACACTACAGTGCCCCTGACTAAATACAACCATTTTTATCTCATGGCACAAATAAATTAGTTACTAAAGAAGAAGAGGTCAGGGCCCCTTTTTCTTTAGTAATTAGTTTATGAGTGTGTGAGAAACAAAGTTTGAAAATCACTGCTGTAATGGCTCATGTTTGCAGACACCCCACACGCCCACCAGTCGGGGATGGTCGAGGATGGAGAGGGAACCGAGCCTGCTATATCGCAGGGACAGAAGGTCGCTGACGTGTGTTGTGTTCCTCAGTCTCCCTAATGATTCCAGAAGTGCCTCTTTTTCAAAACTGAACTTATTGGGGTAACGCTGATGAACATAATTATACAGGTTTCAGGCGCCCAAGTCTGCAGCACATCTCTGTACACCGCATTGTGTCCTCACCCCCAAGTCAAGGCTTCATCCATCACCATTCGTCCCCCCCACCACCCCCCACCCCTAGAAATCACCACGCTGTTGTCTGTGTCTATGAGGGTTCTTTTTTACTTTTTTTGCTTTTTCCCTCCACCTCCCTCACCCAAGCCCCCCTCCCAGCTGTCAGCCTGCTCTCTGTGTATGAGTGAGTCTGTCTCTATTTTACTTGTTAGTTTATTTTGTTCATTAGATTCCACATATAAGTGAGATGCTATCGTACTTGTCTTTCCCTGATGGGCTTATCTCACTTAGTATAATGCTGTCCAGGTCCACCCATGCTTCTGCAAAAGGTGACTTCCTTTTCTTCATGACTGCATAGTATTCCATTGTGTAAATGTCTAAGCTATATGGTTAATTGGAAAAGCGAGGTGCAGGATACCAGGTCTCTGAATAAAGGGGACAGGGCTGGGTATATAATAGTACTTGCTCAGATAAGAATTTACCTCTGGAAGGATTCATGACAGATGGGTCACTGGGTTTCCGGTGAGGAGAGACGGTGGCCAGGCTGAGGCTGGCAGTCGATGTCCACTGTGCTCCGTGCAGGCAGGGATTTTGTATTATTGCGTATTCAGAACTATGAAGCCAAAGCTCTGAGTATTATGGCTTTTTAATGTTTCCTTTCTCCTTTACCAAACAACCTCTTTGTTCACAGCTTTTTGAAATTAACTTATATTTCCTAAAAAATTTATGATCCTGAAAGGAAACATATACCATGGTTTTTTTTAAAAAACAAAAATTAAGTCTGTCTTCTACTCCTGAAGCTCTACCTCCCCTCCAGCCCCTTCACTCCTTCTTCTTTCTTGACATTCTGCTTCCCTGATTTTACTGAGAGGTGATTGGCATAGGGCGCTGACTGTGGGTAAGGTGCACAGTGTGACATCTTTTGTGTCCTGTGGGATGATCAGCACAGTGAGCTTAGCTGCATCCATCATCTCTGATAGACACACACACAGAGAAGAAGAAAAAATTCCCCTTGTGAGGAGAACTCTTACAATCTGCAATTTCAGTTTCCTGGGTTCTTTCCTCCAGCTCCCTCCACATGGCTGCGTGGTGACCCCGGGCCCAGAGCCGCCCCTCTGGCTTGCCCACCTGTAGTGGAATAATCCATTGCAGGGCCTTGGATGGGAACACAGCCAACAAGAAAGGAATGTTTTGCCAAGAGAATTGTTTTGTGACTTGAGGGTGGGTCACTGAAACAGGTCTATGTGACTGAAGGCAGTTGCTGGGCTTTTTCTCAGTAAAACATTCTCATAAGATTTCTGTACTTTCCAAGGTTATCCCTTGAGATAAAGAGAGGAATGTTGTGGAAACCATAGAAGCAATAGCAATTAATGCCTTTTGATATTATGTTGTTATTAAGCTATTATGCAGGTGTACTCCATGTATCTAAGTAAAAGTTACTCTTGATGTTATGCCAATTTCTCAGTAAAGAAGCTTTTTAAAGTTTTGTGAATAAAAATAGGACACATTGCGAACTCGGTGCCATGTGCTGAGCCTAGTGGTGGTCCTTTGCTAGTCCTTGACGATTTCGTCTGCTGATCTCTCTCTCTGCGCCCCCGACTCACAACAACACCCACCAAAACTGCTTCTGAAAATAAGAGTCTAGTCTCACTGGCTAGGCCTCTGCTGGGGGTGTTCGGCGACATCGTGCCGGTGATGCAGACCATGACTGCAGAGCCCTTGGTCCTGCTGTGCGGTCCCTGTGCTCCAGCTCTAATGACAACTGTCAGTCACTCAGGGGCTCAGATTCCTGGATCCGGTGCTGGAGTTGAATGTGGGTCTGCCGCATCTGGGGGTGGGGGGGTTGAGGATGGCCGGCACGCCAGGACCTGTGTGTCTGCACCGAGCCCCTGACCTGCTGCTGGTGTTGCCCTTGTTCCCACGTGAGGACGTGCTGGAGAAATGGCCACCGAGTGTCTGACCCTTTGGGAGGCTGTATCCTAGGAGCTGGCTAGCTTAGGAACCAAAGTCAAGTCAGGTATACACGTCCCCCAGAGCTGGCCCGGCCCGGAGAGGCCTGGGGATTTGCGGGCTGCAGGGGTGCGGGACCTGGCACTTGGTTTGGCCAGGGTGATGGCTCAGTGGAAGGAGCACTGCTTGGGGCCACATTGTGCCCCAGGTCTGCCCACTGAGTCAGGTACTCCGGGAGAGAACGGAGGCTGTTTGTCCCCAGTGATGTCCGGAGAGGAGACCCCCGGGGCAGAGAGCGTGGGCAGCAGGTGTGTCCCTGGTCCTGGTGGCTCAGAAGTGAAGGAGGGGCCGCAGAGCCCTGCTATGTGCAGGGCGGGGGCTTGGGAGCCAGAGCTGGGCAGCAGCTGGCACCTCCATGAGGGGCCATAGTTCGAGAGTTTCCGCAGGGAGGGCTCTAGACTCTGGGTAGGTGCCTTTCAGGGAGACTGAAGGAGTGGAGCCTCACCCAGTACTGCACCTTCAGCTCCCACCAGTCCCGCTCCCGGATGCTGGAGCCGCCCAGGGCCGCTCTGTCACCGTCCCCAGCCGAGGTTCCTGAGGACGAAGAGGACTACACAGGTAATGAGCCCAGCTCCTGAGGACACGGCAGCCTCCGAGAGGTCTGGCTGTGCAGCCTCCGAGAGGTCTGGCTGTGCGCTGTGGGCCAGAGCGTGTGGGCTGCTCCCGGCTGAGGTGGGTTAGGGTGGTGTGTCTCCTCTCGGTGCTGGATGTCGTAATAACGATGCTAATTTGCACTCACACAGCTCCTCCTCCCACGGCTCTCCTAGTACTCGACAGACCAGTAAGTACACTTCAGAGCAGTAAGTACCTCCCCTCCCAGGCCAGACAGCGAGGTGCTGTATGCCCAACCAGAAACAGGGCTCCTCCAGGATCCCATCTCACGGCAGCATCCCGACTCACTCTCATGCCCACCCACGCCGGTCCTTGTCACCAGGATGTGGGAAGGACCAGGGTCCTAAGGAGGACAGGACGGCTGGGTGGAATGAGCCCAGCCAGGGACAGAGTGGGTGTGCAGGTCCTGCCCGGCCCCACGGGCTGCGACGGAGACCCAGGGCTGGGTCTCCAGAGCTCATGTGAGGAGATTCTAACACTACACGAAGGGGCTCGGACTCTGCCAGGCAGTAAAGATGCTCAGTGAAGTCATGACTAGTGGCCTGGCTCTCCCCACAGAGCCAGCAGCAGGGGAGGGTCTCAGACGCTGCCCACCCCCATGAGCACTGGGTGGGGGAAGCTGTTCTTCCCCTCAGAGACTCCCAGGGCAGCTAGGAGTGAGAGACGGGGCGTTTCTGGTTGGGCCTCTCTTCCCTGGCTGCCTGCCTGCTCCGTGCTGAGTGGTGGGCGGTCTCTGAGACTGCGGGTGCCCGCGCTGCCAGTGCTGCCTGATGAGTGGTGGGTGGTCTCTGAGATAGAGGTGCCCGCGCTGCCACGTGCTGCCTGATGAGTGGTGGGGGGTCTCTGAGACTGCGGGTGCCTGCGCTGCCACGTGCTGCCTGATGAGTGGTGGGGGGTCTCTGAGACTGCGGGTGCCCGCGCTGCCACGTGCTGCCTGATGAGTGGTGGGCGGTCTCTGAGACTGCGGGTGCCCGCGCTGCCACGTGCTGCCTGATGAGTGATGGGCGGTCTCTGAGACTGCGGGTGCCCGCGCTGCCACGTGCTGCCTGATGAGTGGTGGGGGGTCTCTGAGACTGCGGGTGCCCGCACTGCCACGTGCTGCCTGATGAGTGATGGGCGGTCTCTGAGACTGCGGGTGCCCGCACTGCCACGTGCTGCCTGATGAGTGGTGGGGGGTCTCTGAGACTGCGGGTGCCCGCGCTGCCACGTGCTGCCTGATGAGTGGTGGGCGGTCTCTGAGACTGCGGGTGCCCGCGCTGCCACGTGCTGCCTGATGAGTGATGGGCGGTCTCTGAGACTGCGGGTGCCCGCGCTGCCACGTGCTGCCTGATGAGTGGTGGGGGGTCTCTGAGACTGCGGGTGCCTGCGCTGCCACGTGCTGCCTGATGAGTGGTGGGGGGTCTCTGAGACTGCGGGTGCCCGCGCTGCCACGTGCTGCCTGATGAGTGATGGGCGGTCTCTGAGACTGCGGGTGCCCGCACTGCCACGTGCTGCCTGATGAGTGGTGGGGGGTCTCTGAGACTCCGGGTGCCCGCGCTGCCACGTGCTCCGTGCTGAGTGGTGGGGGGTCTCTGAGACTGCGGGTGCCCGCGCTGCCACGTGCTCCAGTGCTGAGTGGTGGGCGGTCTCTGAGACTGCGGGTGCCCGCGCTGCCACGTGCTCCAGTGCTGAGTGGTGGGCGGTCTCTGAGACTGCGGGTGCCCGCGCTGCCACGTGCCGTCTCACAGCTCAGGAGCGGGTGGCACGTTGGAGTATTTCAGGCATAAATTATGGTTGATTCTATTTTAAATTTCTTCTACCTTTGCTTTAAAATGGACCGTTGAATTATGTGTGAACTAATCTGCTGTTTCCCGCTGTGATTTATAAGCTTGGCGAGATTCCGTAATGGTTAGATCTGTTGCCGACGCTGAGCTGACCTGCCCTGGAATCTCCTTATGAGACGGGTCTGCAGCCAGGTCCCTGAGCCTCTCCTGAGTGGCCCCCGTGGATAGAGGGGGGCTCTGTGGTGTTCAGATGGGTCCTGATGCTCAGGGTGTCCCCTGCATTCTCAGGGTAAGTGGGACAGGTGAGTCGGTAACAGGCAGAAGGGCCAGAGAGGATGGTGTGGAGAGGGGGAAAGGGTGAGAGGGCTTTGAGGAAGAAGAGGAGGAGGAGGAGGAAGGGCGGTGGAAGAAGGGGGGGTAAACAGGAAGAAGGTAGCAGCCCAGGTAGATCCAATGGCCAGTAAGAGGCATGCAGGATATGGCGTCTCTGGTGGCTCTTGTCCCTGACCATTTCAGATAAGCCCAGGGAAGGGGGGTTCCGGGGTCATTGTGAAGTGAGCTGATGATGACTGACAACTTGTGCAGAGCTCGGCACAGAGACAGAATGGGGCATGGAGAGGTTTCTGGGATGTGCAGAGAGCTGGTCCCAGCAGAGGCTGCGTGGATGCCTGGCGGTGAGGGGCTTAACCCCAGGTCCAGCTGCAGGGCGCCTGGTGAGAGGGGCGCCCAGCTTCCGTGAGAGTAATGGTCTCAGACGGTGGTGGGCACGACTTGGACAAGAGAATCAGGGCCCCTGTGGGGGTGTCGGGTGTCTCTCCGGTGGTGGCAGGACAGCTGACCTGGGAAGGGCCGCCGTTGGGAACCAGGCAAAGGAGACGGCCAAGGGCCGAGGTCCCAGGTCCCTGGGCTGAGGAAGGTGGAAGGCCGAGGTCTTCATGGAGCCTGGGGTTCCGGAAGTAAATGAGGGGTGTTGAAATCCAACTTTGGGGGTGCTGCTAAGGGATGGGGAGGTCTTGGGGGTCCAGCAGGAAAGACAGGCAGTGGCCGCAGCGGGCCGGGTGAGATGCCGAGAACCCTCCGTGACCACGTGGCAGTCTGTGTACTTTTCCTGAATGGTGTGAAGGGCGAGAAAACCCAGCGATACTTACAAACCATGTTTCTGAAGAGATTGTTCTGAGCGGTCATGGCCAAGCCCCGAGACCCCAGTTGCTTTGTAACCCTCATCCTGGTTCATTCATCCTGGGTTGGCCCCTCCGATGATCTCTTGGAGCATTTTAAAATCTGCCTGTCGAGGGAAGTCAGCGGTCAGCCGGGAGGTTCAGCACATGACCCGGGTCCCTCGTGTGTGGGGCCTCAGGCAGTGAGCCAGGGGGCTGTGGGTCTCTGGAAACATCCCTCCAGCGGGAGAGGGGAAGGGAGATGTAAGGACCGTGACGCATGGTGACCTGTGCTCACCCGAGAACGGGGCACAGCAAACCACAGGCGTTCCTGACGCCAGGAGGGGTGGACGAGGACAGCCAGCCAGGTAAGTTTAATTCCAAACGCTTCCCAAGGAGTTGACTCTTGATATTGGAGATAATTCAAGTAGAGATCCACATGAGAGAGGGTGCTCACAGGTGTCAGCTAAACATTCCTGCATGGGCAGGGGCTCACTGAGGACGCCCTGTCAGTGCTCTGCTGGGCTTGCTGTTGGATGGACCCGGCCTGGCACGGCCCCTCAGTGTCACTGATGCACCTCTCCCCTGCAGAGAGGCCACAGGGGAGGGGGGGGGGAGTCAGCACGTGGGAAACACCAGCAGCTGGAAACACTGCTGCAGGACCTTCCCAGGGCCATCCTGGGCTGGGACATTCTAGAATATTCAGCGAGCGTGCGTAGGGAGGACACCTACATTTCCCAGTTTCAACCCACTGTTGTGACTGTTCTACACTACATTTTGCCCACATGACGTTTCCTTCTGGGTCAAGAAAGAGTGAGGAAATGGTCTCTCCCCTCCCTGACCCCCAGGTCACCTTAAGATTGAGGCCATTAACTTTATCAAGTGAGACTGACATGTGACTCTCTGGGCTCAGCGAGAGGTCACTGCAGAAGGAGGCTGTGCCTCTGCAAGGCCACCGCTGGCTGGCAGGCTGAGAAGTCCAGAGCCTGGTAGCCCAGGTCTGATGTTTTCAGCCCAAACAGTGCAAGGGGACAGGATTTCTAAGGCAATCCCCGTGAATGGACTGGGCTGACGTGGACAAGAATCAAATCAAATGGGAACTGTCTTCAAACAGCAAACAGCTGGGAGCCAGGCTGTGTTGGGAGCAGGGCTCAGTGACGTGTATCGAGCTTTGGGCCCCCTGTGGGCTGAGTACCAGGCAACACCACTCCATTCCCACCCAGACCAGGAGGTGCAGTCCAGCACGTCCCCAGGGATGAACTCTGCTTAAAAGGGGTTCACAGTGGGACCCACAGTGAAAACGTTAGAAATAACAGTTCAGGGAGGGACGTAAAATAAACCGGCTTGACACTGGGAAAGGCTGGAGGCCCTGCAGAGGCAGGAAGAGGGCTTTGTGCAGCTCAGCAGAGACATTGTGGGTGCAGAGAAGGGGGACTTTTGTGTTGCTGTCCATCCCGTGCGGGGCTGGTGGCCAGCAGATCACCTCCTCTTTGCTGTGAACTCACTCCCACCTCCCCCATGACTAAAACCTGATGGAAGTTTCTTTTGTCCTTTCTGAAGTGTTGAAAGCCTTCACAATGGCCCACGGGGCCCTCCCAGCCTACAGGCTTTCCTGAGCCATGTCCTAGAGGAGGGGGGACAGGGATGGTCGGTGGGGCAGCCTCTCCCCCACTGTGCCAGCCTTGGCATGCCATGGTCCCGTGTTTCAGGCCAGGGGGAAGAGGACCCATCTGGACATGCCTCTGGTGACCGGTGCTCAGACCGAGTTGTCCCTGTGGCATGTGAGAGGGAAGCCCCCAGTGGGTGAGGCTGCTGGTGTCCAGTGAGCTCCTGCTGTGTCCCCGTCACTTTACAGCAATGCCTGGCCCCAGAGTTAACCAGAGGGAGACAGGGAGGGCCACAGGGAGGACGGCTGAAAGGGGCCAGCCACACCCTCGATCGCGGGCACGTGGACATCCAGCCTGGCCCCCTGCCTGTCTTCCCCGCTGTTTCCTGTGGGGTCAGCAGTGCTCCTGGCAGCGGCCCAAACGCCCTCAACACCCCTGTTACATTGCTTTGTCTTCCGGATGCAGATGTGACGGCTGGCTGGTCCAGCATCGTGGAAGGCAGCCTCACCTGCCCCCACCCAGCCTCCCTTCTGGCCTCGCACAGCATTCTTCTCGCCACAGATCTGGGTTCCCACCCGCCGCTGCTGTTCTACCTAGAGGGTCAGACCCTCAGACACGGACCCTGAGCCGGGGCCACCATTCCCCTGTGGTCGTCCAGACCCTAGGCCCACCACTGTCTAGAGAACTTCTTCTGACCCCGATGCAGGGTCTTTGGGGACTGCACTGGACTCAGAAAGTGTCTACAGCTGAAAGGAAGCGCTTGTTTCTTTAAGGTGTGTGCCACCCAGAGTGTGGGGACAAGGGCTGTGACGGCCCCAACGCAGACCAGTGCTTGAACTGTGTCCACTTCAGCCTGGGCAGTGCCAAGACCAGCAGGTATGGGCTGGGGCCCGTCTACGTGTCAGGAGCCTGCAGGGCAGGCACCACACAGGGGTCTGTGTAGAGCTGATCTCTGCCCCACAACTGGCACCTGCTAGGAATTTGTGTGGTGCCCCAGAAAGGGGATCCCAATGAGTTTCACCACTCTGGAATTTCATCAGTTTTAGTAGCTGGTTTGTCCTCATCACACAAGCAGTTTGTGTCCATGACAGGACCCAGGAGCTGTGTCATGGTGACCTTGGTGGTCATAAACTTCTCTATTTTGTTCCACTATAATGGATCATATTGAGCATGCCAAGACTGACCACTGGGGAGCTGCAGACAGATGTCCTTTTAGGGCCAGAACTGCTCTAGACGTCAGGGGGCTCCCGTGCCTGAGTGCCCAGGCAGAGGTGTGGGCATGCATGGGGGCACACTCCCACCAGGGTGTAGACAGAGGTGTGGGCATGCATGAGGGGCACACTCCCACCAGGGTGTAGACAGAGGTGTGGGCATGCATGGGGGCACACTCCCACCAGGGTGTAGGCAGGGGTGTGGGCATGCATGGGGGCACACTCCCACCAGGGTGTAGGCAGGGGTGTGGGCATGCATGGGGGCACACTCCCACCAGGGTGTAGGCAGGGGTGTGGGCATGCATGGGGGGCACACTCCCACCTGGGTGTAGGCAGGGGTGTGGGCATGCATGGGGGGCACACTCCCACCTGGGTGTAGGCAGGGGTGTGGGCATGCATGGGGGGCACACTCCCACCAGGATGTAGGCAGGGGTGTGGGCATACATGGGGGGCACACTTCCACCAGGGTGTAGGCAGGGGTGTGGGCATGCATGGGGGGCACACTCCCACCAGGGTGTAGGCAGAGGGGTGTGGGCATGCATGGGGGCACACTCCCACCAGGGTGTAGGCAGGATGTGGGCATGCATGGGGGGCACACTCCCACCAGGGTGTAGGCAGAGGGGTGTGGGCATGCATGGGGGCACACTCTCACCAGGGTGTAGGCAGAGGGGTGTGGGCATGCATGGGGGGCACACTCCCACCAGGGTGTAGGCAGGATGTGGGCATGCATGGGGGGCACACTCCCACCAGGGTGTAGGCAGAGGGGTGTGGGCATCCATGGGGGGCACACTCCCACCAGGGTGTAGGCAGGGTATGGGCATGCATGGGGGGCACACTCCCACCAGGGTGTAGGCAGAGGGGTGTGGGCATGCATGGGGGCACACTCCCACCCGGGTGTAGGCAGAGGGGTGGGCATGCATGGGGGGCACACTTCCACCAGAGTGTAGGCAGGATGTGGGCATGTATGGGGGGTACACTCCCACCAGGGTGTAGGCTGAGGTGTGGGCATGCATGGGGGGCACACTCCCACCAGGGTATAGGCAGGGGTGTGAGCATGCATGGGGGGCACACTCCCACCAGGGTGTAGGCAGAGGGGTGGGCATGTATGGGGGGCACACTCCCACCAGGGTGTAGGCAGAGGTGTGGGCATCCATGGGGGGCACACTCCCACCAGGGTGTAGGCAGAGGGGTGTGGGCATGCATGGGGGGCACACTCCCACCAGGGTGTAGGCAGAGGGGTGGGCATGCATGGGGGGCACACTCACACCAGGGTGTAGGCAAGGGTGTGGCAGGTGCAGGCATGACTTCACCCCATCCTGGAGGTCACACAGCTGCTCCCACTGTGCTGGGCAGAGGCAGTCGTGCTGCAGACCACTCACTGGCCAGGAGACCCCAGGCCAAGGGCAGAAGGCGGGTATTTGCTGGAACCGAATCTTCCAAAATTCACAGTCGCTCCACAGTCACATGGTGCTTTCCTGGGGAAGAGGGTGGACGTGTTGGCAGAGTATTGCAAAAGCTCTCTGCTCCTGGTCCCCCAGGAAGTGCATGAGCATGTGCCCCTTGGGCTACTTCAGGGACACAGCAGCCAGACTCTGTTGCTGGTGCCACAGGGGGTGTGAGACGTGCTTGGGCAGGGGTCCAACCCAGGGCCTGTCTTGCCGCCGTGGGTTCTACCAAGCCTGCCCTTCCCCGGGCTGGGGTTCCCTCCCCTGGTGGGACTTTCCTGCCCTCTGCTCCCTGTGCACCTGTCCTTCTAGAAAGAACTCTGACCAGGGGAGGGAGGGCACGATGGTGACATCAGAGCCTTCAGACCGCGCGCTCCTGGCCAGTCTCACACAGACGTGGTCAGAGCAGGTGCACTGATGCTGACATGAACCTGCTGGTTTGTGGAATCTCACTTCTGAAAGTCAGCGTCCGTTACTGAGGAAGGACAGACAGACAGCTTGGGCCAGTGACTCTCAGGTCAGTGGGACTTCAGACATCAAAACAGGAAGGCGGCCCTGGCTGGTTGGCTCAGCGGTAGAGCGTCGGCCTGGCGTGCGGGGGACCTGGGTTCGATTCCCGGCCAGGGCACACAGGAGAAGCGCCCATTTGCTTCTCCACCCCCCCCTCCTTCCTCTCTGTCTCTCTCTTCCCCTCCCGCAGCCAAGGCTCCATTGGAGCAAAGATGGCCCGGGCGCTGGGGATGGCTCCTTGGCCTCTGCCCCAGGTGCTAGAGTGGCTCTGGTCGCAACAGAGCGACGCCCTGGAGGGGCAGAGCATCGCCCCCTGGTGGGCAGAGTGTCGCCCCTGGTGGGCGTGCCGGGTGGATCCCAGTCGGGCGCATGCGGGAGTCTGTCTGACTGTCTCTCCCCATTGCCAGCTTCAGAAAAATACAAAAAACCCCCAAACAACAGGAAGGCCTCCAGGGTGCCCTGCTGTCTGCCCTGCACTGTCTCCCCCTGCAGCCCTGGGTGTGTGCACGGGCAGTGTGGGGGGAATGGGTCGTCAGCTCCACTTGTGGACTTGGTGGTCGAAACTGGGTGAAAGGCCCTCCTAGGAAGACTTCCTGGGCTGCAGTTGGGGTGAGTGAGGACAGACAGTTTGCAGCCCCCCAGAAATGCAGTGCCACCCGCTGGCTAAAGAGGCTAGTGTTTGTAGTGCACTCGGCACACAGTGACCACACCCCTCAGAGGGGTGACAAGGGGACATTGCTGAGAGGTGACAAAAGGCCCACGACTAATGATGACACAAGCAGGTCTTGAACTCAGAGCAGGGAAGTCAGGTGGGTGGCTCTGCCAGTCTCAGGAAGTGGGAAGAGGGGTGGGCTCTGGAGCCCAGGACATCATTCATTCGCCAACTCGGTTCTCCGGGAAGAGGCAGAGAGTGTCTGGGTCAAGTGGATGGAGGGTCATTCCTAAACAAGGTGAAAGAAGCCACCGTTCTGCTGTGGTGATTATGCGTGTCTATGTCCACGGTCACTGAGTGTTCAGTAAAGACCCCTGGAGGATGCTGGTGGGGGGCTCAGGGGCACCCTCAGGCTCCACCCTGTCATGTGTGCAACGGCCCTGAGTCATCTCTGCTCAGTCAGCCAGGAACTGGCTTCTGTCCTGTTGAAGTTAGCAGAACCAAGCTTGTGTCCTCTGGATAGGGCCCCCCAGGTTATCTGAGGACTTCGGTTTATTGCAGAAAAAAGAGCTAAGACCCCTGACATGTGATACAGGGCGTGTGGTCCTGACGTGGCTGCCTGATTCCTGCATCATTCGTCCTGGAGCTGACGCCCGGTGACGACTGCTTTGTCAGCCCCGCTGGGGACAGGAGCCCCAGGGGCCCAGGTCTGACGTGCTGGCATTCTCCCACTTCCCTTCTCGTCTCTTCCTTCAGGTCAGAAAAAATGCCTGAAGTGCCACGCAAGCTGTAAGAGGTGCATGGGTGACACGGAGAAGTGTACTGTCTGCCAGGAGGGGTTCAGGTGAGTCACCGAGTTCCGCCCTTTCCTCTTTCTGTCATCTCTCTCTCTCTCTCTCTCTCTCTCTCTCTCTCTCTCTCTTTCGTTTCCACTCAACGATTTGCTGTGTTTTTGCAAATTCTCACAGAAAGCCCAAATTTTCAGAATCCTTTCAGGGTAAAGATGAGGTCTATCCAAATCAGACTTGTTTTCTTGTATCAAGCGCAACACGCATCCTCTTTAAAAACATGGTGCTGGGCTCACGATTTTTATCAGAATACTTTGAAATGTTTGTTTAGCCCATTTAATGCAGCCAAACTGCATTTACTGCAACCAAATGCTCATTACCTGTTCCTCCAAGTAACCGCTTGGAATGACGCCATGGACCCTCCCGCAGTCCGGAAACAGGCTCTGCGTGTTAAAGAAGGGAAGTGTCCACCTGCCGTCCACACCCCTCCAGGAAAGTCTCTTGAAATCACATCTTTGTTTCCTCTGGTAAAACGGGGGCGTGGAGCCACCCTGCCTTGGGAAGATGAGATGGGATGAGCTGTGTTGGGCCATAAATGATTTGCCACAGGGTCAGCCTGCCGTGGCAGCCCGTCTGGGACCCAGGGCCTGCGTGTGTGGGGATGGGCAGCTGTGAAGTGGCAGGGGCAGCTTGGATGGAGGCACTGGGGACAGACTGGGAAGGAAGCTCAGAAGAACTAACTGGAGTCACACAAAGGAGACAGAGTTGGGGGGAAGGTTGATGAGAACAGTGCTTCTCACCCCACGGAGTGCCCCCGAGTCACCGAGGCTGTTGTGAAAACGCAGATTCTGACCAGGCAGCTCTGACTGGAGCCCCGGACTCTGCATTTCTGGCAGGCTCCCAGGGAGGAGGAGGATGCTGTGCCAGGCTGTGCCAGGCCCAGGCCCTCCCTGCCGGCCTCCCTGTCATCTAGGCCGAGGGCACCGGCAGAGGTGTTCCTTGGTGGAGGGTGTGAGGAGGAGCTGCACACCCATGTTTGGTCTCCACAGCGCCTCCGACATGGGCGTCAACATCACTCATGTTTCTGCCGGGAGAGGAAGTTGCCCCGGGGAGCACGTAGCTGCTGCAGTGCCTTCCGTGGGTCTGACCCTCTTTTCTGACCTGGTTGAGGGCAGGAGAGAAGCAGGCCCCCAGGGCCATGTGCACGCCTGCTGTCCTCTAACCCTGTTAGGTGCACGAGGCAGGGTTGCGGCAGTGACAGGATGCATTAACGAACCAGTTCCCCAGGAGACAGAGGGGACAATGAGGTGGTTGCAGCAGGGGGCCTGGGAGCTGCAGTTGTGATGTCACCTCCGGCCAGGGCTCCTCGACCCCAGGCTGGAAACTGAAGGTGTCAGGGAGGCTCCATGGTTCCAAGTCAGTGGGACCCACCCCACCGGGGAACTGCTGCAAGGTCCCAGGGGGCTCCTCTCTGTGCCCCTGGGTTCTGGAGGAGAGGATGTCAACCGCCCCCAGATGAACAGTGTTGCAGGGAGAAAACTCAGCGATCCAGACAGAGGCAGGGGTTTCATCGCCGGCCGTAACCCACAGGAAGCTCCCTTTTATTGCCCAGCGTCCTCGTGAGCCGAGGCTCCAAGTCACTGCTGCCCCATTAGAGCTGCGTCTCCTGCCACCCAGCTCTGAGGGCAGACGTGCAGGAAGAATGTGCGTTTAAGGACTGGATGGAACTGGCTCCATGAGCAGGAAGGGCCTGGGTGTCTGCTGTCCGTGGTTTACCCCCGCCATATCCCTCATGCAGGATTCCGTGTGTCTGACGCACCCAGGACACCAGTCCCACGTGTCGAGTGTCAGGTGCACTCACAGCATGTGCATCGAGCACAGTGTGCTCTTGGGAGTGAAGAAGCAGAGCGTCTGATGTGTATTCACACTGCCCGGTGCCAGACTCTCACCAACATCTTACGAGTATTTGCTCATTTAGCCCCGAAAACAGCACTGCTGTGCAGGAGCCATGATTATCCCAACAAAGAGGAGAGGACATGGGGACTCGGAGAGGTCAGTGGACTTTTCTGGGGTCTGGGTCTGGTTGCACAGCTAGGACATGGCGGGGAAAGGACCTGGAGTGGACGGGCGAGCGGCAGTCTCCTCCCTAAGCCTTGACCGTGGAGGTGCGAGAGGAAGACGGGAGCCAGAGAGGCAGGTCCTGCTGGGTCCCGGGAGGGGATTTGAGTTCAAGTTTATGGTGAAGGACAGAGGCGGGAGCCCATCCAGGTTTTGTAAGTGTTGTTAAGATTGCAGAGGGCTTGGAGACAGTGAGACTGCCCACCTGTCACCAGGGGTGACCCTCACACGCTCAAGTCCTCCTCTTGGGTCGGGTTCAGGTTTGGTTAGTGCCAGTGAGGAGAAGCCATCACAGACCAGGAGAGAATGGGAGGACCTGGCTGTCTGCACCAGGACCTGGGTCCTGGGGCTTCGGAGATGGACCCGGGTCCCGCCAGCCACCTGCTGGCAATGGTCCTGCTCTCGGGCCCAGGACAACCCTCCCAGCTGGACCTCCTCCAGAATCAGAACCGCTTTTCCGCTTATGTCGGCTCAGAACCTTTGTCAACTCAGAGAGCTGGGCTTCAGCGACTTGCATTTTCTCTCATGAAAGACCTTGAGGGCAAATCTTCATTTAATTAGAATTCGGAAGGGATGTCAAAATCTGCCCTTTTCCCCCTCCGACAGCCTTGCACGGGGCAGCTGTGTCCCTGACTGTGAGCCGGGCACCTACTTCGATTCTGAGCTGGTCAAGTGTGGGGACTGCCACCATGCCTGCCGTACCTGTGTGGGTGAGTTCACGGCCGCACAGGCCTGGGTTTCGCTGTGCCGCACCGTCCCGGGACCTGGGTGACGCAGGGGGGTGGCCGAACCCTCTTCAAACCAAGAAGGCCTTAGGATTCCTCAGTAGGCCAGGGGTTTGTAGCAGTAAAGTCACAGAGGCCCTGGCAGGGGCAGGAGGGAGGGGGGATTGGTTACCGTTTACAGGTGTGAAGTTTGAGTTTGGTAAGATGAAAATGTCTGTCTGGGGATGAATGGATGGATGGTAGTGATGGTTGCACAGCATGTGAATGTACCTAATGCCACTGAGCTGTACAATTAAAAAGATTTTATGTTACCGACAGTATTACAATTTTACAAGCTAAAAAAGAAAAGTCAGAATGTCATACTTGAAAATAAATTTTGTATCCCAGGCTGGGTCGCTAGGTTGGTTAGAACATTGTCCCGAAGTACAGAGGTTGCTGGTTTGGTTCCTGGTCAGGGCAGATATAGCACCAGATCGATGTTCCTGCTCTCTCTTTCTCTCCCTTCTCTCCTTCTAAAATTGATAAAAAGAATTAAAGAATTTGCTTTCATTGAATTGGGGGGAGGAGTGGGGAGTGGGGGAGAGAGAGAAAAGTCAACTGATTTTACTTAGTTCAGTTTTACTTGTGCGATCACTGGTTGCTTATAGGTGCTCTGACTGGAGATTGAACCTGTGACCTTTGGCATGCCGGGTTGACCTTCTATCCAGCCAGGGCCACCTGGGTGCTCTTAAAATGATCAGCCTGGGTTTCCCAGCTGAGCAGGCTGCGGACTGCTCGTGAGCGGGCCTGTCTGCAGCTCCGTGCTTGCACGAGAAGGCACAGTCCTGGACGCGACGCTGTAGACTCAGAGACGAGGGTGGTTCAGGTGCTGAAGGGAAGGAGGCTTTAAAACAGTGCCCTCGTTCTGTGTACCTGTCTTTGCTTACTGTGAACACTTTAGTCACAGAGAAAACTACTTTCATAGGAAAGTTTATGTCTTAAAATTCCCCACCGAGATGACAGCACAGATGTCTCCCAGGCACCGTGTTTATGTAGAACAGTGAGAATGCCTTTGCTTTATTAGGCTTCGTGCTGCGAGTCATTTGCACTTGGGTGTGGGAACGCGTCCGGAGTCTGTGGTCTCAGACGTGTTCCCAGCTGTTTTCTCCCGAGTCTCCTTCCTCACCCAGCACTGTTGTCCTTGTTCTGAGAATTCCCTGTTAGGTAGAGCTCGTTGCTGCCTTCACCATCGAGAATCAGGTGTCTGCTAGGTCACAGTTGCCGTAGCCCAGGTCCTGGGAGATAGGGCATGATGGGTGCCTCTCCTGCTGTGGACACGTGACCCCATGTGGGCATGGGCTGTGCTCTCCAGCAGTGGGCACCCCGGAACCCTTGCAGCCAGGAGGAGACGTGCCTTCTGGGCCCCCCTGGAAGCCCCATGGAGCTGGGCCCGGCACAAGGAGCACAGGGGCTGCTCCCAGCTGTTTGCTCTGAGGCCTTTTTAAAATTATTTTGTATTTTTTGAAGTGAGAAGTGAGGAGGCAAACAGACAGACTGCTGCATGCACCCAACCGGGATCCACCAGCATGCCCACCAGGGGGCAATGCTCTGCCCATCTGGGGCATTGCTCTGTTGCACCTGGAGCCATTCTAGCACCTGAGGTGGAGGCCATGGAGCCGTCCTCAGTGCCTGGGCAAATTTTGCTCCAGTGGAGCCTTGGCTGTGGGATGGGAAGAGAGAGACAGAGAGAAATGAGAGGGGGAAGGGTGGAGAAGCAGATGGGCGCTTCTCCTGTGTGTCCTGGCTGGGAATCGAACCCGAGACTTCCACATGCCAGGCCAATGCTCTACCACTGAGCAAACCAGCCAGGGCTGTCCTGCAGCCTTTTTATCTCTTTCTTATTCTTTGTTTCTGAGACTCGGTACCTGGCCCAGGTTGACTGAAGAGCATTGCTGGTGCCACTCAGTCAAATGTCACAGACACTTGAATCTGTAAGCCTCAGGCCTGTGCTGTGCTAATGCTTTTGCCGTCAGAATTTCCACTCACTGTTCTTTTCCTGTGGCTCCAGATGGCTGGTGGCTGACAGTGTCCAGGCTCTGCTGGCTCTCCCTCACTGCAGCCCTCTGTCACCGCAGGGTTTGTATCCAGCAGACCTACGGTGTCTGGATGTCTGCCCTCCTCCCCGTGCCCGCATGCCCTGGTTCTTTCTGAGATCCTGGGACATGTGTATCTACCCACGGCAGCCTCGGGGACAGGGACCCCATTTCCGTGCTTCGTGTCTGGTGTGCGCTGTGTCAGAAGCACCTGTCCTCGGCCACCATGCCCTCCCCGGGAGCCCCACTTGTTTCTTCTCTCTCCCTGTCATCTGTACCAAACACCTGTCCACACCTTTCCCACCGGACGTCATCTTTCCGTCTCCCCATCATGTACACGGTTCTGTCCAACAGAAATAGGGTGCATTATAAGTTTACTAGAGAAGCAGGGGAAAATCATGCTAACATAATATCTTAATTAACCCTATGTATCTGAAATGCTGTTGTTGAATATATCATCAATGTAAAAAAATGACTATCTCTCATTCTTTCTTCTGCTGAGGCTCTGAAGTCCAGTCTGTGTGTATGTATCGTAAGCTCACAGCACATGTCCATTTGGTGGGGCCACATGTCCTGTGCACAGAGCCACATGTGGCCTGGTGTGGTGGGAAAGGAAGGCTATGGAGTCATGGCCACCAACATGACACAGGTTGGGAGGACGTGGGGCTCTGGCCTCCGTGTCCCCAGCTGTGAGACGAGGGTGGGCCCACCTCCCAGGAGCAAGTGAGGAGAGCTGAGCACAGACACACAGTGGCACCTGAAGTCCAGCTGTGGTGGTGGCCAGGGGATAGATGAGCAGCAGTTGTTCCTAGAGACCCTGTAGCAGGCCTGGGACAGAAGGTGGGCGGGCAGTCCCTGATAGCTGCTGCTTTTCCCACAGGACCCAGCAGAGAAGAGTGTATTCACTGTGCCACAGACTTCCACTTCCAGGACTGGAAGTGTGTGCAGGCCTGTGGTGAGGGCTACTACCCAGAGGTAGTACGTGCCTGTCGACAGTTTTCCCGGTCACACCCAGACCTCTGGGAACGGTGGTGCCTGTGCCCGCTGAGGGGTGGTGAGAGGGTCAAGGTGGGCAGTCCCCTTGCCCGGGAGCTGGGGGACTGCTGTGCAGCATCTTGCCCCTGAGGTGGGCAAGCAGGAACCATTGGCAGAGCAGGGGATGCCTACAGGCAAGGTGCACCTCCTGTGTGCCAGGCACCATGTAGCTGGGACAGGGCAGGAAGCAGACCCAGGTACCTGCTTGGAGGTGCTCACACCCCAGTAGCAGAGCCCTGGGGCACCACCCAGCTGTGCCACAGTCAGGACGCATCCACACAGTAGGACAGGAAGCAGGTAGTGGACCTGTGTGCTGGGGAGACCAGTCCCTGGGAGCTCAGCTCAGAAAAGGCAGCAGGTGGAGCCCTTGCCCAGATGTGGCCCTAGAGCAGGACATCCCTCCCCTCGCCCCTGCCCCCACCCCAGGCACGAGGCCACAGGAAGGTCACCCAGGAAGGTCAGTCTGGTGGGTAGCAGCTGTCCCCAGGCCAGCTCTAGGATCAGCGTTGTCACATCCCTGGGGGGGCCTTGTCCAAAGTCCATGAGTGCATGGGGATGTTCAGGTGACAGAGATGGAGCCTTGGAGGCTGGGGCCTGTCAGCCTTGGGCATGCTCTGCTCTGTGGACAGACTGTCCTCGCCTGCCCTGGGAAGAAAGCGGTCAGGAGGAAGGGTGTGCAGACGCTTGGCCAGGGTGTCAGCCCATCGCAGGAGACACGGCCACAGCGAGGGGCAGGGGTCTGGAGGGCAGGGGCCTGGAGAGGGTGGGCCTCCTCTCTGTTTGGCAGCGGGAACACCTGTCCCCGCACAGGTGTGAGGAGAACTGCCTGAGCTGTGAGGGCTCCAGCAGAAACTGTAGCCGATGTAAGCAGGGCTTCACGCGGCTGGGGACCTCGTGCATCACCAACCACACCTGTAGCAACGGTGAGCTCTCGTGGTGACAGGTGCACCCTGCCCTGCATTACCTGCGGGATTGCCCTCGGAGGAGTAAGCCCGCTGGCCTCGGGTCACAGGGGAATAGAAAAGAACAGATGGGAAAGGCAGCTCTCCGAGCAGACATGCTTCCCCTCCCTTGCCCCCCTGCCCCCCTTGGGCCTTCTCTAGTCTCCTTCCCTCCCCTTCAGGCCACTCACATTGACCAGACACACCCTTGCCATAACCCAGCTACTGGTGATTGGTTTGTTGAGTGCCTTTAAAAAATGATTCTGTCTTTGTACCGTTCCACTCCCATGCCTTCCACCCCAGGGGACCTGTGTGCCGTAACTTCCATTCAGAGAGGTCTGACCTTGGAGGTCAAGTCAAGAGGCCTGAGGGTCTGCGCCTGACCGGAGTGCACACTCGAGGGTCAAGGGAGGAGCCACCTCAGTGGTGTGGGAGAGCCCTGAGTCTCTCAGTAGATGGGGAGACCAGGGTGGGCTGTGAAAAACAGGAACTCAGGGAGACCTGAAATCCATTTTGGGAAAATGCTTCAAAGGCCAGAAAGTTCCGTGTAGGAAGTCACGTGCTTGACTAGCATGTTCAGCCAGGACGCTGAGGTGCTCACAGGAGGTTCTCGAAAGCCAAGAGCAGGGCCAGCTGGTCTGCATGGCTCTCCTCTGCCTGCCCCTTCTAGGCCGTCCCCTGCCTCCCTGGTCTCCTTCCTGAGCCCCCCACCCTTAGCACAGGCATCTGGACAGAGGTTCACATGAGCATTGAGGTCCCATTGGCACAGCCCAGAAGTTCTCCTGGCCCCTGGCCCCCAGACTCCCCAAACCCTTGTCTCTCAGACTTAGCAGGAGCCCCTTCATATCATGTGACACCCCCTGGTGAGTCACATGTCACAGGGATGGCCATGAGGGCAGAACTGGCTGCCACCCTCCCTCCCTCTGTGTCTCCTTGGCCTGGAAAACCACTGGGGCCAGCACCGTGGGGTGGTCGGAACAGCAAAACAGGCCCCCAAGTTTGACATGTGCCCTTTATCTCTTGGGCGGCCTCAGCCATCAAGACGTTCTGCGACATGGTGAAGTCCAACTGGCTCTGTGAGTGAGAGCTCTTCGTTCAGTTCTGCTGCCGCACGTGCTCCTGGCCCGGTAGGGACCCTTTCACCTGCAGAAGGACAGGCCGCTCCCATCCATCCGTCTGTCCGTCCACCTGCCTCCAGACTGGTCCAGAGCCGATTTCCAGGGCAGCGCCTTGATCTGCCAGCCCTGCCCTCCCGGGAACAAGTCCTTTGGCAGCATCTCGGGGCACCCAGCCCGGGGCCGGGCCTTCAGGAGGTGTTCCTGGAGCAGCGATGTCCTCAGCTCCACAGCGTTCTCTGACAAACCCAGCATGTCCTGGGACTCCACAGCCCCAGTTCCTGGGCGGCCTCGGGACCAACAGTTTACTGGACCTTCAAGACCAAAGTGGAAAGTCAAGACACAGCCTCTCTTCCGGGCTATCGAGCAGCATTTGTAATCTCAGCCACCAGGTCCCGCCCACAGAACCTGGCTGTGCCGGGTGGGAGGAAGGGGGAGCCCCACACCTGCTCCTCTGGCTGCCACAGAGCTGTGTGGGGGACGGTTTGGCTAGACCGTAAAAGAGAGAGATCTGGGGGCATCAAGTGTCTGATCCCTGGGGATAGAGCAGCTATTTCTGCCTAGTCAGCGGCTTATAAATCGCTGTAGGGACTCAGACAGCCAGATTCCAGACCCCAAGAGGAGGCTTCTCTTTCCTGGCGCCTTATACTTTGAGCCCAGCGTCCCTATCACCACCTCTGTCTGTGTCTCTAGGGCTCTCATGGCCCAAATGCCCACCTCCAGCTGACCCAGAGCTTCCTGAGGAGGGTCCCCAGGAGGCATTGGGGGCAAGCAAAGGTGCCCCAGGTCCAGCGATTCCTCTCGCCCAGAATTGTTCACCTGACATGTCCCAGGTTGTGGAACTGCTACCGAAGCCGATGTGGCCGCTGCTCCTGCAGAGACTTGCTCTCCAGGTGGCTGTCCCTGTGTCCGACTGTCCCAGGAGCCTGGCGGTGCACTTGGGTCTCTTTCTGCCAAACCTGTGTGGGCATTTTATAAGCTGTGTGTTCTGATTTTTACCGATGTTAATTATTTTGACAAATATTTCATATATTTTCATTGAAATGCACAAATCTGCTTGATCGACTCCCTGTGACAGGGGAGTAGCATTTGCCTTAAATTTTTTCGAGCTTGTACGTCTCCCTTTGGTTCTGCTGCCCCTTTGTACACATCTGACTTGTCCCTGTGAGCTGGGGAAACCAGCAGGTGTTGACTGAACCCACAGCTCCAAAGAGGAAACCCACAGAGCAAATACAGTGTTAACCTTAAATTAATAAAAGAGTTAACGTCCCACCGCTGAGGAGCCTGTGTTTATTTGTGAGGCACAATGATTGACATGGGTGCTGACCGGTGTGTGCAGTGGCTTTTATTTGGGGTTTCTGGATCTCTCCATTGTCATTCTGGGGGGGGGGTCCTGGAGCTCTAGGGACGTCACTGTAACAGAGGCATGGGAGGAAGTCTGGAGATGTGAGAGCTTGTGGGGCAGTCGCAGCACACGGTTGCTCCTCACCGAGAGCTGCCAAGGGGGTTGAGTTGGGTTTCTGCACAGACTGAAGTCCTCACCCACGGGTTCCATGCTGCACGCATTCTCACCGCGGCCTCGTGACAGGGCCAGGCACTTGGGCTCGCTGGGAACCCTTGGGCTGCAAATGACGGAAATGCCCCAAATAGAACTGATACAGAAAGAAGGAAAAGTGGGTGAAGGTCATTATTTTGGAATTTCAGGGCTGACCCAGAATTTCAGGGAAGGGCACAGCTGGGCCTGGGGAACCTTGGGACCAGCACTCATGTTCCCTGGACCCTCTTTGCAGTGTCCTCCTCTCCAGTGGACGGGACAAACAACAGAAACACATGCTTCTTCCAGGTGAAATTGGGACAATCTCCAACCCCCCCAATCTAAACCCCGAAACAGCCTTTCTGTTTCTGCTTCTCGCCCGTGGCTGCTCTGCCCTCTCCTCTGCCCGTGTTCCCCTGTCCCGTCAGCCATGGCCGCAGGGACAGGCTGTGCAGCAGAGCCCGGCTGCAGAGAGTTCCCCCAGGGACAGTTCTCAGAAAATACAGCCTGCATGAGAGTGATTGACCAGAGCTGTCCACAGGATTGAAGACGTGATTGTGTTTGGGGGACTGTAGACGGGACCAGGCTGAATATTGATAAGGATGCAACCTTGCTTGACCAGTGGTGGCACAGTGGATAGAGCATTGACCTGGATGCTGAGGACCCAAGTTTGAAACCCTGAGGTCGCTGGCTTGAGCGTAGGCTGATTGACATCCCAAGGTTGCTGGCTTGCGCCTGAGGTTCACTGGCTTGGCTTGAGCCCTGTCAAAGCAGATATAAGAAAGCAATCAATGAACAACTAAAGTGTTGCAACTATGACTTAATGCTTCTCATCTCTCCCTTCCTGTCTCTCTCACTCACTCACTCACTAAAAAAAAAAAAAAAAAAAAAAGAAAGAAAGAAAAAAGAAAAGAAAAAAGATTTAGACCCAATTGGGCTAAATAATTAGAAAAACGTTTTATTCCCCACTGACTGACAGGAGACTAGGATGGGTAAGCAGAAGAAAGGCTTAGGAGTTACTACAACAGTCTAAGTTATTACTATTTTAAAATTATGTTTCCACTAGTACATTTTCTCCCAAAATGTGAATGGTTTTTCTTTGTTGCAGATTACTTTAATAACAAAAATTTAAATTATTCCAAAAAGGTGTAAACTGCTAATGTTTTAAGTATATACCCTTCTAGACAATTCTACATGCACATTTTCTTTTTTCCTATTTTTGGTGGGTTTAATTTACTATTTTCGGTTATTAAGGACACAAATCTTGAGAACTTTCAGCTTTCTCTAATATTTGAATTTAAGAATGCACATTTGCCCATCATTTTTGGTTAGTTGTATTTTTATTGTATTCAGTTGAAATTATGTTGTAATTGTGATGATGATATATTTTGGGGGTTACTTATACTTTATATAATTTTAATCCTTTGAAGTTCCTTGATACTTGCTTTATAATAACAGTATGGGAACTTTAAAAAACGTTCCAAGTGTGCATTTCTGCTGCCACCTCTTGTGCATCGGTGAGATAGGGAGCAAGGAGAAGGTGCAGGGGCTCTGAGTAGTCTTGGTTTTCCCATGTAGTCCGTCCTGAGCAAGAAGTAATTTTCCACCAGTTCCTTCCTCTGCGTCTGGTCAGTGCATGAGGTGAGAGAAGAGAGGAAATCCAGCCTGTAGAACAATAGCTCCTGTGCAGCTGTTTCTTATGTGTTGAATGTGGTCTCTCTTTGTACATATGGGCTCTATTTCTGTCCACATGTCACAGTCCCGAGATGAAGTCAGTAGCGTGCTCCAGGGGATATTAGGTAAGTGGAGGGTGGGCCTGAGGCACGTGGGTGAGTAGAAACAGGGTTTTCATTTTTAATCTATTGATTGACTTTAGAGATACAGAGAGAGGAATTGGGGGTAGAGAGAAGCATTCGTTTGTTGTTTTGCTTAATTGTGCATTTCTTTGGTTGCCTCCTGTATGTGCCCTGACCAGGAATTGAACCTGTAACCTTGGTGTCTTGGGGCAATGCTTCAACTGACAAGAGCTATCCTGTCCAGGGCCTTTATTTATTTATTCATGTTTATAGGATGTTTATAAAAGCTGGGACAGTGATACAAGGAAGGTCTTACAACAGAAGAAGCAACAGGAGAGCCCATGTGGGCAGCTTTGGCCACTGGTAAGTCAGACAATAGGGCACCTTGGAGACAGTTTTGAGGGTCAGCCCTGATTGAGCTTTCAATGCCCACTGGTCCCTGGGTTGCACATCTCCTGGGGTCCCATAGAGCTGGGGAGAAAGAGAGAGGCCAGGTAATGTGCCCTGGGGGAGGGGCTGGGCCCAGGCTGCTGAGGGAGGAGTAGGGGGGGGAGAACCCAAAGTTTAGTCTATGTCACTTTGTTTTCCTGTGCTGTGCAGCACCAGATAAGACACAAAAATTTTTCCTCCTATAAAGCAGATACTATGTCATGATAAAATACCTTAGTATTTCATATTGTTTCTATCAGGTGTTTGATCACTAAACCAAACCATTTCAGCTCTAAGAACCAGAGGTGAGACAACCACATACCGGTCCAGTGCTGATGTTGGAGGATCTCTACGTTCCCTACTCTCACAGGACTAAGAGTTGTAGTGACAGGACACCCCACCTTCTCATGTGGGACCCTCCCCACCCTCACAGGACTCAGAGTGAACATCACAGGACCCTGAACCTCTCAGGTTGGGGTTCTCCACAGTCACATGACCTAGAAATGATGTCAAAGCGCCCGATACTCTCTCAGGAGGGTCCATATTTCACAATGAATGGGCCCAGAGGTTATGTGAAAGGGTCCCCAACTGTAACTTGAGGGACCCTGTCCCCACACTGTCTCTCTCGTGTGGGAATCCTTTTCATAGTGGCAGAATCCAAACTCATGGGACCCCTCTTAGGTGGACCTCCTCACACAATCATAAGATCCAGCACTGATGTACCAGGACTCTTTACCGTCCTTAGGAGGACCCCCTTCTTACATCACAGGGTCCAGAGCCAACATGACTGGACTGTTCACTCTGTTTTGACCCTTCCACACAATCACCAGACCCAGATCAGCTGTGACAGAATTGTCCAAGCTCTCAGGGAAATAACTTTCTTTGCATTCACATAATCCAAAAATGATACAACACCGTCCCTATTGTCTCAGGGTAAGACCTCTTTTCCCACTCCCTGGTCCCAGGTCCGATGAGATAGGATCCCCTCTTCTCACAAAGAGGGGCCCTTCCACATCTCAGAGGGCCCAGAGCCGATGAGACAGGATCCTCTGTTCTCTCTGGTGGGACCATTTTCCATGCTCTCAGGAAACAGAACCAATGTGACAGGACTCCCTACTGCTTCTGGTTTATTGGTCAGTCCACTGCTCAGGTTGAGTCAACTAGGGTCTGTGGGGTCCTGATTCTGTCTGTTTCCTCTGGTGTTTGTCCAGTAATAGTTGTTATGTTCATGTTGACAGGAATTTAGATATGGATGGGGAAAGAGAGCAAGGGAATTAGACATTCTATTCTATAAAACTCAGAATGTCTGCTCCAGGGAGAAGCCTCAAGGCTCCACTTAGTCTAATCTGATAGAATGCTCCAGTATTCATAGGCTTGATGGCACATTAGAAGAATCTATTGTGTCCTGAGAAGTCCATTGTCCTCTCAGCTCTCTGGCTCAGATCTGGAAGGAGTTACCCCAAGGCACTGCCGGTCAGGTGAGAGGGGAAGGAAGAGGGAAATGGTTCCATTGTAGGAGAGGTACTCAAAAATGGGTGGGAAGGCTCTGACTGGTTGGCTCAGTGGTAGAGCATCGGCCTGGCGTGCAGGAGTCCTGGGTTTGATTCCTGGCCAGGGCACACAGGAGAAGCACCCATCTGCTTCACCCCTCCCCCTCTCCTTCCTCTCTGTCTCTCTCTTCCCCTCCCGCAGCCAAGGCTCCATTAGAGCAAAGTTGGCCCAGGCGCTGAGGATGGCTCTGTGACCTCTGCCTCAGGCACTAGAATGGCTCTGGTTGCAACAGAGCGACACCCCAGATGGGCAGAGCATCGCCCCCTGGTGGGTATGCCAGATGGATCCCGGTCGGGATCGTGCGGGAGTCTGTCTGACTGCCTCCCCGTTTCCAACTTCAGAAAAATACAAAAAAAAAAAAAAATGGGTGGGAAACACTGAGGCTGGGAATCTAGAGTGTTTATGGCCAGGAAAATCATTCTTCCCAGCTAGAGAATAGAAACATGGTCCTAACAGAGATCTGGGCCTCTGTTTGCCACTTTTTTTCTGCCCTCCCCCTGAGAGAAACATAGTGGCCACATTGTGGATTTATCATTCCACTTTCCATAGGTTTCCCAAATTTATCCATTCCTCTCAGACAGAGAGAGAAGCATGCACTCATTGCTCCACTTAGTTGTTGCATTTAGTTATGTGGTCATTGTTGCTCCTTTTAGGTGCCCACAATGCGGCTCACACCTGTCACCTTGGCATTTGGGAAAATGGCATCTGCACTGCGCTACATGGCCAGTGCCCCATAGGTTTTTTTTTTAATTTGGTATTTTAATTATCATTCAGTTGAAGTTATTTTATATTTCCAATTGTGATGCATTTGGAGGGTTATGTAGAAAATGTCATTTATACATTAAACCAGCGGTTCTCAACCTGTGGGTCGCGACCCTGGTGGGGGTCGAACGACCAAAACACAGGAGTCTCCTAAAGCAATGAGAATACATTCCGAATCATAACTGTAGCAAAATTACAGTAATTTTTTTTTTTTTTTTTTTTTTTTTTTTTTATTTCTGAAGCTGGAAACAGGGAGAGACAGTCAGACAGACTCCCGCATGCGCCCGACCGGGATCCACCCGGCACGCCCACCATGGGGCGACGCTCTGCCCACCAGGGGGCGATGCTCTGCCCATCCTGGGCGTCGCCATGTTGGGACCAGAGCCACTCTAGCGCCTGGGGCGGAGGCCACAGAGCCATCCCCAGCGCCCGGGCCATCTTTGCTCCAATGGAGCCTTGGCTGCGGGAGGGGAAGAGAGAGACAGAGAGGAAGGCGCGGCGGAGGGGTGGAGAAGCAAATGGGCGCTTCTCCTGTGTGCCCTGGCCGGGAATCGAACCCGGGTCCTCCGCACGCTAGGCCGACGCTCTACCGCTGAGCCAACCGGCCAGGGCCAAAATTACAGTTATGAAGTGGCCACCAAAATTATTTTTTGGTTTGGGGTCACTGGAACATGAGGAACTGTATTGCGGGGTCACGGCATTAGAAAGGTTGAGAACCACTGCCTTAAACCATAAGGAGCTCATAGGTCCCTCTTATTAATATTTTTTAGGTTCATGGCCATGACAGCGAGACACATACTTAATATTCTTTCAAACCATGAAGCTTGTTGAAAGTTGCTTTCTGTTGCTTTGTGGTCTCTTTAAAAATGTTTGAAGTGTGCTTCTCTGTCACCTTGTGCACATGCCAGTTTCAGAAGAAAACTTAAGTACAAGTACCTTAGTGTTAGACATGAAGACTGCAAGGAGCAGCTTGTTGACCCCCCTTACCTTATTTTTTGTGTCCAGTAGGTTTTGGGATTTCCTAACAAAAAATAATGTCAGGTATGTCACATGTTCTCAAATTAGTTGCATATTATCCATGCCACCTTTGTGAATCTAAGATTCTGGTCTGACCTGTGGTGGTGTAGTGGATAGAGCATTGATTTGGAATGCTGAGGTTGCCGGTGTGAAACTCGAGGCTTGCTGGGTCAAGGCACATATTAGAGGCAATTCCCCTGAGGTAATGTTTCTACTTCTTCCCCCTTTCTCTCTGTATCTTCTCTCTTTTCTCTAAAATCAATCTGTTGTAGTAATGTTATACTAATTAAATATATATAAATATAAAAAAACAAAAATAGGAAAGATATATAAACATAATTAAAAATAATATTAAAAATAATTAAGGAAATTAAATAATTTTATTTAATTAATATAATGGATACAGATGTGATAAACAGACTCTGACTTACAAGTAGGGCCCAGTTAGTGTGTGTGTGAAGTTATACATAGGTAACTGGCTTGGTATCATAACTTTGTAAGTTAATGTAAATAAGAACATTATAAAAAGTGGTTTGATGTAGACATTTCAGTAGATTAACATAAAGGGGATTCCCTGTAAAGAACTCCCAAAAAGGTGGTTTGAGGTGATAATCCTGTAGATTGACACCTGTTAGAACGCATTGGTCAGAAAAGATACTAAGGCTGAAGGGGCCCCTGCTGCAGTAGTCGCCCAGACTCCAACATGAACGTGAACGGTTTTCACACCCCTCTGAGCTCTAACCAAAGACAGCCGAGAGGAGCATGCCAACGGGGCCCCCTTAAGCTGTACCCAGGCATGCCAAAAGGATTTATGAGTAATAAATTGCCTGTGTGATTATTGCAACTAACTCTGTGTTGGTCTCGTGCTTTTCCTCTGGTGGCAGTTAGTGTTGGCACTTATCAGTAGAATCCTCATAGCCGCCTCAAGAGTAATCTCAAGGAGGCTGCCAGACCTGCTGATAAGCAGGAGTGTCCCACTGCATGGGTGTAAAGCCAGTAGCCTCGGCCACCATCACAGCCGCCTGACCCATGCAGGTTTGCATTAGATTCGGGCAGACAGTAAAGAAACAACGGAGCCAAAAACTGGTGAGCCATCACCTTTAATCCTAGCTTGTACCTGATGGGCAAGTAAAAAACACACACTGGGCTCCAAAACCCACTTATTCAGTGCTCACAAAGCTACTAACTTACCCGAGTTTCCTAGAATCAAAGGTATCTACCTCACCAACCTTATTCAACTCTGTTTTCTATCTCCTTCTCTCTGCACAAACTGGCTTCTCCTTCAACACTCCACTATCTTGGCTACTTCTCCTTTTCTCCACGTGGCCTTTCTCTGCTCTCCTCTCTAATGCTAATCTCAGGAACTGAGAGAGAGCAAGCTCCCGGTCTTCCCCACTTATAATGTAGAAACCAAACCCTTTAATCCAATATACAAACAAGGAAATCTCTGATACAAAGTCACTTATCTGAAGATTAATGGGATTCCTCATGAGAGTGCACCACCCCACATCACAAAGGGTAAGAAAGGCTTAGTCTTAAAACTAAGCCTTAGGCTATAAGAATCCTGCCTGCTTACAGCCTGTCACCCCCACATCCAATGCAAACTATAAGCGAGCAAACATATGTCTCATATAAAAACTTATTTGACCAACAACAGGGAAGTCGATCAGGGATGCCTGATCGACATAGAGCTTGGGCTCTACCGGGACACAATCAATAACTTTTTTAATGCCGGGATCCAGCCCTGGGGGGAATCCAGGGGTCCCACAGGAAGAGATGGTGTCGTTATGAAACGAGTGAGAGCCAAATTCTTTTTTAGCTCATCTGCCAGGCATCTCTGCCAATGGCTAGTATAACTTATTTTTATATACACTAAGTTACAGTCACATGGTATGCAGAATACATTGATTAATAACTGTTTTTGTTTCACTATGATTACATATTTCTAGGCAATGGTTAGTACATTTCTATAAGCTATAAATCAGATGGTAAGTAATTCTAAGTACAGTTATACAATAACTTGAAAACAGCAACAACGGTTTTTGTGCAAGCTTCTAAAAGGTCAGTATTGATTAATAACTACCTGACCTAATGTCCTATTGTCTAGTCAAAATTTATTTGTCTACTATATTCATATACTAGTTAAGTTCTAACTTTATTTTTCTCAGTGTTTCACCACCTGCAGTCAGGTATGTAAGAGGAAAGGAAAGTTTTTCTATTATATGAAAAGGCTAGGGAGGTGAAGTCATGGATTAGGTGAAGACTGAAAGGTACTTTTGTGTATAGTTACTATTTTCTACCTATTTATACATCACAATCTATTTTTCTATATGATTCTAATTCTTCTAATATGATTTAGAAGAGGGAATTTTTCTATAGACTTAGCCCTTTTCAGGGGATATCATAGCTTGCCTCCTATGTCTATGGGCCCAGGCAAGGGGGTTTATAGGCTTTTCTGTGGAATTCACAGCCTTTGTCTCATTTCCAGAGAAATTACTGCGGATCTTCAGGGAAAGCACGGTGCTACTATTCCTGTGCCATAAATGATAGGACATATACCAGAAAAGGGGGAATAGAAAATCAAATTAATTGATAAAGTAATAAGGAGAATTATCGTTGCTCCTCTTTTTTGCTGTGACTGTCAACCAGCAGCTGTTGATCAGCTTCTGACATTTTTCAAAAAATCTTAGATTCTGTTATTCAGTTTTTTGAAATGTTCTATATACCCAGTATAACCTCATTGTCTTGTGTTCTTGGGAATATCAATTCCCTTTGAGCACTTATTATACATTGAATATCCCTTGTTATTTCACTTGATTATTAGCCCAGCTGCTAGAACTCTCAAAGTATAAGGACATTTTTAAATTTCATCACCCATAGTGTCTATGAGTCAGGCATGTGACATGAATGGCTGGGACACTTAAGTCATGGAGAGTCCTGCAGCTGAGATCATGGACATGTGTCAGCTAAGGGTAAGCATTATTTCTGTTCCCTCTGTCAGTTACTTGGTTTATTTTTGTGGGGTTTGGTAGAATGTGGTAGTGCTGCTAGTGATGTTTCTCTATTTTACATTTTTGTTGGTATTGAAATATATTTTGAAACTCACTGCTTAGACTTAGGGAGTTATGAGATGTCCTTTATGGAGTCCTGGCTCTGTTTACATTGTGAGCATCTGGTTCACCTCCTGCATCTGTCATGCAGCAAGTGGGGTCAGGCGTTTGGCTCCATATGTGAAGTTTGGTTATGGTGTCTTGGTTACAGATCAGGACTCTGTCTCCAGGTTTTGTGGTTAAATTCATATTCTGCTGTGCACCTGGGGTCTGAAGTCCCTTTTTATGTAGCCTCATGTCCCAGTTTCCAGTGTGGGGCCCATGTGCAGCTCCAGTTCTAGGGCATGATGTATGGACTCTGGTGGAAATGATGCCATGTCAGTCTCTGGCATTGGTGTGTCCTAGTCTCAGCTGGGTCTGTAGACCAGTGTTTGGTGTTCGGTGCCATGTCTTCTTTTTGGTTTGAGTGTTTATCCAGTGCTCATCTTAAGTTGTCTAGGGTCCACAGGGCCCTGATTCTGTCTAAGGTCTCTGGTGTCTGTTCAGTAGTAGTTGTTGTGTTCATGTTGGCAGGAAGCTAGATATGGATTGGGAAAGAGAGCAAAGTGAATGGGAGATTCTATTCTATAAACTTGGAATGCCTGCTCCAGGGAGAAGTCTCAAGGTTCCATTTAGTCTAATCTGATAGAGGCTCCAATATTCATAGGTTTGATGGTACATTAGAAAAACCCATTGTGTTCTGAGATGTGCATTGTCTCAGCCCTCTGGTTCAGGTTTGGGAGGAGTTTCCCCAAGGCACTGCTGGTCAGGTGTTTTGGGGAAGCAAGAGGAAAATAATTCCATTGTAGAAGAGGAACCATGGAAGTCAGAAATGGGTGGGAAACACTGTGAGGTGCAGAATTGAGATTGTTGATAGTAAAAAAAAGGTTGTCCTTCCTAAGTGAAAAATAGAAACATGATCCGAAGAGAGATCTGAGTTTTTTTCCTTTGTTTCCCTTTCCTTTTTCTGCCTTTCTGTTAAGAAAAATGCACTAGGCATGTTGCAGGTCTATCACAAGTTTTTCCATTGGATTTTACACTTTTTATATTGATATGACAGAGAGAAACATGAACTTATTTTTCTAATTAGTTGTTTCATTTAGTTGTGAACTTCTTGGTCATTTCTCCTAGGTGCTGAGACATGTGATGAAACCCACAACCTTGGCACACAAGGAGGGCATTCCATGCACTGAGCCATCTGGTCAGGGCACCATAGGTTGTTTTTTTAAAATATTATTATTTTTCAGTTGAAATTATTTTAGAATTCCAATTGCAATGTATGTTACAGGTTATTTAAAATTGTATTTTATAAGTGTAAGTGTAAGGACTTCCTGGTTTATCTGTTAATAATGACTTAAAGGTTAACTGTTATGAGAGTAGGAAATAAGTTATATAATTTCAAATCTTGAAGTTTGTTGTCATTTGCTTTATAGTGCAATATGGTCCTTTTAAAATGTGTCCTCAGTGTGTGTCTCTGCACTGTTAGGTTGTGTGCATCTTGGGAACAACACCTTGGTGGCTGTCAGGAGGAACTGGGGTGAGTGCAGTGCATTATCTGTCAGTGGTTGTATTGCAGGAATCAAAGGAGGACAAAAATGCCCAGACAACTTGATGAAGGAAGTAGGATTTATTTAGCTGGTGGAGCAGTGTGATCCCCAAAGAGGCAACTAAACACATGCTCCCCAAAGTTAGATTTCTTACATCTTATATACCTTTTACAGAATACAGGGATTTCATGCAAGGGGCTCGTGATCCCTTGGTCTAGAGCAGCAGTTTTCAAACCTGTGGGTTGCGACCCCAGCGGGGTCGCCTAAAGCCATGGGAAAATACATAATGCATATCAGGTATTTACATTCCGAATCATAACTGTAGCAAAATTACAGTTATGAAGTAGCCACCAAAATTATTTTTTGGTTTGGGGTCACTGCAACATGAGGAACTGTATTGCGGGGTCACGGCATTAGAAAGGTTGAGAACCACTGGTCTAGAGGTATAAGTCACTTTGATGACACCAGGATGGTAGGGTGAATTTAGGTGGAATCAGAGGATAAGTGTTGGATATTTAATTAAGGTATATAAACATTGTTTCTTAAAAGCTTTTGAGCCCTGGCCGGTTGGCTCAGTGGTAGAGCGTCGGCCTGGCGTGCAGAAGTCCCGGGTTCGATTCCCGGCCAGGGCACACAAGAGAGGCGCCCATCTGCTTCTCCACCCCTCCCCCTCTCCTTCCTCTCTCTCTCTCTTCCCCTCCCGCAGCCAAGGCTCCATTGGAGCAAAGATGGTCCAGGTGCTGGGGATGGCTCTGTGGCCTCTGCCTGAGGCACTAGAGTGGCTCTGGTCGCAACATAGCGACACCCCGGATGGGCAGAGCATCGCCCCCTGGTGGGCAGAGCGTCACCCCCTGGTGGACGTGCTGGGTTGATCCCGGTCGGGCGCATGCGGGAGTCTGTCTGACTGTCTCTCCCCGTTTCCAGCTTCAGAAAAATGCAAAAAAACCCAAAAACCCAAAAAACAAAAAAAGCTTTTGAGAAAAGAAATGGGGAAGGGGTTTTCAGATAAGTTCTATCTTATTTGGTCTGTGTAGCAAGTGGCCTCAGGCACCCTTTCAGAAAATCATAGAGGGTAATTAATCTAGAACTGGCTGACTCAGTTACCCCTGCAGGCTCCCTTCCCTTGCATTTTTCTTCTTCTTTTTTTTTTTCTGAAGTTGGAAATGGGGAGGCAGTCAGACAGACTACCGCATGTGCCTGACCGGGATCCACCCGGCATGCCCACCAGGGGGCAATGCTCTGCCCATCTGGAGAGCAACGCTCTGTTGCAACCAGAGCCATTCTAGTGCCTGAGGCAGAGGCCACAGAGCCATCCTCATTACCCAGGCCAACTTTGCTCTAATGGAAACTTGGCTGCAGGAGGGGAAGAGAGAGACAGAGAGGAAGGAGAGGGGAAGGGATGAAGAAGCAGATGGGTGCTTCTCCTGTGTGCCCTGGCCGGGAATCAAACCCGGGACTCCTGCACGCCAGGCCGACGCTCTACCACTGAGCCAACCGGCCAGGGCCCCCTTGCATTCTTCTTGTTTTTTCCTTCTCAGGGAAGAAGGGGCATGCCCCTCCTTCCTCAGTAGATCAACTTACCTGCTTATGTTAGTTTTCTATCTCTCTACTGATTTCCTTTTTTTGTGGTAATCTATTGGTTCTGAAAGAGGTATTTTCTATCCCTAAATGAGACAGTTGGATGAAATCCATGGTTATGCCTTGGTCGGGTAGCTCAGTTAGTTAGAGCGTCATTCTGATACACCAACATCATAGGCTCAATCCTCAGTGTGGGGACATCCAAGAATTAAATAGTGAATGCATGAGAACATTGGTACTGTCATATTTGGAGTTTAGCAGTTCTAACAGATGTGAGTGCCATACTATAGTAGTCTGAATTTGCCATTTCCTAACTGTTGGGCAGATAAAATATATTATGCTCACTTTGTTAAAGATGTTGCTGCCCACATGGAAGCCCATTGCCCAGGTTATATTAGTTGCCCTTTTTGGGGGGATGGGCATGATTATAATAATGTGTGTTAGGGGCTTGCTGTGGGCAGGCAAGATCCTTGTAGCCTGGGACTTGGATTTAGGACTAAGCCTTTCCCACCCTTTTTGATGTGGAGTGGTGCACTCTTAGGAGGAATCCCATTATACCTCAGATAAGTGACTTTCTATCATAGATTTCCTTGTTTGTATATTAAAGGTTTTGATTTCTACACTATAAAGTGGAGTAGACCGGAAGCTTGCTCTCTCTCAGTTCCTGAAATTAGCATTAGAGAGGAGAGTAGAGAAAGGCCACGTGGAGGAGGCCAGGAGTAGCCAAGATGGCGGAGTGCTGAAGGAGAAGCCAGTTTGTGCAGAGTTTGTGCAGGGAGAAGGAAGGAGATGGGGAACAGAGGTGAATAAGTCTGGTGAGCTAGGAATCTTTGATTCTAGGAAAACTTGGATAAGTCAGTGGCTCTGTGAGCACTGAATGAGTGGTCTTTAGAGCCCAGTGTGTGTTTTTACTTGCCCGCTGGGTGCAAGCTAGGATTAAAACTAATGGTCCATCAGTTTTTGGCTCTGTTGTTTCTTTACCGACTGTCCGAATCCAATGCGAACCTGCACTGGCCAGGCAGTTGTGATGGTGGCCACAGCTACTGGCTTTACATTTGGCATGGTCTGTGGCAGGATTCTGAATTTGATGTGGAGCGACCATCACCTTTGAGTGGTGTGGAGTAGAGGACTGGCTGCTGTTATGGTTTTCCATGTCTGTCCTTTTGGGGACCATAGGCTGGCTGACTTTTGCAGCCCTGCGTGAGGAAACTGAGAGCTCTGTGGAGGAGGCTGCCCAGGACCTGCAGACTGAGCAGTGGAAGGAGCTGAAGTAAATGTGGGAGGAGATGCCGACCCTGAAGCTGAAGAAAGCGCTGGAGGAGGAGGCTGGAGGTTTGTGAGATTCGCCTGGAAATGGAGCAGTTACTGGAGGAGGAATCACAGGTTTGTGAGTTGCAGATTGCCCTGGACCTTGTGGAGAGCCAGCAGCTGTGGGAGGCCAGGGCTGAGACCAGAGCTAGGGCTGCAGAGCAGAAGGTAACGGCAGCCTGTAGCTCAAGCCTGGCAGCGGGAGCTGGCATTTCCAGTTCCTCTTTGGAGGATGAAGAGAATCAAACTAGAGTTGCGATCTGCAGTCTCCAGAAGATGAAAGCCCAGCAGCAAGGAGTTCTTACTATGCTCCTGCTAGGTCTGCGATTTTGGGACATAGGGTTGGATACCATCAGGTTCTCTGGAGCACAGATGGAAATGCTGACTGCCATTGCCCTGTGCTCATCTTTGGGACAGTGTAAGACCTGCCAGGACAGCAAGAATGAGGGGGGTGGTTGAGGCCCCAGGTACTTGGACTGATTCCTGGACTATGACTGGAGTGGGCACTGGCTCCTTTGTTGGATAGACTTACAGATTTTGGACAATGTGAAATACCCTAATGGGGGTGGGGGGTGGCTTTGCTGGAAGCACTCACCTGCCCCAGGAAGCTTTTCCCATGGCTAGAGAGAAGTCCGAGGACATTTTGCTCCTTTGGCAAAGTGCTCAGAGACTGGTGAAATGTACCTTTGTAATTGGTGAAATTGTATGATTTTTCATGTTGTTGTAATTTGTGTAATGTGCCTAATTCCCTTGCACAGGGATGCTGGTGGTGTAGATTGTGGGTAGTAAAGTGAGCATTGGGGTGGATTGTTGGGCAGATAAAATATATTATGCTCACTTTGTTAAAGATGGTGCTGCCCCCGTGGAAGCCCACCGCCCAGGTTATATTAGTTGCCCTTCTTCTGGGTTGGGCATGATTATATTAATGTGTATTGGGGGCAGGCTGTGGGCAGGCAGGATCCTTGTAGCCTGGGGCTTGGTTTTAAGACTAAGCCTTTCCCTCCCTTTTTGTTGTGGGGTAATGGACTCTCAGGAGGAATCCCATTATGTCTCAGATAAGTGACTTTCTATCAGAGACTTCCTTGTTTGCATATTGGATTAAATGTTTTGAACCTACACTATAAAGTAGGGCAGACTGGGAGCTTGTCCTCTCTCAGTTCCTGAGATTAGCATTAGAGAGGAGAGTAGAGAAAGGCCTCGTGGAGGAGGCCAGGAGAAGCATCCAAGATGGCGGAGTGTTGAAGGAGAAGCCAGTTGGTGCAGGGAGAAGGAAGGAGATGGGGAACAGAGGTGAATAAGTCTGGTGAGCTAGGAACCTTTGATTCTAGGAAACTCAGACAAGTCAGTAGCTTTGTGAGCACTGAATGAGTGGGTTTTGAAGCCTAGTGTGTGTTTTTACTTGCCCGCTGGGTGCAGGCTAGGATTTAAGATGAAGGCCCATCATTTTTTGGCTTCGTTGTTTCTTTACCGACTCTCTGAATCAAATGTGAACCTGCACTGGACAGGCGGCTGTGATGGTGGCCCCGGCTACTGGCTTTACACTAACGAAATATCAGGCAGAGCTTATTTTTACAAGATTAGGTACTTGGTCTTGTCAAAATAAGAAACATGAAAACTGGGAGTTTTTAATGAGTTTATCTGAATTAAAATGACTTCAAACGTTTGGGATAAAGGCCTCCAATTCTGCAGACTGACAGTGTAACAATTTCTATTTTATTTATTTTTTAAAATTTATTTTAAAGAGTGGAGAGAGAGAGAGAGAGAGAGAGAGAGAGAAAGAAAGGGAGAGAGAGAAAGGGGAGGAGCAGAAAGCATCAACTCCCATATATGCCTTTATCAAGCAAAGCATGCCTTTACGTTTACTTATTAATTTTAGAGTGTGGAGAGAGAGAACCAATTTGGGGTTTTTTTTGTGAGTGAGTGAGAGAGAGAGAGAGAGTGTGTCAGATAGGGACAGACAGGAAGGGATAGAGATGGGAAGCCACAATTCTTCGTTGTGGCACCTTAGTTGTTCATTGATTGCTCTCTCATATGTGCCTTGGCCAGGAGGCTACTGCAGATTGAGTGACCCCTTCCTCAAGCTGGGAACCTTGGGCTTCAAACCAGTGACCATGGGGTCATGTCTATGATCTCACGCTCAAGCCTGTGACCCTGCACTCAAGCTGGTGAGCCTGTGCTCAAGCCGACAGCCTTTTGGGTTTTGAACCTGGGTTCTCAGCATCCCAGTCTAATGTTCTATGCACTGCACCACTGCCTAGTCAGGCACCATTTCCATTTTATAGATTAAAAAACAGGCACAGGCCCTGGCTGGTTGGCTCAGCGGTAGAGCGTCGGCCTGGCGTGCGGGGGACCCGGGTTCGATTCCCCGCCAGGGCACATAGGAGAAGCGCCCATTTGCTTCCTCTCTGTCTCTCTGTCTCTCCTTCCCCTCCTTCCTCTCTGTCTCTCTCTTCCCCTCCCGCAGCCAAGGCTCCATTGGAGCAAAGATGGCCCAGGCGCTGGGGATGGCTCCTTGGCCTCTGCCGCAGGCACTTGAGTGGCTCTGGTTGTGGCAGAGCGACGCCCCGGAGGGGCAGAGCATCGCCCCCTGGTGGGCGTGCAGGGTGGATCCCGGTCGGGTGCATGCGGGAGTCTGTCTCTCCCTGTTTCCAGCTTCAGAAAAGTACAAAAAAAAACAAAAAAAAACAAACAGGCACAGAGAAGTTGAGAATCTTGCCTTAGGTTGCACAGCTGGTGAGGGAAGAGCTGAGATTGAAACCCACTATGGAATGATCTGGAGTCCATGTGGTGTACACCATGAAATGCTCACCCTGAAGGGGCAGCACGGAGAGAGTGAGGGAGATCAGGTGCCTAGACTGAGACAGCCACACGGACATTCACACACACATGTTCCTCTCTGGTTTTCACCACTGAGACTACAAAGGTCAGAGGAAACCAGGACAGGAGCTAAGAGAAGCCAAGGAGGAGGGTGGTGAGCCTACTAGGAGAGAAGTCTCCACTCCCTGGGAGTCAAGGAAATCCCTTTCCCTGGTGAGTCTGTCTCAAATCCCTCTCCCTGGGCAGTAACCTGATTGCCTCCAGACGTCCACGTTTCCAGGGGTTGAGTTTCTGTGCCTGACAGTGTGAGTTCTGTATGGTCCTCTGGGAACTCTGCTTTCAGTGATGGGGGGGGGGGGGAGATGAGGTATGTGGGTGTCATAGTTTTATGGAAATAAGATTTATTAGAACAGGAGGCCAAGAGACCATGGAGGAGATTGATGTTGACAGTTCTATAGCACTTTAAGAATTGTTTGACTAGCTCATCTCTTGTCATGTAGGTGAAGAACTTGTTTAACCAGTTACTTCTGAACTAATTACAGTCTTGGGAGGGTAAAGGGTCAGTAGACTTCCTCTGAAGTCCCCTCAGAGGTGGGGTATGACCTGTGTAACAGCTATGGCTGTGGAGATGCAATTTAATGCTAATGACTCACTCACCCTCCTTGCAAACATAGGGCTTCTCCCCTGAGTGTATCCTCTGGTGTATGAGGAGAGTTGACTTTCGTGAAAAGCCTCGCTCACACTCCCTGCAGACATAGGGCTTCTCCCCTAAGTGTATCCTCTGATGTGTGAGGAGATCTGAATTCTGTGTAAAGCCTCACTCACACTCCCTGCAAACATAGGGCTTCTCCCCTGAGTGTGTTCTCTGGTGTGTGAGGAGATCTGACTTCTGTGAAAAGCCTTGCTCACACTCCCTGCAAACATAGGGCTTCTCCCCTGAGTGTGTTCTCTGGTGTGTGAGGAGATTTGACTTCTGTGTAAAGCCTCGCTCACACTCCCTGCAAACATAGGGCTTCTCCCCTGAGTGTGTTCTCTGGTGTCTGAGGAGATTTGACTTCTGTGTAAAGCCTCTCTCACACTCCCTGCAAACATAGGGCTTCTCCCCTGAGTGTGTCCTCTGGTGTCTGAGGAGATTTGACTTGTCTGTAAAGCCTCGCTCACACTCCCTGCAAACATAGGGCTTCTCCCATGAGTGTGTTCTCTGGTGTGTGAGGAGATCTGACTTCTGTGTAAAGCCTCGCTCACACTCCCTGCAAACATAGGGCTTCTCCCCTGAGTGTGTTCTCTGGTGTCTGAGGAGATTTGACTTCTGTGTAAAGCCTCGCTCACACTCCCTGCAAACATAGGGCTTCTCCCCTGAGTGTGTTCTCTGGTGTATGAGGAGATATGACTTCACTGAAAAGCCTCGCTCACACTCCCTGCAAACATAGGGCTTCTCCCCTGAGTGTGTTCTCTGGTGTGTGAGGAGATATGACTTCTGTGTAAAGCCTCGCTCACACTCCCTGCAAACATAGGGCTTCTCCCCTGAGTGTGTTCTCTGGTGTGTGAGGAAAGTTGACTTCACTGAAAAGCCTCGCTCACACTCCCTGCAAACATAGGGCTTCTCCCCTGAGTGTGTTCTCTGGTGTGTGAGGAGATATGACTTCTGTGTAAAGCCTCGCTCACACTCCCTGCAAACATAGGGCTTCTCCCCTGAGTGTGTTCTCTGGTGTCTGAGGAGATTTGACTTGTCTGTAAAGCCTCGCTCACACTCCCTGCAAACATAGGGCTTCTCCCCTGAGTGTGTCCTCTGGTGTGTGAGGAGAGTTGAGTTCCGTGTAAAGCCTCGCTCACACTCCCTGCAAACATAGGGCCTCTCCCCGGAGTGTGTCCTCTGGTGTCTGAGGAGAGTTGACTTCTCTGAAAAGCCTCGCTCACACTCCCTGCAGACATAGGGCTTCTCCTCTGAGTGTGTCCTGTGGTGTCTGAGAATATGTGACTTATCTTCAAAGTCTTGCCCACACTCTCCATACTTGACAGGTACAGTTCTCAACATTTCTACTCTCATAGACAGTTTTTCTATGTCCACTGAATTCACTTCCTGGCCTTTGCTGGGCACTTCCTGCATTATTCTCTCTTGCTCACTAGAGCTCCCCATGTGTCCTTTGGGAGGTTTGAAAATGGTCCTTAAAATCCTCCTCTGCCTGGTCCTTTTAAGCAAAGATTTGGACTTTTCTTTGACCTCTTGACCTTCAGCTTTATCATCCCAGCTGTGTGTATCAGTATGTTGCAGCTGCTGATTGGGATCCAGTGATTGGAGGTGTTTCCTTGCAGGTGTTCCTGGGAGAATCTGAGAGGGATGATTGTGTCCCACATGTTGGCTGAGGAATTTCTGATTGGAGAAGGCCAGAAAGCAGAAGGGACACGGGTGTATCTCTGGCTTTGGTTCTGCTGAAAGAGAAAATTTTGGTCAGGACAGATGTTGACAAGGCTGCCTGGATCATATGTTTTCTCTGTTGTTAAGACCTGTCCCATGAGTCATTCTTATGGGATTGACAATATGTTGCTCTGTCTCCCACAAAGTGTTTTTTTACAGTCTGTTTTCTCTTTTCATTTTTATGTACTATATCTCATTTAGAAATCCAGAAAGCCCATATCAAGTGTGCTTTCTATGCATTGCCAGATGAGGGACTTTCAAGTAGCATCAGGGGCTGTTTCACTCCTTGTAGGGGTGGAGCAATGCTGATCTTTCCTATATACATGTAGCTTTTAACACAGTTATTTAGAAAGACCGCTGGCCCCAACTAGGAATTGCTTCTCTCATAGTTTCTCACAGATGAGAAACTGAAAATATGTCCCTCCTCAAGCCTCACACCAAATATTCATACTTGATTTCATTCAGTGTCAGCCCATTACATATACAGTGTGAAGTCCTGTTTCAAAATATTTCCCCAACAATATTGTTTTTAAATTGATAAATTTCAGAGAGACAAAGAGAGGAAGAAGAGGAGAAGGAAGAGGAAGAAGAAGAAGAGAGAGAGAGAGAGAGAGAGGCCTTTATTCATTGTTCTATCTAGACATGCAGTCATTGGTCATTTATCATGTTTGCCCTGACCCAGGCTCAACCTTGGTATTACAGGATGATGCTCTAACAGACTGAGCTAACCAGCCAGGGCCCCCAACCATACTTCTTACATGCCTGACTCCCATCCCTATGTCCAACTAACCCACCATCCTCTCTCACGTAGAGATGAAGTAATCTCTGAGAGGACTCCCCACTGAAGTTTATTTTCCCACAATTAACAAAGCAAATCTTAGAGAACAAGCCACTCTGTAGCAGAGAACTGCACTATTATCCCACCTCACTCAGGAAGGTCCCCAGTGTCTCAGCTTGGATCACAGCACTGCATTTTCCAGGCTGCTGGGCATCTATCTAACCTCTGCTCCTACCCTGTATGCTAGGCAGGAGTGGACCTCAGAAATGAGTCCCTGGCCAGTTGGTCCAATGGATAGAGTGCTGGCCTTGCATTTGGACATCCCAGGTTCAATTCTTGGTCAGGGCACACATGAAAAGTGACTATCTGCTTCTATTCCCTCCCTCTCCCCTTTCTCTCTCTCTTCTCCTCCCACAGCCAGTGGCTCAATTGGTTCAAGCATCAGCTTGGTAGTTCAGTTGGTTCAAGTGTTGACCTCAGGCGCTGAGGATAGCTCAGCTGGTCTGAATGTGGACCTCAGACAGGGGTTGCTGGGTAGATCCTGGTCAGGGTGCACGAAGAAATCTATCTATCTTCCCTCCTCTCAGTTAAAAAATTAAAACAAAAGTAAAAAATATAAAGATTTTTTCCTAAGAATCAAAGGCATATGAAATGAATCTTTTAAGTTCTGAAGCATCTGATTCGAAATTTTACTGACTTTAGAGTGTACCATGAAAATTTCTAAGGTGAGTTCTCTCCTTTCTGTTTTGAAGAATGGTTGTGCCCACCTCTAGCTGCTGTGAGTTCTCTCTTCTGCTTGCTGCCCCACTTGATGCCCAGCTCCTGGCCATACTCGTCACCATACCAAACCAGCAGCTCACAGTCTGGCTTGATGACCTGGCAGGTTCGGTAGAAAATCTGCCTGTGATATTGAAAGGCCACCAGGTTCTGCTCTTCATCATCCCGGGCACAGTTCACATACCTGTGATTGAGGCAGGTGAAAGAAAAGAAACCCATAGGCAGTGAGTTCCTACTGTACCTCTCAGATCCATGTCCTGACTCGCAAGGCCCTGCATCTGATACGCAAGGCTCTCGGGCTCTGATGTCACCCACTCCCACAGTGCTCCCAGAGAACCTTCTGTTCAATGTCTGAGCCTGTCACAATGTCATATTACTTCCTATGTCCACGTCCTGCTTATGGTGCTCATCCTGCCTAATACCATTTTCCAAAGCCAATTCCAGATGTAACCTCTACCCTGATTTGCCATAAAACCCAGTGACTTCTAGCTTCTCTAAACTAAATCAGGTCCTGTTTTATATCACAGAACTTGCTACTTGATGTTGGACTCTGTCCTGACTAGTTCACATCATTCAATACTCAGCCCAAGTCCATCTTATCTTGAGAGGCCTTTCTCCATTTTCCTCACATTTTATTTAGGTAGCATTTGATGCCTCACCCAGGTTCCTATAAAAACCTGGAGGTCTCTTTGTCTTAGCAAAATCATAAAGAACAGTAATAGTTTATTCTCATTCTGTAGCCCCTGAAAATAGAGCCCCTCAGGAAAGTGGCCCATGATCATTGCTCTGTAGGCTTCAGAACTCAGTTCTAGTTAGAAGTGAGGCTGGGAAAATTTGCTGCCCTTATAGGTTTAGGCTGTCCTTGGTTTAGGTATCCTGGCAATGTGCACTTCTCAAAAAATAGGAAAATTATAGCTAAATATTTCTAGAATCAATTGTTTCACTCTGTCTGCAATTAGTCCTTCATTAGAAGATGGGTTATATAATCTGTTTAAATAATGAATTTCTTCATCTAAACTGGAATATAGTAAGGGCTTCATTAATATTCATTAGATCAATTAAAGTATAATCCAGGCTCCTCAAAGTTTTTTCCAGGCCCTACATTTTCTCTAGCATAGAGATTTATATTTTGAGGACAGATGCTATATTTTTATCTTATTTTTTCCTCTAAATACCTCTTGCTTTCAAAGAGCACTGAATGGAGAAAAAAAAGGAACAGAATATTGAGGGAGACCACTAAGGGAGGCATGATGAGAAGGAAAGATGTACGGGCCTGAGAGGGATGAGTGTTCTCTGTGACTCCCGGAAACTTCTTGGCCGTACCTCATCCAGTTGGCCAAGGATTCATCTTTTCCATCCACATACTCATGGCAGTTTCTCCCTTTGGTGATCTTTCAGGAAGAAAAAATAAGAGCTTTTTGGGAGTGTAGAAGTAATAGAAGAATTATTTTACCCTATTGTCAACAAAGCTCTTTCAGCTCACATGCACTGCCACTCGTGACCACATGATATTTTTCTTACTCATCACATCTGAGTTGACCTGTCCACTCAGGGCTGGGAGGAGGCATTCCTTTGTGTCTGTACCACCTTGCTCCCACTTAACCTGTGATCCTCAACACAGGTCTGCAAAGTCCACTCAGTACCCAGAGCTAACCATATTGTCTCCATCCGTGTCCTAGCATGTAGAAGGGCAGGTCCCACCAAGTCATAGGAGGGATGTGGGAAGCCACAAGACAGGGGAAGAGGTAAATACTTCTCACCAGCCAGGAGTATCCGCTGTTGGCTGCCTCGTCATCTTCTGTGATCTGGCCCTCATAGGGGCCAAAGTGCAGACCCACTGGCAGAGCAGATGCCTCGTTCCACACTCCAAGCCCAGCCTCAGGGATGCCCGATGGTCTGATTCTCAACCCAGGGGGCAGAGTGAGGGTTGCGTGGTTCGGATACCCCTTATCCACTGCACTGTCTTTTATAAATGTAGGGGGCCCATGCACGGCACAACTGTCAATGAAGAAGTTCTGACACTTCTCACAATCTGGAAGTGAGAGCAACAGGGATTAGGGAAGGTGTTAGAGCTTCAGAGAGAGCCCAGGGACTCATATCACTGAGCCTCAATTCTGTAGTGCAGGTCCATAGGGGAATGGAATGCTCTAAGAGCCAAATGACCAGATGAAATTATTGTATGAAGAGATAACATGCTTTGTGAGGGTCACTTACAGAGGTAGTCATCATCTTGGGGCTCGCTGACCTCTTGGTACACATGGCCTTTTCTTTCTCGTAGGCTATACATGTTCACTTCAATCTCCTTTCTCCTGAGTTCTAAGTTGCAGAAGAGTGAGGTTGTTGGGATCTGGAGTGTTAGTCTCTGTTTTGTCAGAAAACACACAATCTCCTCCCATCAAATTATCACCTGTCCGTCTATATACTCTGGTATTTTTTCTGTCAACTACTGGTTTAGAGAGAGTAAGCCTCCTCAGTGACTACAGATGGCCATTTCAATTTCTGTTTCTAGATCTTCCCAACTTATAGTCATTCATAAAATATTTATTGAGGACATATAATATGTTAGGTATTGAGGAACGGCCTGGGCATACAGTACCAACAGCGTATGGTCGCTATTATCAGAGATATATTTATTAGACAACTTGCATGTGTCAGTTCTCTAAATTGAATTTAGGCCCTGGCTGGTGGCTCAGTGGATAGAGTGTTGACCCAGTGTATGTCCCGGGTGTGATTCTGGTCAGGGTACATAGGAGAAGTGACCATCTCCTTCTCTGCCCCTTTCTCTCCCCCTTTTCTCCTTCTCCCTCTTCTCTCCCACTTCCTTTCCTGCAGCCAGTGGCTTAATTGGTTCGAGCATTGGCCCTGGTTGCTGAGGAGGGCTCGGTTAGTCAGAGCACATCATCCTGGGGCACTAAAAAACTAAAACAGCTCAGTACTCAAGCACTGGGGTTGCCAGGTAGATCCTGGTAAGGGTGCATGTGGGTGTCAGCCTCACTATCTTCCCTCCTCTTATCTAAGAAATAAATAAATACATACACAATTAAATAAATTGAATTAAATACTGTCAAAGAATATATGCATGTGTCTTCACTTGACACATTAGCATTCAAGAGCTCAGAGAATTTGTAAGATTTGCCCAAAGCTCCAGTGTTAAATTCAGTCTTAGCTTAGTAGAGCTTAAATCCAGGTTTATCCTAAGTCCAACCCACCTACCAAGGCCATACTTATTAGCCTTTCTAGAGGACTCAGAGGAACTAAAATCTCCAAATGATGTTCTCTTACCCAATTTTCGTCTAGAGTTTTGTCCAGAGGGTCTTGCTTCTGCAGGATGGGGCACTGATTTCTGGGCCTGCTCTGAGCCACTGGCATGGAGCAAGTTTGCTGGTCCTGAAAATTCCTTCAAACTAGATTCATGACTGAATGGGGTTCTGGACACTGCCTTCAATGGGAAAGTCACATAGTAAAAAAGATAACATGCTTTTATTTAATTCTGTAGGGCTTACGATATATTTTCACATGCATGACTTCAATTAATACTTCAATGACCTTTGGAAGAACTGGGAGTATGTCTATTGGAAGGAAAAGAAAGGGCCTATGTGGGTAGTGAATCCAAGACTAGAATTCATATCTTCAGGCTCTTTCATTTCAACTTTTTATATTATAGAGTGAGGGATATTTGGAAGAGAGTAAAGAAATAGTTGGTAGAAACATATCTAGCCTGACCAGGCAGTGGCTCAGTGGATAGAGCATCAGACTGGAAAGCGGAGGAGCCAGGTTCAAAACCCCGAGGTCACCAGCTTGAGTCTGAGCTCATCTGGTTTGAGCAAGGCTCACCAGCTTGAGTCCAAGGTCGCTGGCTTAAGCAAGGGATCACTCAATCTCCTGTAGCCGCCCCACACCCTGCCCTGGGGATCGAACCCACAACTTTGGTGTATCAGGACAGTGCTCCTGAGTTACACAGCCATAGCTCATATAGAATTCTTAAAATCTGAAACAACGTGAAAATAAAGCAAGTAGTAGCTACTATTGTTGCTGTTGTTAAGATGATGATGATGATGTTATCGGATATTATGTTGAAAAGATCAGGATAGGAAGGCAGGAGTTCCTAGGATAGTCTGCATTTTTCAACAATTACCTGCATTTATAACCATGATGAAGATTAATTTGTCAATAGGATTTGGGAAATACTCACCTTCTGGTGTTTCCTTTGTTCCACTCTGAAGGCCACCCAAGAAGGTTTGACTAAAAGATGAGGAGAATGTTTGGTAAATGGTCTGGTTGGTAAATGTTTCCAAAATCTGGAGATTTTTTTATTAGGAACACAGGATTGTGAATCAGTAATATGAGGACAATGAAAGGATGATTGGAAAATGTTTTCTGAGGTATCATTCGGGTCTATGCTTCTATTGGGGGTATCAACTAATTTTCTTAAAATGTTAAAAAAATAAAGCATTATCTATGTTTCATGCTATGATCATAAGGCATCTGTCATATTTTTTAAACTAGTAAATTGTTCAAAAAGAATGGGCCCAATCAGGCGGTGGTATAGTGGATAGAGCCTTGGACTGTAATGCTGAGGACCCAGGTTCGAGAACGCACGGTTGCCGGCTTGCGTGAGGGCTAATCCAGCTTGAGCGCAGGCTCACCAGCTTGGGCACGGGGCTGTAGGCTTGAGCACGGGATCATAGGCATGACCCCATGGTCACTGGCTTGAGTCCAAGGTCTCTGGCTTGAACAAGGGGTCACTCGCTCTGCTTTGGCCCCCCAGTCAAGGCACATATGAGAAAGCAATCAATGAACAACTAAGGAGCCACAACGAAGAATGGCCGGGGACCTGACCCAGGTCGGCTTCAAAAGCACAGAGCCATGCCTGCGGCCCCTCTCACCTCGCCGCCTCGGGGTCCATTCTTCATCCGAGTCCTCAGTGTCCTCCGCCGGGGGTCTGGCGGTCTGCCGGCGGCGACCCATGAAAGCGGGCCGAGAGGCTCTGAGGCCTGGGGAGAAACAAAATCGTGGTCTCGAAATCAAAGCGCTTGAAGGAGCAGCCCCGACACAGGCCGGCCCGTGTGCGGCCCGGTTCCCGCCCGGGTTCCCACGCCCCAATCCCAACCCCACGATCCGTTCCTTAGTGCCCGCCCGGCTCCCGCCCGTGGTCCCCGCCCCGCGGTCCCGCCCCGGCTCCCGCCCGTGGTCCCCGCCCCGCGGTCCCCGCCCCGGCTCCCGCCCGTGGTCCCCGCCCCGTGGTCCCCGCCCCGCGGTCCCGCCCCGGCTCCCGCCCGCGGTCCCCGCCCGCGCCCGTCACCTATGCGCAGCAGCGCCTCGTAGTTCCTCTTCACGTTGCGGCAGCGCGCCTTCTCCCAGTCGCCCATGGCGGCCCACTCCTCCCGGGAGAAGTAGGCGCGGATGTCCCTGAAGGCGTCGGGGGCCTGGGGGGAGACGCGGCCCGTGACCGTGCGCCGCAGCCGGAGGAACCGCGCTTCGCACCAGGGTCCCTCCATCCCGGCCATCCCCGCCCCGCGCTCACCTGCGGCTCCACTCGCGCTCTCCCTGCCGCTTCCTCAGCGCCGCCCGGCGGGCTCCCGTCCGCGTCCGCATCCGCATCCATGCTGCAGCCGACGTCCCTGCGCGGGAGACGGCGCTGAGGCTGACCGCCTGGCCGCGCGCGGAGTGTCCCGAGAGGGAACATGTGGGGCTGGCCGCGGGGACGAGGGGCTGCGGTGACGAGGGACTGAGAGGACAAGGGGCTGAGGGGACGCAGGGACGAGGGGCTGAGGGGACGAGGGGCTGAGGGGCTGAGGGGACGAGGGACTGAGGGGACGAGGGACTGAGGGGACGAGGGGCTGCGGGGACGAGGGGCTGCGGGGACGAGGGGCTGAGGGGACGAGGGGCTGCGGGGACGAGGGGCTGAGGGGCTGAGGGGACGAGGGACTGAGGGGACGAGGGACTGAGGGGACGAGGGGCTGCGGGGACGAGGGGCTGAGGGGACGAGGGGCTGCGGGGACGAGGGGCTGAGGGGACGAGGAGAACCGGGGTTCTCAGGCTGTCGGCGGTCTAAGCACTTATGGGGTTCGGTGTTCCTCTGGGCTTTGAGGGCCTCTGGGTCGGCGGACTGGGGGTGCACAGAGGCGGCTGGGTCAGGAGCCTCTCAGCGTGAGGGCATCTGGGGTCTCCTACACGTGAATCGGGAGGTCTGGGGGCGGAGGGTTTCCACGCAGCAAGGCCTCCTGTTTTCCCGTCAGTCTCTCCAGCGCTGCCCACCCTGCCTGAGCGCCTCCTCGGAGCGGGTGTGCGCTTCCCGCCCTCAGGAGGTGTGCAGCCCCCGAGTGCGCGGTTCCTGCTTGTACAGCCCAGTCAGGCGCAGGCCGCCAATCAGTGCTGTGATAACAGGGCCCTGTCCACCAATGGGCGGTCAGAAGCAGCTGAAAGGGCGGGGCACGGGGGTCTACCTGCCTCTCAGTGGTGGGCAGAATACAGTCCTGGGCTCAGGTTGGCCGACTGGTTAACCTTGTGGGAGGCCCCGCCCACCCCGCGGGGATTGGCTGATCTAGGTCCTGCCTGTCAAAAAGCCTTCAGTGAGGACTCCCAATCGGCGGGTTTCTTTGCTTGTTTTCCAGCAGCATTGGTGAGGGACCTGCCCCCAAAGTGTCTAATTTGCACCCAAAGCTCCATTCCAGCAGGAAAATTCACTTAGGTAAAAATATTCTGTGCTACGGCCCTGGCCTGTTGGCTCTGCGGTAGAGTGTCAGCCCCAAGTATGGAAGTCCCAGGTTCGATTCTGGCCAGGGCACAGAGGAGAAGCGCCCATATGCTTCTCCAACCTTCCCTCTGTCTCTCTATTCTCCTCCCGCTGCCAAGGCTCCATTGGAACAAAGTTGGCCCAAGCACTGACCATGGTTCCGTGGCCTCTGCCTTAGGCGCTAGAATGGCTCCAGTTGCAATGGAGCAACACCCCATATGGACAGACCATCGCCCCCTGGTGAGCATGCTGGGTGGATCCTGGTCCAGCATATGGGGCAGTCTGTCTCTCTGCCTCCCTGCTTCTCAATTCAGGAAAATACAAAAAACCCCACAAAACTGTGCTATGAGTAAATACATCTCTAAGTAAGATTGAATTTGTTTATAAATACCAATCTTGAGAAGACAGACATAACAGACAATTCACAATTCCATACTTGTAGCTTTTACTAGATGTAAAGTGTTTTAAAAGCTAAGATTTCTAATATACATTATTAAAGCTGCAAAGAAAAAAAGAGAAAGAATTGTATATAAAAGGAAAACAAGGTATGGCCCTGGTCCGTTAGCTCAGTCGGTTAAGAGAGTGCTCAGAAACAACAGGGTTGTGTGTTTGATCCCTGGTCAGGGCACACACAGGAAGCAACCAAGAAATGCATGACTGTGTGGAACAATAATGCTTCCCTTCCCCCTTCCCTCTTTTTGTCTCTTTTTTATTATTATTTTTTATTTTTTTATTTTTCTGAAGCTGGAAACGGGGAGAGACAGTCAGACAGACTCCCGCATGCGCCCAACCGGGATCCACCTGGCACACCCACCAGGGGGCGACGCTCTGCCCCTCCGGGGTGGGGGCGTCGCTCTGCTGCGACCAGAGCCACTCTAGCGCTTGGGGCAATGGCCAAGGAGCCATCCCCAGCGCCCGGGCCATCTCTGCTCCAATGGAGCCTCAGCTGCGGGAGGGGAAGAAAGAGAGAGGAAGGAGAGGGGGAGGGGTGGAGAAGCAAATGGGCGCTTCTCCTGTGTGCCCTGGCTGGGAATCGAACCCGGGACCTCTGCACGCCAGGCCAATGCTCTACCACTGAGCCAACCGGCCAGGGCTCTTTTTGTCTCTTAAAAAATAAAATAAAAATTAAGCCCTGGCCAGATAGCTTAGTTGGTTGGAGCCTCAACCTGGAGTGTGGAGGTTGCTGGTTCAATTCCCCAGTCAGGGCAATACAAGAGTAGCTTGATGTTTCTTTTTCAAAAACAACAACAAGGTATATTGTGAGTGAATAAAAATGTATGGGATATGAAGATTTCTTTACTTTTTTCTTTTTGCGGGAGGCTGGGAAGGGAAGAGACACAGACAGACAGGAAGGGAGAGAGATGAGAAGCAACAGTTCTTTTTTTTTAATCTTATTTTTATTAATTTTAATGCAGTGACATTGATAAATCAGGGTACATATGTTCTGAGAAAACATCTCAAGATTATTTGGATTTTGATTATAATGCATACCCCTCACCCAAAGTCAAATTTTCTTCTATCTGGTTTTCTTTACACCCCTGCCCTGCCCCTACCCCTTCCCTCTCCTTCCTCGCCCCTCCCCACCCCTCCAACCCACCCCCTATTACCATCACATTCTTGTCCATGTCTCTGAGTCTCATTTTTATGTCCCATCTATGCATAGGTTCACATAGTTCTTAGTTTTTTCTGATTTACTTATTTCACTCCGTATAATGTTATCAAGGTCCATCCACGTTATTGTAAATGATCCGATGTCATCATTTCTTATAGCTGAGTAGTATTCCATAGTATATATATACCAAAGCCACTCGTCCACTGACGGACACTTGGGTTCCTTCCAGATCTTCGCTACTGTGAACAATGCTGCTATAAACATGGGGGTGCATTTCTCCTTCTGGAACTGTTCTATGGTGTTCTTGGGGTATATTCCTAAAAGTGGGATAGCTGGGTCAAAAGGCAGTTTGATTTTCAATTTTTTGAGGAATCTCCATACTGTTTTCCACAGAGGCTGCATCAGTCTGCATTCCCACCAGCAGTGCAGGAGGGTTCCCTTTTCTCCACATCCTCGCCAGCACTTAGAATATTCTGTGTTGTTTTGTTGATAAGCGCCATTCTGACTGGTGTGAGGTGATAATCTCACTGTAGTTTTAATTTGCATTTCTCTAATGATTAGTGATGTTGAGCATTTTTTCATATGCCTATTGGCCATCCATATGTCCTCTTTGGAGAAGTGTCTATACATTTCTTTTGACCAATTTTTGGTTGGATTGTTTTTCTGATGTTGAGATTTACAAATTCTTTATAAATTTTGGTTATTAACCCCTTATCAGACATACTGTCAAATATGTTCTCCCATTGTGTAGTTTGTCTTTTTATTCTGTTCTTATTGTCTTTGGCTGTGAAAAAGCCTTTTAGTTTGATATAGTCCCATTTGTTTATCCTGTCTTTTATTTTCCTTGCCCGCAGAGATAAATCAGCAAATATATCGCTGCAAGAGATGTCAGAGAGCTTACTGCCTATGTTTTCTTATAAGATGCTTATGGATTCACACCTTACATTTAAGTCTTTTATCCATTTTGAGTTTATTTTTGTGAATGGTGTGAGTTGGTGGTCTAGTTTCATTTTTTTGCAGGTTGCTGTCCAATTTTCCCAACAGCATTTGTTGAAGAGGCTGTCTTGACTGCATTGTATGCCCTTACCTCCTTTGTCAAATATCAGTTGTCCATAGAACTGTGGGTTTATTTCTGGGTTCTCCGTTCTGTTCCATTGATCTATGTGCCTGTTCTTATGCCAGTACCAGGCTGTTTTGAGTACAATGGCCTTGTAGGATAGCTCGATATCAGGAAGTGTGATACCTCCCCCTTTATTCTTCTTTTTTAAGATTGCTGAGGCTATTCGTGTTCTCTTTTGGTTCCATATAAATTTTTGAAATATGTGATCTATATATATCTTTAAAGCATGTCATAGGTATTTTAATTGTTATTGCATTGAATTTATAAATTGCTTTGGGTAATATAGACATTTTAATGATGTTTATTCTTCCTAACCATAAGCATGGTATATGCTTTCATTTGTTTGTATCTTCCTTGATTTTTTTAAATCAATGTTTTATAATTTTCTGAGTACAAGTCTTTAGTCTCCTTGGTTAAATGTACTTGTAGGTACTTTATTTTTTTTATTGTAATAGTGAAGGGGATTGTTTTCTTAATTTCTCTTTCTGACTGTTCATTATTGGCATATAAAATGCCTCTGATTCCTGAGTATTAATTTTATATCCTGCCACCTTGCTGAATTTATTTATCAGGTCCAGTAGTTTTTTGACTGAGACTTTAGGATTTTCTATATACAATATCATATCATCTGCAAATAATGATAGCTTTACTTCTTCTTTTCCAACTTGAATGCCTTTTATTTCTTCTTCTTGTCTGATTGCTGTGGCTAGGACTTCCAGGACTATGTTGAATAAGAGTGGTGAAAGGGGGCACCCCTGCCTTGTTCCTGATCTTAAGGGGATTTCTTTTAATTTTTGCCCATTGAGTATGATATTGGCTGTGGGTTTGTCATAGATGGCTTTTATCATGTTGAGGTATGTTCTCTGTATTCCCACTTTGCTTAGAGTTTTGATCATGAATGGGTGCTGGATTTTATCAAATGCTTTTTCTGCATCTATTGAAATTATCATGTGGTTTTTCTTTTTCCTTTTGTTTATGTGATGAATCACATTGATTGATTTACGAATATTGTACCAGCCTTGCCTCCCCAGAATAAATCCCACTTGATCATGGTGTATGATTTTTTCCATATATTGTTGGATCTGGTTTGCTAATATTTTGTTGAGGATTTTAGCATCTATATTCATCAGGGATATTGGCCTATAATTTTCTTTCTTTGTGTTGTCTTTGCCTGGTTTTGGAATCAGAATTATGCTCGCCTCATAAAAGGAGCTTGGAAGTCTTCCTTCCTCTTGAATTTTTTGAAATAACTTGAGAAGGATAGGAGTTAATTCTTCTTTGAATATTTGGTAGAATTCACTTGTGAAGCCATCTGGCCCAGGACTTTTCTTTGTTGGGAGTTTTTTGAGAAATGTTTTTTTTATCTCATTTGGTGTAATCAGTCTGTTTAAGTTTTCTGATTCTTCCAGATTGAGTTTTGGAAGATTGTATGTTTCAAAGAATTTGTCCATTTCATCTAGGTTGTCTAGTTTTTTGGCATACAGTTCTTCATAGTATTTTCTTACAATCCTTTGTATTTCTGTTGTGTCAGTTGTTATTTCCCCATTCTCATTTCTAATTTTATTTATTTGAGTCCTCTCTTTTTCTTGATGAGTCTTGTTAAAAGTTCATCAATCTTGTTTACCTTTTCAAAGAACCAGCTCCTAGTTTCATTGATCCTCTGTATTGTTTGTTTAATCTGTATATCATTTGTTTCTGCTCTGATCTTTATTATTTCCTTCTTTCTACTACATTTAGGCTTTACTTGCTGTTCTTTTTCTAGTTCTTTTAGATGCAGGGTTAAGTTGTTTATTTGAGATTTTTATAGCTTCTTAAAGTGAGTCTGTAGTGTTATGAACTTCTCTCTCAGTACTGCTTTTGCTGTGTCCCATAAATTTTGAGTTGTTGTATGCTCATTATCATTCATTTCTAGGAATTATATTAATTTCTTCTTTGATCTCATTTTTTTTTTCATTTTTCCGAAGCTTGAAACGGGGAGGCAGTCAGACAGACTCCCGCATGCGCCCGACCGGGATCCACCTGGCATGCCCACCAGGGGGCGATGTTCTGCCCCTCTGGGGCATTGCTCTGTTGCATCCAGAGCCATTCTAGCGCCTGAGGCAGAGGCCAAAGAGCCATCCCCAGCGCCCGGGCCATCTTTGCTCCAATGGAGCCTTGGCTGCAGGAGGGGAAGAGAGAGACAGAGAGGAAGGAGAGGGGGAGGGGTGGAGAAGCAGATGGGCACTTCTCCTGTGTGACCTGGCTGGGAATCGAACCCGGGACTCCTGCACACCAGGCTGACGCTCTACTGCTGAGCCAACCGGCCAGGGCTTTGATCTCATTCTTAATTCATTCATTATTTAACAATCTGCTATTTTGTTTCCATGTGTTTGAGAATTTTTTAGCTTTTCTGTTGTGGTTGAGTTCTAGTTTCATGCCATTGTGATCAGATAAAGTGCTTGATATGATTTCAATCTTCTTAAATTTGTTGAGACCACTTTTGTGCCCTAACATGTGGTATATCCTAGACAATGTACCATGAGCACTTGAAAAGAATGTATATTCTGCTGCTTTAGGGTGAAAGGTTCTGAAGATATCTATTAAATTGAGTTGATCTAGTATGTCCTTTAAGTCTGCTGTTTCTTTGTTAATTTTCTTTCTTGAGGATCTATCTAGTGATGTTAGTGGGGTATTAAAATTCCCTACTATGATAATGTTGCTTTTGATCTCACTCTTTATATCCATCTAAGTCTGCTTTATATATTTAGGTGCTCCTATATTAGGTGCATAGATATTTATAATAGTTATATCTTCCTGTTGGATTGCTCCCTTTATCATTATGTAGTGGCCTTCTTTATCTCTTACTATAGCCTTAGTTTTAAAGTCCATTTTGTCTGATATAAGTATTGCTACCCCAGCTTTTTTTTCATTTCCATTTGTGTGAAATGTTTTTTTCCATCCTTTTACCTTCAATCTATGTGCATCTTTTGTTTTAAGGTGTGTCTCTTGTAGACAGCATATGTACAGGTCCTGTTTTCTTATCCATGCAGCTACCTTATGTCTTTTGATTGGATCATTTAATCCATTTACATTTAAGGTTATTATTAATATGTAGTTGTTTATTTTATTCTTTAAAACTGTTTTTATCTTTTGCTATATTCTTTTCCCACTTTGATCTGTTTACACCATGCCCCTTAACATTTCCTGCAGCATTGGTTTGGTTGTAATAAATTGCTTGAGGTTTTTTTTGTCTGGGAAACTTTTTATATTTCTCCTTCAATTTTAAATGATAGCCTTGCTGGATAAAGTAGTCTTGGTTGTAGGTTCTTATTCTGCATTACTTTGAATATTTCTTGCCATTCCCTTCTGGCCTCAAGTGTTTCTGTTGAGAAGTCTGATGTCATCCTTATGGGAGCTCCTTTTAGGTGATAGCCTTTTTTTTTTCTAGCAGCTTTTAATATTTTCTCTTTATCATTTAGCTTTGGTATTTTAATTATGATGTCTCTATCCCTTGTTCTTTCTCTTCTTCTTCAGGAACCCCTATAATGAGAATGTTATTTCTCTTCATGTTGTTACAGACCTCTCTAAGAGTTTCCTCAGACTTTTTGAGTCTCTTTTCTTTTTTCTTCTCTGCTTTCATGCCTTCATTCTAGTTGTCCTCCAACTTACTGATTCGATCCTCAGCTCTATCCATCCTGTTTTTAATTTCTTCCATTGTGGTCTTCATTTCTGATATTGTATTTGTCATCTCTGACTGATTCTTTTTTAATATTTCAATATCCTTTTTTATACTTGCTATTTCTTTATTTAAGTGCTCATGATGACCATTCATTGTTGTTCTAAGATCCCTAAGCACCCTTACAATCATTATTTTGAACTCTGCATCCGGAAGTTTGATTATTTCCATATTACTCAGTTCATCTCCTGAAGGTTACTCTTGTGGTTTCATTTGGATTGCACTTCTTTGTCTTCTCATTATGTTTGTATTTTTGGATGTTTTCTTTGTAGAGCTGGTTGAGCCTAGGCTTGTTGTTGTCTGCCTCCAGTTTTCACTTGTGTTGTTTCTAGGTCTTCTTAGGTTGGCATCAGCTATTATTTGTAATCCACTTTTGGATTTGGGGTACTTTGAAGTCTTGATTTGTTTTCTTAACAGGTGATTGTCTTGTTTGCTGATCTCAGCAGGGGGCTTATTTGAAACTGTATCCAGGAATACAGTGGGTGTGACCTGAGACTCTGAGGTGCTCTTCTGCCAGTTAATCTTTCTGGAGCAGGTTGCTTTCTCAGCTTCAGTAGGGGGAGGTGTATCTCAGATCTCCATGGAGACCTGAGTTACTGCCCCTCCTTCCCACTTCTTGTTTTCAGCTGTGTCTTGTTGCACTGATTGGAGCTGGAGAGATGTCTGTATCTCTGTGACCTGGAAGTACTTTTGTATTTTGCTTTGTGGAAGGATCAGCCCCTCCCCCAGATATGGCCACCTCCAGCATTGAATGAATCATCTTTTCAGGTCATCACCTGCATTCTTCTCCCCCTCACCATCCATGTCTCTCTCTCTCTCCTTTCTTTTTGGAAGACAAGCGGGCCCTTTCAACACACCTCGTTCCTTGGTTGCCAAGTAAGTGGCTATGAGAAGTATTTACTGCTCTTATCCTTGGAGTGAGAGACCAGCCTCACCTCCCCCCCTCTATTCCTGTAAGCAGGGGAGATTCAGGCACTCCCTACCAGGTTTGTTGTGGCTTCTTCTTTGCTCCTTGGTTTTTGAGAGCTGTTCTTGTAGTCCAGATTTGGTTTTTCATGCTGATTGTTCATAAATTAGTTTATAATCCAGTTTGGTGGTGTGAGCTGGGAGTCTGTGCGTCTGCCTACTCTGCTGCCATCTTCAGGTCTCAGGTATACTTTTTAAAAGATATTATTTATTCCGGGAAGCATCAGTTCTTCATTACAGCACCTTAGTTGTTCATTGATTACCAAACATCTGTTGTCATGTTGCAAGGGCACAGTGCATGTCCAAGGCGCCTCCCATCACCCCCAGCTTCGGATGTCTGTGTCCCCATTATGGTGCACAGGAACTAAAGTGCATGGGAGAAAACTCACCACTCTCTCATGTTGGGCTCCTCTCCATGGAGACAAAAGCTTACATGACCCCTCCTAGGTGGGGCCCCTCAGCAGTCAGAAGACCCAGCCCTGATGTACCATGACTCTTGTGGTAGGACCTCCTTCTTACATCACAAGATTTAGAGCCAATGTGATAGAACCCAGACCCTCTACTCTCTCAGTTGGGACCCTTTCACACTGCCAAATGGTGCAGAGCAGATGTTACAGGATGTCCTATGCTCTCCATTAAAGACCTTTCCTTGCACTCACATGGATCAGAAATGAGGTGACATACTCCTTACTCTCTTGGGGAGGGACCTTTCCTCATATGCACAGGTTCCAGAGCCAATGTGACAAGACCCCCATTCTCTCTGATGGGTCTATTTCCTATGTTCACAGGAACAGAACCACTGTGACAGGAGTACCTGTGTCAAGCAAGACCCCTTCCACAATGACTGGACCCAGAGCTTACGGGCATGACCCCTTACTTTCACAAGGCAGAGCCTTCTTCCTGTGAGAGGATCCATTACTTCACTGTCTTGTATGAATATGAATTCACCTTGAACATGTATTGTATGTTGGGTATCTCTTGTTCATCTGATTAAGTTCATTTGATTATTACTACAGCTGTTGTAACTTATAAGGTATGAGGAAAATGTATTTGTCTTTTTGTTTTTTATCCCTCATACTGTCGATGAGCTGGACATTTGAAAATAAAGGATGAGAAACTAACTTGAAGGACGTGCAGCAGCTGAGATGTGGACATCTGCCAGGTAGAATTACCATTATTTTTGTTCACTGTCAGCTGTTTGGTGTAGCATGCACCGGGTACAAGAACAGACGTCGGAGACTTTCAGGAATATAGATGTTTCTTTATTGGCCAGTTTAACCTGCACAGGGGCGAATTTCCAGGTGTCCGGAGACACCGTACTCTCAAGGAGCTACAAACGGGAATCGCCCCTGGCGCTTACAGCTCGGTCCTTATATATCCTAAGTAAGCAAGCATTATACAGAAGCAAATGTGGCAGTTACTTATTCGCTAAGGGGTTGCACACAGCATAGCAACAGGGGCTGGGTCTAGCTCATTGGCGAATCTCAAACATAAACTTCTGATAAGGGTCTCTGAGCAATGGAATGCAAACATTTGTCTTCCTTTGTTCTCAGCCTTCAGGGTCCCTATCATTGTCTCCCTGTCTCTGCTTCTGCACTCTGGTAATCCCAGCACACTTTCCTGAATCTAACAATTTGATCTTTTCTTGGTCCTTACATTCCCTACTCCTGTTGGGGCATAAATCAAAACCTTGATTCTTCATCAATAGGAAGAATGGTATAGGGAGAAGATAGGACCATTACCCTTACAGTCTCAATTCTCTCTTTTATAAATATAAGGAGTTTATTAAGAACTACAGGCCCAATAGTGAGGGCTAACAAAAGTATCAGTAGTGGCCCAGAAATTGTGGATATGAGAGTAGTTAGCCATGGAGAGGTCCTGAACATAGAGGCATACCAGCCTGGGTTATCCTGTTCTTCTAACTTTCTATCCTTTAACCTGTTTGCTAACACCTTAATATTTTTCCTAATTATTCCAGAATGATTGGCATAAAAACAGCATTCTTTGCCTAAGGCAGCACATAACCCTCCTTGTTTGAGGAAAAGGAGGTTTAGCCCTCTCCTATTCTGTAGGGCCACCTCTGCTAAAGAATCTATTTGCTTCTCTAAGAAAAGTACCTGGTTCTGGAGTATGGCAATGTCCTTTGAGAAAGTATGGCACAACTGCTTTAAATTCAAGTCCCCCTGAATTAGAGTGGCAGCTCCTACTGCTGCTGATCCTACAACACCTATAGTGGCTATGATAGGTATTAGAAGTGGAGAACCTCGTTTTTCTCTTAATGGTGGTATAAGAAGGAAATCAGGGTTGCCTCCATACAGATACACTTGAAGGAAGATGTATGCACTTACACAAAGCTCAGGGTTTGTAGGAACAATACATTTGAATATACCTTGGGTACACATGAACCATAATCCCTGTGGTGCTTTTATCACCCTAGGTTTTCTGGATCACTAAGCAGAGTTTCTTGATCAAAACAATAGTCACTGTAATTAGAATTAGTTAAAGTGAAGTTAGCTATGGAATAAACAAGTCCTTTTCCCATGGATCTCAGCTAGGGTGAGAGATCCCCCAGAAAAACAATCTTTTATTTGGTCTTGTTTTCCAGTAGTGGGAGGGATTATAGTACTAGGAACTAAATCCCCTACTTCCAATGTGTCAACTCCTATCGCAATGTAAAAAGGAGGTTTAGGGCTAAGGCACAACCAGCAAGACTCAGTGATATTAGGTTGAGTGTTATTAAAGTAAGTAAACACTTTGTCTAATAATCCTAGTTCTTCCTGCTGTCCATCCAGTGACGGATGGACAGTGTGATAGGGTGCCTTATGATCTGTTCTTCCTGGTACACTATATGGAGTTGAACTAACTGAGTCCGTCTTGCTTGTGGAAGAACTGGTCAAAGAGGTGGCTGGTGGTTTGGGCACTCTAGGGGCTAGCTTATTCTTTCCTCCTTCAAAGAGAAGCTTATTCTTTGTGGATAATCTTCTGATAGTAAAGAAGGTTCCTGGATCCCTGTCTTCGGTATAGAGTCTTATTCCCCATGTCTTTCCCTTACTCCAACTTGGGTCTTGGGGCCTTTTGATGGTAACAATGGTAGGGTTACAATTGTTTATAGAACATTGGTAATCCCCTTCATCATTAGGCCTTTTCCCTCCAAACTTAGTTCCCAGGCAGAAGAGATCTATGTCTGGGTCAGGTCTTGTTGGCTTCCATTTACTAGCAAGCGTTTCACAACCCCATACCTTACAATAATAGTCAGTGGTAGATCCACAAGTGTGGCGCCGCCCTGAAAGAGGCTCAGGACACGCATAATGTGGAGTATACCACAATGCCCTATTATTGTGAGAGGGCCAACACTCCTCATTATTCCATTTTGGTGAGCCCAAAGGTTTTCTAGGTCCTAATCCTATAGGCCTGTGTGCTGCAGGAGAGTCACAGAACTCATCATCAAAGAACTTGGAAAAATCTACTCTGAAAGTTACTTGGTTGCCCCATGTATTGTTTTGTGCTATTATTGTTTCATCAGTTGTCCTGATTAATACCCATTCTTTTAATTCTAACCCATTTACAGAAAGACAATAAACAATTAGCAGTTTACAGAGGAGAAAGTGAGTTTTAGAGGTTCTCCGGGGGTTTGCTTGACTTGCCATGTTCGAGACTCCTCCTCAGGGGGTTGAGCTGGTCTCACATGGGAAAGGTGGATCCAGTAAGGTTTCTCAGTTACCTTGACTGCAGAGGAGGTGCTGAGCAGTACCTGGAATGGTCCTTGCCACCGTGGCTCTAGGTTCCCTCGTCGGTGGTTAAGGATCCAAACCCACTGTCCAGGGTCCGGTGGTGAAAACTTCTGGGTGTTGTCTCCTGATGCTGTAGCCCTTTCCTCCCATAGCTCTCTTATTTCTCTCCAGATCTGCTGCAATGCCTTTAGGGGCTTGAGGAAGTTATGATTAGATACCTCTATTTCCTCTCTGGTGAGCTGGGGAACTAGAGGGACTGGTTGTCCAAACATGAGCTCATAGGGGGTCCATTTATTAGTGTACGGTGTACATCTTACCCGGAATAGGGCAAAAGGGAGTAACTCTACCCAGTTTTCGCCATTCTCCTCCCTCAACTTAATTAGAGTTTTCTTTAAAGTCCTATTCATTCTTTCTACTTGCCCTGAGCTTTGAGGCCTGTAAATACAATGTAATTTCCAGTCAATTCCTAGCCTCATAGCTAATTCCTGGGAAATCTTAGAGATGAAAGCTGGTCCATTGTCAGATCCTATGGCTATGGGGATCCCATATCTAGGGATGATCTCCCTTAGTAGGATCTTACAAACTGTGGAAGTGGTATCACCCTTGGTGGGAAAGGCTTCTGTCCATCCTGTAAAGGTATCTATTAGTACAAGTAGATACTTGAATCCTGTTTTCCCTGGAGTCATTTCTGTAAAATCTATTTCCCATAATTCTCCTGGGCACTTTCCCCTATATCTAACTAAGGGGGGAAGCTTCTTGTTTATGGCATTGACCTTAGCACAAGTCTTGCATCTGGAAACTATGGATTGTACTATATTTCTAATCTGGGGTCCCACATAGTACTTCTTGATTAGTTGTTCTATCTTATTTTGCCGTAGGTGGGAACTTGCATGGATTTCCTTTACTATTTCTCCTATAATTCCCTGGGGCAAGTAGAGTCTGGTATCTAGAAGTTCTATCTATCCTTGCTTATTTCTTTTACCCCTAACTGCTTTCCTTCTTGCTCTTCTTCAGGAGTATACTTAGGGTCTGAGGGAAGCAAAGGTTGAGGCAAGAGTGGAAGAATGTCTGCAGTTCCTTCTTCCGCAGCTTCTCTGGCAGCAGCGTCAGCAAAACGGTTTCCTTGACAATTGGAGAGTCCCCTTTTTGATGTCCTTTGCAATGAATTATGGCCACTTTAGAGGGGAGCCAAATGGCATCAAGCAGGGCCAAGATCTCAGTTTTATTTTTAATTTATTTTCCTCCTGCTGTTAGCAGGCCTCTTTCTTTGTAAATGGCACCATGAATGTGGGCAGTGGCAAAGGCATACCTGCTGTCCATGTAGATGTTGGCCACCTTTCCCTCAGCTATCTGGAGGGCCTGCGTCAGTCCAATCAGCTCTGCTCGCTGTGCAGACGTACCTTTTGGCAACGCCCTTTGCCACAAGATTCTTTCCTGGGTAGTTACCGCTGCTCCTGCATATCTTTGTCCATCTTGGACATAGCTGCTTCCATCAGTGAACAGCGTGAGGTCTGCCTTCTCATAGGCCTGGTCCCGAAGGCCCGGTCTAGCCCCTGTGTCAGTGTCCAGTATCTGTCTGCAATCATGGACCACTGTTGGGTCCGGCAGGGGTAGCAAGGTAGCAGGGTTTAGGGCTGCCAGGGGATTCAATAGCTGTGCTTGGTACTGCATCAATCGTGCATTAGAGAGCCACCGATCCGGTGGGACACGCAGCACGTGCTCTAGATTTTGTTCCCCAATAACTTGGATGTCCTGGCCCAATGTCAGTTTCTTAGCTTCCTTAATTAGGGTGGAGGTAGCAGCAAGTGCCCTCAAGCAGGTTGGCCAGCCAGCCGCTACGGGGTCTAGCTTCTTGGACAGATATGCCACGGGCCTTTTCCATGGCCCAAGCTCTTGGCTGAGGATTCCCAAGGCTACCCCTCCCTTTTCAGCAATATACAGCTGGAAGGGTTTGGCCATGTCTGGTAGGGCCAATGCAGGGGCAGCTACTAAGGCTTCCTTCAATGCTTGGAAAGCTTTCCTTTCCTTATCTGTCCAAATAAACTATTCTTCTTTACCCCGAGTCAACTTGTGTAGGGTCCTGGCAAGCTCTGCAAACCCTAGTAGCCAAAGTCTGCAATAGCCCACTGCTCCCAGAAACTCTCGTACTTGCCTCTTGGTAGTGGGTTCTGGGATATGTAACACAGTCTGAATCCTTTGACTGGATAATGTCCTTTGTCCCCCTTGTAAGTTATATCCCAGATAACTTACGGTTTGGGTGACAATCTGGGCCTTCTTGGCAGAGACTCGATACCCCATCTGCTGGAGGTTCTGGAGTAGGTCTAGGGTGGCCTCCTTACATTGTTCTTCTTCTGCTGCAGTGATGAGGAGGTCATGCACATATTGGAGCAGCACAATCGGTGGGTGGGCAGTGCAGAACCCCTGCAAGTCCTTGCTCAAAGCCTCATTAAAGATAGTGGGGGAGTTCTTGAACCCTTGGGGAAGCCTGGTCCATGTATATTGCCCCACTAGTCCATTCTCTGGATCATTCCATTCGAAAGCAAATATCTCTTGGCTCCTGGGGGCCAGTGGAATACAGAAGAAAGCGTCCTTCAAATCTAGTACTGAGTAATAGATATGAGTAGGGGGCAATGAGCTTAGCAAAGTGTAGGGATTTGGCACTGTGGGGTGAATAGTCTCTATCCGGGCATTTACTTCTCGCAGATCCTGCACCAGGTGATAATCCTGGGTCCCAGGCTTCTGTACTGGGAACAAAGGTGTGTTCCAGGCCGACTGTTATTCTCAGAGGATGCCTGCCGTTAATAAGTGCTTCAAATGCTGTGCTATGCCCTGCTTAGCCCGTGCAGGTATGGGGTATTGCCTCACCCATACTGGGCTAGCGGTGCTCAGCAACTGCACTATGACAGGTGGCTGGTGAGCGGCTAGGCCTGGTGGGTTGGTTTCTGCCCACACCCCAGGCACCTTTTCCCACAACTCCTCTGGGACCCCGGTGGCTTCATCCTTACCTTCCTGGAGGGTTGCCATCAAGTATTCTTCAGATAGGGGCACCGTTACCTCTAGGCTGACTTTTTCGCCTTCTTCTTGGGAACTGCTATCTCCTTGCTTGAAAGTGATCGTGGCTTGTAGTTTCTGCAAGAGGTCTCGGCCCATGAGAGGATAAGGACAATCTGGAATGACTACAAGTGAGTGGGTGATAGTGCCTCGGCCCAAATTAGTAATTCTCGCAGTGGCCCGTGGGTAGGCTTCCGCTTTGCCCGTTACCCCTACTATCTTCGTAGTTCCTTTCTGTATTTGGCCCTGTGGTTTCTTCAGAACTGAGTAGGTGGCTCCTGTGTCAACTAGGAAGTCTATTAGCTTTCCTTCGACTGTTAAGGTGACCATGGGCTCCTGGGAGCCAACGGAAATGGAGCCCTGGCCCCGTCAGTCTCAGGTTTGGAGCATGACCTCTGGGGCTTGCTTTGGCCTATGGCTGTCGGCCCATAACTTTGGGCACTCTGTCCTCCAGTGCCCTTTTTCCTTGCAGTATGCACACTGGTCCTTGTGTATTCGCTTCCGCGGTTGACCTCTGTCCTTGCCTCGTTGTTGCTGCTTCCCTTCTCCTTTCCCTTCTGACTTATGAATGTCAAGGATTTTAACAGCTGCTCCCCCTAAGTCTGGGTTGTCCCTATTTATGAATATCTTCTGAGCTATTTCTAGCAACTCACTTCTATTCTTCCCTTCAAATCCTTCTAACTTCTGAAGCTTTCTCCTAATGTCTGACGCAGCTTGTGTCACAAAGGCTATATTCACTAGCCTGCGATTTTCTTTAGACTCTGGATCTATGGGGTATAAACCCGGTAGGCCTCTATTAGCTGCTCTAAAAATGCAGCAGGGGACTCTTCCCTTCCCTGGATAACCTCACTTACCTAACTGAAGTTAGTGCGTCTCCTGGCTGCTGCCTTTAAGCCCCATAACAGAGCCTGGCAGTACTGGAAGAGTGCCTCCCTTCCCCCAGAAGTATTCGGGTCCCAATTTGGGGGTTGTCTAGGAAGGACATTCTCGACTTCCACATCCGTTCCCCCATCCTCTAAAACAGCCTTTGCTGCTTCTCTCATTATCCTGTTCCTTTCTTCTGTAGTAAAAAGAGTTTGTAAGACCTGTTGACAATCATCCCACATTGGCTGGTGAGTCCTAAAAACGGTCTCAAGCAAGGATATTAATCTCTGCAGTTTCTCAGAAAAGGGAGAATTTTGATGTTTCCAATTGTATAAATCACTGGAAGAAAAAGGCACATAAATAAAATGGGGTGGCGCACGGGGACCCATATCTGGTGCTGGTGGCGCCTCCTGGAGCGGCAAAATGGCCACATTCCCTTGGGCTCCTCCCACCGAAGGCGAGATGGTGGCTCGTCCCGCCCCATAAACCGCCCCTCCTCGGGTGTGAGGTGGACTCAAAAGCCCGTTCACATCTTGCCGCGAAGAATCAGGTTCTGCCTGCCGCCGATAGGGTGGAGGGAAATTCACGGGGTCTAGGTGGTCCTCTAGAGGCTCGGGCAAAACAGGGTAAATTCTAGATGATGGCACGTTGGGCCGTGCCGGGGGGTTAGCTTCTCCCTTTTCTTTCTTGTTACTCTGCCCCACCTTCTGATTATCTGCAGTGAGGCACACTGCCCTTCTCTCTCTCTTGCTATCCTTTATGTACTTCCTGATATAACCTGGCTTTTTAGTGGCAATATCAATCCACACATCTATATACAAAAATTGGTCTGGATGGGGCACCTGGTAGATAATGGCCTGAACAGCAAACACAATAGGGAGATCAAAAGTGCCCTCAGTGGGCCACCCTATGTTGAAGGTGGGCCATTCTAACTGGCTTAAGGTTCAGAGGGTTTCTTGATCTGGAGGTGGCCCCCCGTACCCCTAGGCCCTTTTCTGGAAGTCAGAAAAGTTGTTTAACAGGCACTCAAGTGGAGAACTGTGCACAGACTCTTGTTGTCCCATTCTTCTGTATCCTGCTCTGTCTGCTTCTAAATCTTCAAGAATTAACAGAACAATCATCAAAACCCCAGCACCAATAGTCAATCCAATAAGAGTAGCAAATTGTCTCACACTCAACTCAGTCATTCGAGCTCAAACAAAACGCAGTGCAGTGCGGCACAGAAATTCCTAATGTGACCAGTCACTCCTAGAGTTAACTCCTAGAGTTAACAAATCCTTTCAGAAAGTAGCGTCCCACTTCTGAAAGCCCTGGGAGGTTACCAGTTGCGTCCCCCCTAGTACCTCAGGTTTATATGCTTCAGAGCCTAAAAGCCACACCAAATGAGGATCCTCAGTAAATACTTACTCAGTTCGGTCTCCAACTCAAAAACTCCACTGAGGGAGATCCCGGATGAACCCCCAGGATGTAGCATGCACCGGGTACGAGAACAGACGTCGGAGACTTTCAGGAATACAGATGTCTCTTTATTGGCCAGTTTAACCTGATAGGGGCGAATTCCCAGGTGTCCGGAGACACTGTACTCTCAAGGAGCTACAAACAGGAATCGCCCCTGGCGCTTACAGCTCGGTCCTTATATATCCTAAGTAAGCAAGCATTATACAGAAGCAAATGTGGCAGTTACCTATTCGCTAAGGGGGTCGCACACAGCATTGCAACAGGGGCTGGGTCTAGCTCATTGGCGAATCTCAAACAAAACTTCTGATAAGGGTCTCTGAGCAATGGAATGCAAACGTTTGTCTTCCTTTGTTCTCAGCCTTACAGGGTCCCTATCATTACCTCCCTGTCTCTGCTTCTACACTCTGGCAATCCCAGCACACTTTCCTGAATCTAACAATTTAATCTTTTTTTGGTCCTTACATTTGGGTTAATTTTTGTAGGGTTTGGTGGAATTATATAGTGCTCCCTCATTTACAGTGGTATAAAAACACATCTGAGAAACTAGCTGCTTGGACTCAGAGTCATGAGTTTTCTCTATTGAGTCCCAGCTGTGTTCACATCACGAGGATCTGGTTCAGCTCCTGTGTCTGTCCTGTAGAAACTTGGGTCCGTTGTCTGGCTCCATGTCTGGAGTTTGGCTGTGGACTCTTGGTTACAGATGTGAATTCAGTTCTGGGGTCTGTGGTTGAATCTATATTGAGTTGTGTGGCATTTGGGGTGTGGGGTCCCTCTGTGTGTATCTCCATGTCCTGGTTTCCAGTGTGGGGCCCATACACAGCTCTAGCCATAAGATATAATGTGTGGCATCTGGTGTCCAAGTTCTTGTGTCAATCTCTGGTGTCTGGCATTTGGGTTCCAGGGTCTGACTTGGGTCTGGAGAACCATGTTTGGTTTGGGGCCTGGGGCCCAGGGTTGTACTTTTGGTTTGGGGTCTATTGTTTAGGTAAAGGATTGTAGGATTTATGTCTGGGGTCCTGAGTCTGTAGCCTCTGTCAATAAGTAATACTTGTTGTGTTTACAAATACAGGTAGCTGTCTGTTGGTGAACAAAGAGAGGTAAGAAAATTGCACATTATGTTTTATAAATCTAAGAAAGCCTGTTTTAGGAAGAAGCTTCAGCACTCCATTGAGCTTAAGCTTAATCGGCATGAAAGCTCAAGTATTTCTAGGTTTGACGGCCCATTTCAGGAATCCACGGTGTCCTCAGAAGTTCATTATCCCCTGTGTTCCAGTCTGGCAGGAGTGAGTGAAGGAGGCCCAGGTCATCACGCACTGGAAGGTGTCCCAGTTCTTAGCCATGGACACAGATAAGCCACATTGGCATATTGAGAGCTAACTTACAAAATGAATAGGGTGGAGCCCTGGCCGGGTACCTCAGTGGCTTAGAGTGTCCTCCCAATATGTCAAAATTGTGGGTTTGATCCCTGGTCAGGACACATGTCAGAAAATACCATTGAATAGTTAAATAAGTGGAACAACACATTATTGTTTCTCTCTCTTGCCCTCTGTCTGTCTTCCCCCAATGCCGTTCCTCTTGCTCTCTAAAATCAGTAAATAGTCTGACCTGCAGTGGGACAGTGAAGAAAGCATCGAGCTGGAAATGCTGAAGTTGCTGGTTAGAAACATCAAGCTCTGCAGGCCAAGGCACATAGGAGAAGCAACTATCAGTCAATGCTTCCTGCTCCTCCCCACCTTTCTCTGTCTTCTCTCTCTAAAATTAATAAATGAAAACTTTTTAATTAATTTTTTAAAAGGTATAGGTTGGAGAGTCCCATCTTTACAGGGACCCCAGTAAGGCCATATGAACTATTGCTGCAGCTTGAGGATCTCACATTAGATGCCAGGAAGGAGTTTAGGGAAAACAGCCCAGCAGCCTGTGGGTCTGGCCCCTCCTTGCCATAGCTGCTCTGCTTCTGGAGAAGGTCAAGAGCAAGTCATTATAGTGGTGGGGGTTATGGGCACTGAGCAGAGGTGGATTTAACGGCGGGCGCACCAGGGGTGTGCCCTGGGCCCTGACTTCAGAAGGGCTCCGCAAAATCCCAACTTTACATTTTTTCCTATGTAAGGGGCCCAGTATTTTCTTCTGTGCCTGGGGTCTCAGCCAACCTTAATCTGCCTCTGGCACTGAGTCCTTCTGCCCTTTTCCTCTGGATGCCTCCCCTTTTCAGGTGGCCCCTCAGTGTCCATTCTCGGACTGTGGTCTCCAAGGAATGAAGAGGTTGTGAGAGTGCAAGGACTGGGAGGGTGTCCCTGGCTAAGCATGGGCTTCCGGGTGCTTGGCCATATCAGTTTATTATTGGCCTGGACATCAGCTGGGAATGACAAGGACAGAGAATAGGAGGGCCGTCCTGAGCTCCAAGGTCTCACATGCCAAGTGGTGGTGGCTGCAACGAGGAGGGGAGTGATAGGAATGTCATCTAGAATAGTAAGAGGGCCTACATGATTTGTGATTGTGCCCAGTGTAGCTAGCCAGCTAATTAATAAACTCCTCAAAATTCTTCTGTAACCTGCCTGGTGTCTTTATGTAACCCACGGGTTGCAGTACTTTTTAACAACATTAAGCCACTTTTAGGGAGTTCCTTGCAGGGAGCTCTTTTTTAATCTAGATATAATTTCATACACACACTAATTGGGCCCTATACACTAGATTAGCTCCCAGCTAGAGGATGTAGCCTTATTCACTTACCTTAGTAGCCTTTAATATTATATTTTAACATATCTATATATCTTCTATCATTTCTATATTTATACATATTTAATTACAATAACATATTACTGTAACATTTTACCCCTTGATTCTGGTGAGCTATCAGGTTTCTGGCTTCTGGTGCCTGTCCAGTAATGCTTGTTGTGTTCATGTTGGCATGAAGGTAGATAATGGTGGAGAAAGAGAGGGAAGAGAGTAGGACACTATATTTTATGAAACTTGGAATGCCTGCTCCAGGGAGAAGCCTCAAGGTTCCATTTAGTGTAATCTGATAGAAAGTTCCAGTATTCCTAGTCTTGATGGCACTTTAGAGGAAACAGTTGTGCCCTGAGAAGTCCATTGTCCCCTCAGCTCTCTGGTTCAGGCTTGGGAGGGGTTTCCCCAAGGCACTGCAGATCAGGTGTTTTGGGGAAGCAAGAGGGAAAAGGTTCCATTGTAGGAGAGGCACCATGGGAGTCAAAAGTGGGAGGGAAACTCTGGGAGGTGCAGACCTGAGATGGTTTACAGGAAGGAGCGGTAATGTGTCCCAGACCAAAAATATAGACATGGTCCTAACAGTGATCTGGGCTTTTTTTTTTTTTTTTTTTTTTTTTCTTTTTTTTTTTTTTTTGTTTTTTTTTTTTCTGAAGCTGGAAACAGGGAGAGACAGTCAGACAGACTCCCGCATGCGCCCGACCGGGATCCACCCGGCACGCCCACCAGGGGCGGTGCTCTGCCCCCCAGGGGGCGATGCTCTGCCCATCCTGGGCGTCGCCATATTGCGACCAGAGCCACTCTAGCGCCTGAGGCAGAGGCCACAGAGCCATGCCCAGCGCCCGGGCCATCTCTGCTCCAATGGAGCCTTGGCTGCGGGAGGGGAAGAGAGAGACAGAGAGGAAAGCGCGGCGGAGGGGTGGAGAAGCAAATGGGCGCTTCTCCTGTGTGCCCTGGCCGGGAATCGAACCCGGGTCCTCCGCACGCTAGGCCGACGCTCTACCGCTGAGCCAACTGGCCAGGGCCGGCTTTTTGTTTGTTTGCTTGCTTTTTCTTCTTTCTTCTGAGTGAAAAACATGAGTCACATTGCAGATTTATCACTCAATTTTTCTTAGGATTTTAATTTTTTCTATTGATTTGAGAGATAGAGAGAAAGAGAGAGAGAGAGATGCACTCATTACTTCACTTAGTTGTTCCATTTAGTAACGTGCTCATTGGTTGCTCCTTTTAGGTACCAACAATGGGGTTCACACCTGTCACATTGGTGTTTGGTACAATGCCTTATGTACTGAGCTACATGGCCAGTACCCTGTAGGCTTTTTTTATGTAATATTTTAATCATCATTCATTTGAAGTTTTTTTATATTTCTAATTGTGTTATGTTTGGGGGGTTATTTAGAAAATGTCATTTATACCTTAAACCACAAGGAGCTCATGTATCCCATTTATTAATATTTTTTAGCCTGACCAGGTAGTGGTGTGGTGGATAGAGCATTGCACTGAAATGCAGAAGACCCAGGTTCTGGTCCCTGAGGTCCCTGGCTTTGGCGCGGGCTCACCAGTTTGAGCGTAGGGTCACTGGCTTGAGCATGGAGTCATAGACATGACCCCATGGTTGCTGGCTTGAGCCCAAAGGTTGCTGGCTTGAAGCCCAAGTTTGCTGGCTTGAGCAAGGGGTCACTCACTCTGCTGGAACCCCCACAGTCAAGGCATATATGAGAAAGCAATCAGTGAATGACTAAGGTGCCACAACGAAGAATTGATGCTTCTCATCTCTCTCCCTTTCTGACTGTCTGTCCCTCTCTGTCCCTCTGTCAACCTATATTTTAGGTTAATGGCCCTTTGAATAAGACTCATGTTTTATATTCTTCCAAACCTAGAAGCTTGTTGGAAGTTGCTTTCTGTTGCTTTGTGGTCCCTTTTCAATATGTTTGCAGTGTGCTACTCTGTTGTCACTCTGTGCCCATGGTAGTTTCAGAAGAGAACTTAAGTACAATCACCTTTGTGTTAGACATGAAGACTCCAAGAAACAGCTTGTTGACCCCTTACCTTATTTCTTGAGTCCAATAAGTTTTGGTGTTTCCCAACAAAAAGTAATCTGTTAGGTGTATCACATGTTCTCAAATTAGCTGCATATTATCCGTGTTACCTTTGTGAATCTAAGATTCTGGTCTGACCTGTGGTGGTGCAGTGAATAGAGTATTGATTTGGAACACTGAGGTTGCTGGTTTAAAACTCTAAGAGTGCCAGGTGAAGGCACAGATGAGAGGGAACTACTTTGAGGTGATGCTTTCTACTTCTTCCCACTTTCTCTTTATCTCTTCTCTCTTTTCTCTATAATTAATCTATAAATTTTTTTTCAAAAAATCTTAGATTCTGTTATTCAGGTTTTTGAAATGTCTTATATATGCAATATAACCTCATTGTCTTGTATTCTTGGGAATATGAATTCCCCTTGAGCATGTATTATATGTTGAATATCTCATGTTCATCTGATTATTTCACCTGATTATTAGCCCAGCTGTTAAAAGTTTCAAAGTATGAGGATATTATTTTCATTTCATCATCCACAATGTCGATGAGCCAGCATATGACATGAACGGCTGGGGCACTAACTCCTGGAGAGTCCTGCAGCTGAGATCATGGACATGTGTGGGCTAAGGGTAAGCATTATTTCTGTTCTCTCTGTCAGTCATTTGGTTTATTTTTGTAGGGTTTGGTAGAATGTTTTAGTGCTGTGTGTTAATTTCCTCTCTTCTACATTTACATTGGTAGTGAAATATATATAATATTTAAGCTTTCTGCTTGGACTTAGGGAGTCGTGAGATGTCCTTTGTGGAGTCCTGGCTCTGTTTGCATTGTGAGCATCTGGTTCAGCTCCTGCATCTGTCATGCTGCAAGTGGGGTCAGTCATTTGGCTCCATGTCTGAAGTGTGGTTATGGGGTCTTGGTTACAGATCAGGAGTCTGTCTCCAGGGTCTGTGGTTGAATCTGCATTCTGTTGTTCATCTAGGGTCTGGGGTCCCTTTGCATGTAGCCTCATGTCCCAGTTTCCAGTGTGGGTCCCATGAGCAGCTCCAGTTCTAGGGCATGATGTATGGACTCTGGTGTCCAAGGTGCAATGTCAGTTTCTGGCATTGGTGTGTCCTAGTCTCAGTTGGGTCTGTAGACCAGTGTTTGGTGTTCAATGCCAAGTCTTTTTTTTTTTTTTTTTTTTTTTTTTTTTTGGTTTTGGGTTTGATGCAGTGCTCAGCTTAAGTTGTATAGAGTCCATGGGGTCCTAATTCTGTCTAAGGTCTCTGATCTCTGTTCAGTAATGGTTGCTGTGTTCATGTTGGCAGGAAAGTAGATACTGATGAGGAAAGAGAGCAAAGCAAATGGGAGATTCTATTCTATAAAATGGTATATGTGGGCCTTGGCCACTTGGCTCAGTGTTAGAGTGTCAGTGAGGCCTGTGGAAGTCCCAGGTTCGATTACTGGCCAGGGCACACAGGAGAAGCACCCATCTACTTCTCCACACTTCCCCCTCTCCTTTCTATCTCTCTCTTCCCCTCCCACAGCTGATGCTCCATTGGAGCAAAGTTGACATGGGCACTGAGGATGGCTCTATGGCTTCTGCCTCAGATGCTAGAATGGCTCTGGTTGCAACTGAGCAATGACCCAGATGGGCAGAACATCACCCCCTAGTGGACTTACCAGGTGGATCCCGCTTGGGTGCATACGGGAGTCTTTCTCTCTGCCTCCCTGCTTCTCACTTCAGAAAAATACAAAAACAAACAAACAAACAAACATAGAAAATGAAATATATGCTCAAAGGAGAAGCCTCAAGATTCCATTTAGTCTAATCTGATGGAAGGCTCTAGTATTCATAGGTTTGACGGCACATTAGAGGAATCTACTGTGTCCTGAGAAGTCCATTGGCCCCATCAGCCCTCAGACCTCAGGTTTGGGAGGAGTTTCCCCAATGCACTGCTACCAGGTGTTTTTGGGAAGCAAGAGGAAAATGGTTCCATTGTAGGAAAGGCACCATGGGAGTTTAAAGTGGGCAGGATAGGCTGTGAGGTTCAGAATTGATATTGTTTACGGTAAAATTGGTAGTCCTTCCTAGGCAGGAAAGAGAAACATGGTTCATAGAGAGATCTGGGTCTTTTTATTTGTTTTTCTGTCCTTTTTTTCTGCCTTTTTGTTGAGAGAAATGCACTAGGCATGTTGCAATATATCACACCATTTTCCATTGGATTTTAAAGTTTTTACATTGATTTGAGAAAGAGAGAGGGAAAGAGAAGCGTGAGCTCATTTCTCCACTTGGTTGTTTCATTTAGCTGTGAACTTCTTGGTCGCTTCCCTTAGGTGCTGAGACCTGGGATGAAACCCACAACCTTGGCACACAGGGAGGACGCTCCATGCACTGAGACATCCGGTCAGGGCACAATAGGTTATTTTATTTTGTTTTATTATTATTATTTTTCAGTTGAAATAATTTTAGAATTTCACTTTCAGTGTATGATATGTTGCAGATTATTTAAAATGGTATTTAATAACTAAGTATAAGGACTTCTTGGTTTATCTGTTAATACTGATTTCAAGGTTAACTGTTATGCAAGTAGGAAACATGGGTTATGTAATTTCAAATCTTCAAAGTTTGTTGTCATTTGCTTTATAGTGCAATATGGTCCCTTTTAAATAGGCTCTCAGTGTGCGTCTCTGCATTAGGTCATGTGCATCTTGGGAAAAACACCTTGGTGGCAGTCAGTAGGAACAGGGGTGGGTACCGTGCATCTGTCAGTGGTTGATCCACTTTCCTGCTTATGTTAAGTATGTTTTTATCTCCGTCCTGATTTTCTTTTTCTGTGATAATCTATTGGTTCTGAAAAAGGTATTTTCTATTCCTAAATTAGAGAGCTAGATGAAAACCATGGTTATGCTCTGGCTGGGTAGCTCAGTTAGGAAGACTGTCATTCTGATACGCCCAGCATGTAGGCTTAATCTTCAGCGGACATCCGAGAAGTAAACAGTGAATGCATGAGAACATTGGTACTGTCGTATTTGGAGTTTAGCTGTTCTAATAGGTGTGGGTGCCATATTATTGTAGTCTGAATTTGTCATTTCCTAATGTTATATATCAGTCAGAGCTTATTTTGCAAGGTTAGATACTTTCTCTTGTCAACATAAGAAACATTAAACCTTGGGATTTTTTAGGAGTTTATTTGAGCTAAAGTGACTCCAAACATTTATGATGAAGATCTCCAATCCTGCAGAGACTCTCAGTGTAGGAATTTCTTATTTTATTTATTTCTTGGTTTTTAAAAATCATCTTAAAGAGTAGAAATATAGAGAAACAGAGAGAGAAGGGAGGAGGAGCAGAAAGCATCAACTCCCATATGTGCTTTGACCAGGCAAGCCTAGTCTTTTTATTTTATTTTTTTGTTTGGTCATTTGTTTTATTCAGAAAGAGAGAGTGAGAGCTAGAGAGCAAGAGAGAGAGAGAGAGAGAGAGAGTGAGAGAGAGAGAGAAAGGTAATTTCTTTAATGCATATGAAATAAAAGAAAGGAGGCAAGATTCCACGAGGTCCTGAGAGCCAAAGCCGGCCAGGATAAGCAAGTAGGGAAGAGTTTGTGCTCTCACCGTTTTGCTGAAGTAAACGATTAGAGGGCAGGTCAAAGGTATGATCCTATAGAGGCAGGAGAAGGAATTAACTGTCCTATTCCTATTTATTAATTACTGTATTATCATATATTCCATAGGATGACCATCAACCTTTATTTGGCCCACCCCATAGACAATTTTCCCACCGTTTCCCTTGGAATCTGTGCATTCCCTTACGGTTTTTGCATTTCAGAATGTCTCCCTTGTGGTGGTACAAGTTTTGATTTTGAAAAGAAGGCATCTTTTCTATTATTGTTTTAAATTTTATGAAATGTAAATGAATTTATTCTGCTAAGGTAAAGATGCACAAGTGTATCTGGTTCCTGCGTGTTTTCGTGTGAATGAGCCAGAAATAACTAAGTCTTATATGAGCATCAGGGCCCGATCCCCAGAGGCTGATCAGCCAGAGAGGAGAAGCAGGGTCAAGAGAAAGGTACCGTACTGGGCTGGACTGGAGGGAAATGGCGTCCAGACCTGAGGTGAATACTTTGCAGGGGAAGAGGGAGGATGTTGGTGGATGTGAGGCTAGGTGCTGCCAGGCAGGGGCCTTTCTCTCAGGGTCAGAAGTGTAGAGGTTAGAGGTCTTTGACCCTGGGGATGTCAGGAGGGGCAGAGGGGACACGAGGGAGGAGTTGGGGCAGGGGATGTAACTGGACGCAAAGAGCAGAGAAGAATCTCTGGACCGCCCTCTGTAAGGAGGGAGGAGGGGTTTAAGAACAGTGCAGGCCTGACCTGTGGTGCCGCAGTGGATAAAGCGTCGACCTGGAAATGCTGAGGTCGCCGGTTCGAAACCCTGGGCTTGCCTGGTCAAGGCACATATGGGAGCTCCTCCCCACCTTCTCTCTCTGTCTCTCTCTCCTCTCTCTCCCTCTCTGTCTCTCTCTCCCCCTTTCTCTCTCCTCTCTAAAATGAATACATAAAATTAAAAAAAATTCTCAAAAAAAAAAAAAAAAAAAGAACAGTGCAGAAGGGAAGGGCCCCTTGCCAGCAGGGGAGGAGAAAGACAGAATGGTATTTGCAGGTGAATGAGAAACAGGATTTTGCGGAGAGGGGAGGGGGCTTTCTGGAGGGAAGAGACTCAAGTGGAAGAGATTTGCAGAGGGACCAGAGAGGGGTCCCAAGAGAGGGGTGGCCCCAGGGGTCAGGCAGGAGGGGAAGAGAATTGGGAGTCCGTGGAGAAGGAAAGATTAGGAGTGGAGGTTTTAGGTGAGGTTTCTTTGGCCAAAAACGGCCTGCTTGTAGAACAAGTGGCACAGAAATTAAGGACAGGAGCAAAGGGAGAAGGAAGCCTGCATGTAAGGTATTTCTGATGCCCTCCCGGCCATGTGGCAAAAGTTGTCAAGGTCTCGCAAAATATTGTAATTGAATGTCCCGTTTTCAGGCCAATGGGAGTCATTGTCTAGTTTATATTGTGGCCAGGCAGTATTGCAAAAGAAAATAAGTAGACAGCCCAATGGGGTTTGGTCAGATGGCTTTGACTCTGAAGAGCCCATTGTGGAGATTAGTGATCTAGATTGTGATTAGCCTCCAATCACAATCTCTAAGGAGAAAGCTCTCCTGAGAATGTGGACTCATCCTACCTAGGGGTCATCACCACCTAAGAAGGAGCTCTAAGAGAATGTGGAGGGATTTGGCTAAGTGCTTAGACTTTTGGAATGTGCTGTCCCTGGGACAGAAAAATAGCAACCCCTCAAAATGTGAGGGTAACTGGAGAAAATCATCCGACGATGAATTAGGGACGTATGGGTCGAATTAAAGCCAACCGGGAGAGGGAAGGGAGAAACTCCTTACCTTTCTGGTCTGGCAGGGGTTCAGGGCAGGATCGGACTGCCGGTCGCTCAACCACGCTCACACAGCCGAACAGAATCAGGGAGTTAGCCCGGATGAGCTGCCACTGTCCACTGCTTCCCTGGTTGTAAGTTCAGCCAGCAAGGGCATCATCCAGGCAGCTGGTATCCTGTCCTGGGTTTCGGCACCAGATGTAAGAATGAGATGGCACTCGAACACCAGATATACAGGCTTTATTAGAGGAGAAAAACCTGCTGGGCACTTCTCAGGGAAGAAGGGCTCCAGTACAAGCTAGGGGGATGAATTTTATAGGGTAAGGGAGAATCTCGAGCAAGTGGGTATTGAATCAAAAGTCCTGGTATGTCCGGAATGCTCCTCCTTGGAGCAGCTTGCCATCTTCTTGGAATTCCTCTGTCTCAGGGGCGATAGTCCAGTAAGTAAGGGTGAGGTCTGACAGATAAGCGGAACATCAAGAGGGCAGTTTGGAATTCCTGGTAAATTCACATATCTATCAGTTATAACATTCTTGAAAAGCATGTTAGATATATTGTTTGGGATGATGAAATAGTTATGTATGTTGAATTTTATTAGGAAATTATAGATTTTTCTTTATATATATATATATATATATATATATATATATATATATATATAATATATATTTGCATTTTTCTGAAGCTGGAAACAGGGAGAGACAGTCAGACAGACTCCCGCATACGCCCAACCGGGATCCACCCGGCACGCCCACCATGGGGCGACGCTCTGCCCACCAGGGGGCGATGCTCTGCCCATCCTGGGCGTTGCCATGTTGCGACCAGAGCCACTCTAGCGCCTGAGGCAGAGGCCACAGAGCCATCCCCAGCGCCCGGGCCATCTTTGCTCCAATGGAGCCTTGGCTGCGGGAGGGGAAGAGAGAGACAGAGAGGAAAGCGCGGCGGAGGGGTGGAGAAGCAAATGGGCACTTCTCCTATGTGCCCTGGCCGGGAATCGAACCCGGGTCCTCCGCACACTAGGCCGACGCTCTACCGCTGAGCCAACCGGCCAGGGCTTTATATTCTTACTGATATTTTTTTTTGTAGAGGGCAGCATTGGTTTTGAGAGGTTTGCCATGTCCCTGAATAAGAGAAGTGTGTTAAGTCACTTTTATGTTGAAGGTACCAAAAAGCTGAAAATTGATATTAATATTCTGGGAGGAAAGGTCAGGCTTTCCTATCAGGCTTTCCTGTCCCATCCCTTCTTTAGGGAGGTGAGGGAGAAGAATGTAGTAGTTTCTGGCTTGCAAGAACAATGGGTTATTCAGTGTGTTTTTTTTTGTTTGTTTGTTTGTTTGTTTGTTTGTTTTGTGACCGAGACAGTCAGAGAGAGGGACAGATAGGGACAGACAGACAGGAAGGGAGAGAGATGAGAAACATCAATTCTTTGTTGTGGTTCCTTAGTTGTTCATTGATTGATTTCTCATATGTGCCTTGACTGGGGGGCTACAGCAGACCAAGTGACCCCTTGCTCGAGCCAGCAACCTTGGGCTCAAACTGGTGAGCCTTGCTCAAAATGGATGAGACCACACTCAAGCTGGCGACCTTGGGGTCTCGAACCTGGGTCCTCCGCATCCCAGTCTGATGCTCTATCCACTGCGCCACCTCCTGGTCAGGCTGGGTTATTCAGTTTTAAATCTAGAATAAAGGTTAACCTAGAAACTTCTTCTCTTTCAATGGGAGGCAGAATGTACATACCACCTTGCATTGATTGTAGTTCCTCCCCCTTCCTGGAATCTTGAGAGTAAAATACCTCTAGGGCAGTGAGAGCAGAGGAACCCTGAAAGATTTGTAAATGTCTTTGATTGTGTTACCTTGAGAGTCTTAATGTTTCTGTATATCCCCTATATCCCCTAGACAAATGTTATAATCTTGTTAATAATTATGCCAGAATGTCATGCTGTTCCCCACCCGCATGTGGTCAAGGGTATATAAGCTGACACTGAACTATTTGGGGGGACTATACGATTTGGGCCTGATGCCCCGTGTCAACCATATGTGGCTGGCATATTAATAAATCTCCTTTAATAAAACTTTTCAAAACTTATCTGGACTGGGTGTCTCTACATGGACTCAATGAAGTGAGGTACAGTGCCTTTCAGAATCTAGGGTGCAGTACTTCATAACATTTGGGGGTTTGTCTGGGATCCAGTGTTTTGTGTGTGTGTCACCAGATGGAGACACCCTGAATTGGCTGGTCTCTCCGGGGAGCTGCCTGGCCCCGCTTGAATCTTGAGGAGAGGTGCACCACCTGAGACTTTTCAGGGCCTCCGGTCTTCCAGTGGGGTTCGGACATTTCTTTGGTAGACGCCTTTCAGTTCCCAAATTCAACAATTTGGATAATTCAGCAGAGCAATTTGAGGAGGTAGGTAAAGCAACTCTTTTTGCTGCTGAACTTTCTGGCTTCCCTTTGAACTTTTGCTTTCACTTTTATGTTTTGGACTAGAATGTGAGTAGAGTGGATTTGGGAGCTTTGCTAAATTGTGACTCTGGGGATGTGGAACCTTGGTGGAAGTAGGTAGGGCTTTCAAAACTGCTTTGCTGGTTGTAACTAGTCTATAGTCTTTATGTTTTGAACTGGAACTGCCTTGAAACAGACCAGACGTGGTTGTAAGTTCACTGAGGCTCTCGAAGGTCGAGACATCAGTGGGGAGTTTCAGTGGTTGGTCCTGCCTTAGGTTCTAGTTGCACTCTCAGTAGAATGCCAGAAGTGGGGACGATGCATCTATCTCTAGAAAGGCTAATGGAGGTTAAGATTGTCCAGGATTAGTCAGTCTCGCATCGCACTGAATCAGTGGAGGCTGAGCTAACCTGGTTCGATTAGTCTTGACCCAAGACTTCCAAGAGACATCTCTGTGTTTGTTGAGATCTCAGTCTTTGTTTCTAAAGGTGTCTGTTTAGAAAACCCTGGTTTAAAGGAAACTCTGGTGCACCCTCTGTGCACCTGAGAGGCCACGAAGGGGAGCCCTTTCCTCGTCAGTGAGGCACAGCACTTTTCAGCATCTGGAGTGCGGAGCTCTCCACTGAGGAGAGCTCCTCCCTTGTCTACTGAACTTTGTCTTTGCCAGAAAAATTAGAATAAGTAAAGCACGCTCATTTAAACTTCTTGATTTGTGTGTATAAATCCTTTGTTTAATGTCTAAATGTGTCTGTTTTAAGGCCTGTTTGAGTCTTTTTTGTTAAAATTGGAAGCTTCTGACTAAAAAGCAATCTTAAGTAGCAAACTATTATTTTCTTTGTTCTCAAATACTAGCTCCCAGCGCCCAAGAATGGGAAGCCAAGCTTTCTCCCCTGAGGAAATTATTCTCTTCTGTTGGCTTCTTCCCCTTGTCTTGTATGATAATTAATATCTCCATAGTCAAACACCCCCGTATTCTGGGTGCTAGTTAATTATCTGTCTTATCTTTTTGTTTTTATTGGTGCACTAATTTCTGGATTTTTCTGAAGTAGTTTTAATTTTGTAATTAGTAACCTTGGCTATTAAATATGGGAGGAGGGGTCAGTTCACAGAAGACTCCTTTAGGTTATTTTATTTTATTTTTTTTCCTGAAGCTGGAAATGGGGAGAGACAGTCAGACAGACTCCCGCATGCACCCGATCGGGATCCACCCGGCACGCCCACCAGGGGCGATGCTCTGCCCACCAGGGGGCGATGCTCTGCCCCTCCGGGGCATCGCTCTGCTGCGACCAGAGCCACTCTAGCGCCTGGGGCAGAGGCCAAGGAGCCATCCCCAGCGCCTGGGCCATCTTTGCTCCAATGGAGCCTTGGCTGCGGGAGGGGAAGAGAGAGACAGAGAGGAAGGAGGGGGTAGGGGTGGAGAAGCAAATGGGCGCTTCTCCTATGTGCCCTGGCCGGGAATTGAACCCGGGTCCCCCACACGCCAGGCCGACGCTCTACTGCTGAGCCAACCGGCCAGGGCCCTTTAGGTTATTTTTAATTTTTATTTTATTTATTCATTTTAGAGAGGAGAGAGAGAGGGAGAGAGAGACAGAGACGGGAGGAGGAGCTGGAAGCATCAACTTCCGTATGTGCCTTGACCAGGCAAGCCCAGGGTTTCGAACCGGCGACCTCAGCATTTCCAGGTCGACGCTTTATCCACTGCGCCACCGCAGGCCAGGCTATTTTTAAAGCATTTCCAAGAAGCTTATACAGATAACCGTGGGTATGGAATTAAATGGTCTAAGACAGGGGTCTCAAACTCGCGGCCTGCAGGCCGCATGCAGCCCGCCGAACAATTTTATGCGGCCCGCAGACTAATCCACAAAGTTCAAAATATTTTGGATAAAATTAAGTAAGCCTAGGGGCCTACTTGTATTTTTCATTTCTCTAGCATCCTAGCTAGATATTAGCTTAGTTAACAGCAGTTGTGATGTGAGCTACAGTTTCTGGTCGTTTTGTGACACTGAGTAAACTGCATGTACGATTGTGCTTGTTGTACTGATTTTTTTTTTTTTGTTTTCAACTGCAGGGAGAAAAATGTTGTGTAACAGTTGCCTTTTGTAGACCTAGTGCGGCCCGCCGAACGGCTGTGATCTTGCTCTGTGGCCTACATGCTGAGTTGAGTTTGAGACCCCTGGTCTAAGAGAAGGCTTCGCACTCTCTGTGAATCAGAATGGCCTGCTTTTGGGGTTAAATGGCTGAAAGCTGGAACTTTTAATCCCCAGATAGTAAAAGAAGTCTGGAATGTCGTAACTGAGGATCCAGGCTATCCTGATCAGTTTCCATATATTGATCGGTGGCTAAATTTAACATTAAATCTGCCACTATGGCTAAAAGTTTGCTCGATGCAAAGAGGGTGCCACGTCTTCCCAGTCAGTCCAGAGTTAGGTCTAAAGCGAGAAGGGAGTATAAAGAGTGCCCAAGGCCTCCTGTTCTCAGAGTCTCCTGAGGAAACTGAGAGGCCACTCCACTATAGGTCAAAAGCTAGAGCCCCTGAGCCTACACAGCAGCTGCAGGAGCAGGTTATACCTTCCTCTGTTACATCCCCTTCCCACACTCGAAGTGGATCAGAGTATGGGCTGGGAAGGGACCCTATCTTGCCACTCAGGGAAGCCACACCTTCGGGAACTGACCCCGACCGTGAGGAAAGGCCCTACCTTGTTTATGTCCCATTCGCCACCAGTGATCTATATAACTGAAAAAGCCAAAATCCTCCATTATTAAGGAAGCCTCAAGCTCTGATAGGGCTTATAGAATCTGTCCTACAAACTCATAGACCTACCTGGGAAGACTGCCAGCAACTTTTAAATACTTTCTTCACTTCAGAAGAGAGGGATAAAATTAGACAAGAAGGTAAAAAGGCAGTTCTAGGGCTGGGAAGGGGATCAACAGAGGAAAATAGGGAAAACATTGAGGCTATAACAACCTGGCCTGCTTACAGCCTGTCCCTCACACACAATGCAAACTATCAGTGAGCAAATATATATATAAATTTACAAACTTATTTGACCAACGGGGGAAAAAGAGGGGAGCATGACACAATAGTCAATTATTAACAAGCTTACAACATTTATCTTTAGGATCTATTAAAAGGAAAAACATTTCTACACATGAAAACTTACAAGGTAACACAATAGTGATAAATGTTGTTTTACATATCAACACAGTAGCTATAAATGTAGTTTTATATATCAAAGACATTCTCAAATCTTCTAGTGTCTACCCCCATCCCTGTCCCTACAAAATGTTTAGCTTAGGATAAGGAGAGGCCAAATAAAAATATATACTTTTGCTAACCGTGTTGGGACTAGCTTAAATAAGCTAGTCCCCGCTTGTGTAGTTTACAAGTTTTTATATATATAAAGAATTTCAGAAGGGATGATTATTAGAAAGTATATAAAATGTTACAGGATGCAGGTTTTTCAGGCAAGGGGAGTGGCTTGTCATTCCTTTGTAGAGGTATAGGTCACTCTCAGGACTCCAGGAGGGGAGGTAGAGCCTAAATCAGTGTAGGATATATAAACACTGTCTCCTAAAGGATCTTATGGAAGGGGAAGAAGTTTTCAGATAACCTTTGTCTTCTTTACTGTCTACCAAGTGGCCTTAGTCCTTCCAGAGAACCATAGTTAAATTATGATTAGTTACTAACTTTTGCCCCTTAAATCTCTTTCTCTATTTTTTTTTTTCTTTTCAGAAAGGAGGGGTAAAGGGGCCTGACTCTTCCTTTCAAAATAGTATTGTTAATTTTTTCAATTCTTCAACACCTTATCACAATTGTAATGTGTCATCAAGGTATATGACATGAAATCACGATTGTTTCATTGTAGCTATGTAAGAGATGAAAAAAATCATTAGAGCTTGGAAGGTAAAAGGAAGAAATTGTAGTAAAGTACCAAAAAGCTCAAAATTAAGATTAATATTGTAGGGAAAATAGTTAGGTTTCTTGTCCCCTCTTTCCTGTAGAGAATAAAGAGAAAGAAATATGAAAGTTTCCTAGCTTGCAGAAACAGACTGTGTAGGAAACTCCCTTCTACTAGGAAGCTGAAAGGGCATTTTATTAATTTGGGCTAGGCATACAGAGAGATTTTCTAAAAATGATTTTTATACTTGTGTGACTCACACCAACTCGGGATGGCTGATAGCATTGTATTGTAAATGAAGAGGGGAAGGAGATTTGGATTCCCTCCCTTCCCCGACACCTGTAAGGAAGCAGGTAAATAGCTAGGGAGATGCAGGAAGAGAGAGATTGAGAAAACCTTTTCCGGGGCCCTGGCCGGTTGGCTCAGCGGTAGAGTGTTGGCCTGGCGTGCAGGAGTCCTGGGTTCGATTCCCAGCCAGGGCACACAGGAGAAGCGCCCATCTGCTTCTCCACCCCTCCCCCTCTCCTTCCTCTCTGTCTCTCTCTTCCCCTCCTGCAGCCAAGGCTCCATTGGAGCAAAGTTGGCCCGGGCGCTGAGGATGGCTTTGTGGCCTCTGCCTAAGGCACTAGAATGGCTCTGGTTGCAGCAGAGCATCACCCCCTGGTGGGTGTGCCAGGTGCGGGTGCATGCGGGAGTCTGTCTGCTTCCCCGTTTCCAACTTCAGAAAAATACAAAAAAAAAAAAAGAGAGAGAGAAAACCTTTTCCTATTTGATGAGCCGTTCACAGGCATTTCTCCCCTGGCACCATCGAAACTACCCCTCCCCTCCTGAAAGCCTGTAATTAATGTATATACCTCTAAACAAAGGAATGGCAAATGAAAACTAGAAAATTTAGGAATATTTTTAGTATGTAGAACAATATTTTTGCTATTGTGTTACCTTGTTTTAATATATAGGAATATTAAATCCTGTAGACAAATGTTATAAGCTTGCTAATAAACTGTGTCCCATCCCCCTCCTTTTCCTGCCAACCTGTGTGTGTGTGTGTGTGTGTGTGTGTGTGTGCGCGCGCGCGCAGAGGTATATAACTTGCTGCTAGGGCTGTGCCCAGTGCACACAATTTGGGTCTGAAATGCCCTGTGTTAGCCATATGTGGCTGGCATATTTAATAAATCTCCTCCTTTTAATAAAATGCTTCAAAATTCATCTGGACTTGGTGTCTCTACATAAACCCGCGGAATTGAGGTACGGTTACTTTACAACACAATGTGGTCAGAGTTTTCGTTTTCAATGAGGAAAAGTTTAGAGGGTGAAATGTGGAATGTAAAAGAAGAGGAAAGAGTGTAAGTGATGTTAATAAACAATTATGAATGGTTTATGATTTATGTTAATCCTAATCCAGAGGGACCCGAAACATTGAAGACAGGAACAAAGTCCATTGATTACACATCAAAGCTTTATTGTCTAGCTTGGCCAAGCGGCAGCAACTCCAACAGTGGTCTGAGGGAGCACGCGCTGGACCTTTGTTCTACTTAGTTTTTATAGTTTTGTAAGTGGGAAGTACAGAAGCAAAAATTGTAATTAGGAGCCCCTTACCACTATTGGTTATAATCATATGTCCTTTAACATGATAGGACCACTTTCAATTTGCAAGTCATACATTATTTTGGAGAAAACAAAATTTACA